>NW_003852515.1:645776-656828 GCF_000181295.1 Otolemur garnettii | reverse complement strand
ACATTTCCTTCACCAAGGTCACACAGCACCACGCTAGAACTTCCACCTTTCACTCCCAGTCCAGTGCTATTTCTACTGGATTTTGCCTACAAAATGTTCACTTTGATGGAGTTAACATAGTCTATCAGTTTTGCTGTGGGGAGATAGAATTGGAAACAATTTTGTCAGCTTTGCTTTCCTGTTTATTTACATCAGTGGTGTCTGAGTGCTCCCAGGCCAACAGCATTGTCTGGGGACAGGTTAGAGGTGCAAACTCCCCACCCTGACCCCCAACCAGACATTGAATGGGGTAGGGGTGGGTGTCTGGCCTGCCAGGTAAATCTTATGTGCTAAAGATTCTGAGCACCAGTGATTCGCTTTGTAAGTCAGCAAGTTAAGTCTTTTCTAAAGTTAATATTAAAAAATTCAAGGCCAATTGGAATTTGTGAAGTTCAAATTAATGTGATTTTGCCATATAAAGTGAGAAAGTGGGGGAAGAAGATGAGAGAAGGACGGGAAGAGGGTCAGGGAGGAGCGCAGGAATGAGAGCAGTTTGTCAGTTCTCTTGGGGAGAAAAGGGGAGTTGAAATTCAGGATTATCCTGCCTCTAGCAGGTAATTCAATCTCCTTTTGGTGAGAAAGGACCTTGAAATGTCAATGTAACCTCATCTTCCTTTGCTCACAGATCTTGGCAGACGTTCTTTCAGGCTCTGTTGACAGTACCTACTTTGAAAATCAGGGGAGAGTCCATGTAATCACATCTTAGCAGATGACAGACATTTATAAAGGAAGTCACTGAGGTGTTACTGTCATTTCTCTCAGACAAAATACTGAAAGGGAGAGGAAGAGAGAAAAGAGAATAGGGTTGGTACTTGGTGACTGAATTGCTTCACTCTCTCCAGAGTATTCAGTCTTGAGGAGAACAAAGACAAAATGGCTTTGAGAGGGCACAGATGGAGGTCAACAGAGACTGTGCCTTCAAGTTCACTTGCTCCTTGTCAGGATAACAAGCAAAGGTTAAATAGCATCGGTATATGTAGAAAAGGATGGTGTCTTGACCTTTCCAAGGTGTATATCATTAATCAGATTTCATCTATTTTTATGGTTCTTCAGTGCTCAATTTTTTTTTTTTTTCTGCTAGGCTTTCTTGCAACCTCTCAAATGGCTAAAAGTTGCATTTCAGTTCAAGAGGGTGGACAACCTCAAGTGAGGGATGTCTTGGCCTGTAGATACATTCGTCTTTCTAGAAAACATTCAACTATACTAATCCATAGGAAACTTCATTCTCCAAATCACAACATTTATATTGTATTTCATCATTCCTTGAAACCCTATAACTAACTTATGCCAGAGCAACACCTGTGGGTAAGGGAACTTATTTTATTTGATCTTCATCATGGGCAGCTGATTTGTCTGTGACAATCTTGTATGGCTCTGCTACATCAGCAAATGATGGATATATGAAGAAAAGGACTGTAGACATATAATGGAATATTATTCAACCTTAAAGAAGGAAATTCTACACTATACAGCAACATAGGAGAGCCTTGAAGACAGTACACTAAGTGGAATAAACCAGTCACAGAAAGAGAACTATTCCATGAGTGAACTTACACAACATATATAAAATAAGCAGATTCATAGAACCCAAGAGTAAAATGGTGGTTGCCAGAGGCTGGGAAGAGAGGGAAATGGGGAGTTGCTGATCAACAAGCATAAAGTTCCAGTTAAGCAGGATGAATGAGCTCTGGAGATCTGCTAGACAGTGTTTTACCTATAGTTAACAGTAATGGATTGTGCACTTAAAATTTTAAACAGTAGATGTCATGTCAAGTGTTCTCACCCCAGTAAAATAGTAAGTGTTGTAAATACACAAAAAATCAGGCCAGGTGATATGGGAAGTTCACAGGATAGGTTGTCAAACAGATGCTGTTGAGATCCTGAAGTAACTCCAGTGTGACCTTGGATAAGTCATTTAACCTCTCTGAACCTGCTTGGTCTTTTCTGTAAAAGGAAGATCATTGGGCCTTCTAGAATTATT
Source organism: Otolemur garnettii (assembly GCF_000181295.1). Taxonomy (NCBI): domain Eukaryota; kingdom Metazoa; phylum Chordata; class Mammalia; order Primates; family Galagidae; genus Otolemur; species Otolemur garnettii. Next base: position 654,808 of record NW_003852515.1, on the reverse strand, counting down.
TTAAGGATTAAAGGTGCCAGTTATTCTGGAGATATCCTCTGGACCCTGAAATTTGAAGGCGCATAGTTGGAGCACCGTAGGAGAACTAAATAATGTAAGAGAAAGCAAGGAATGTGTGGGATCCATAAACATGGAAGGAATAGTTTACAGAAGTATCAGAATTTTATGGAAATTTTATGAAAATTAATTCAGCTGAAATCAATTAAGCATGGCTTTGGATATATTTTCTTCCAAGGCAAAAATTATTTGGAGTTATTCCTTACCTGATATTATTTTCCTGAAATACTTTAAAATATATAAAATTATTTAAGAATCATCCATCACTCTGTTAAGCAGTCATTTTCTGTTGCTCAAACTACTTGTTTCTCTTACCCCAACATTTTCTATTTCTCAATACTATTCTTCAGAGGAAAATAATTCTTTCTGTTACATTAAGAGGGTTTTTTCTTTTTTATCCTAATTCACAGGACTTGCAGAATTTCTGATCATTTTGAGTATTTGCAGTACCTTTTCACATGCCATTTCTTAAGCACCCTCATAAATGCATTAGTAGACAATTAATTATTGTTCTATACACAGTGTGACATGTTCTCACAGCAGCTGCGTCATGCTGGGTTTGTTATGTTTTATGAAATGTTCCTGTAATGCCAGTAAACTAAGTCTTACGGGAAAAGAGGGATGGGGAGAAAATCATGGTCCTAAGGAAGCATCTCAACTCTTGGAAACTAACAGGGTTTCCCTTCAGAACCGGAAAAATGAATGTGGTATTGAGAACTTAGTTGGAAGATAGAATTACATAGGTCTCTGTGAAGTGAAGTTGTTTAATTGGACCACCCTCCTAGGAAGAGTATCTGCTGTGAATGGTTGGCTAGCATACATAATCTCAGAGACACGTTACAAAAAATAGGAAACCATTTTTAAGTTCAAATGCTAGGGGCCAGATTTCAGTAATGGGAGCATCAGAAAAAGAACTGAATGTTTTGAAAAACTGGCTCTGTGCTTGTCTGTCTTGGCAAGTTGGAGAAAAAGCCGGCAAAAGTCTCTTTCCCAGGGATCAGTGGACTTTGAGGAAGACGGCAGGGAAGCCATGTGCTTTTGGGGCATTTTGATTTATCCTCTTCACAGGTGGATGAAAATTCCTGCGTCTACCCAAACAGACACACATCTGTATGGGACAGGCCAAAGGACAGATCAGAAAGTAGATCCTGCCCAAGCCACATGTGCCCCTGTTTTCTTAGACGCCAATAATACATGCGGCTTTCCTTCCTCCCTGAAGCAGCTCCAAACTGTAGCGTCTGAACACCTTTGGGCAGATACAGGAGAGCAGGTTCCTCTTAGCCACTTATGCTGTTTAATTTTCCTTTTTTTTTTTTTTTTGAGAACTTAATTGTGCTCTGATGTAGTGTGTGTTACACGCATGCACACGTGTGCACATGAACACTGCTGATGTTGTTAGTGTAAGCCCCTCTAGGGCAGGAAGCACGGGCCCGGTTTGCCTCTGTCTTCCCAATGCCTAGAACAGTGACTGAAATCAATACACTTATGAAATAAGTAATGGTTAAATGAACAATAGCTTCTAATGAGAGATGGTTTCACTTCTCTGAAAAATCTGATCAAGAAACCATTTGCTTTCTTGTAACATCTACTGCCACTATTAGCCTCTGTGACTCCTGTATAAGGAAACTCATTTCCTTTCTTTCTAGTATCATAATCAAAATAGGTGAGTAGAAGCTGTGGAGGAGTTAGCATTGGTGGTACCGTTAGGAAGTGAGTCATTTGTGGAAATGTTAGTAACTTAGAGAAATTGTACTGAAAATGTAAGCCAGCCAAGAGCAGACAGCCTAAGACTTAAGTCAATGAAATTGGGGGGAAAATAGAGTCGTGTTCAAAAGATCATCATTTTTGGTGAGAAATAGCTCTAATAAAGAGAAAATGAATGGGCTCCAAAGTGTAAAACAGAGTTCTCATAGTTTAAGGAATCGACCTTGCTTGATACAAAAAATAGGCACCCAGTAAAAGAGAGAAAACTCCTGAAATTGTCCAGTTTAACCCAGTTAGGGGGGAAAAACGGGTTTAAAAATAATCACAGAACATCTACAAAATCCATTTAAAACAAAAGAAGGCAATGAAGAAAATTTACAATATATTTAATCCAAGATTAAAATGTCAATGAGAAAATATAAAGGGAAGACAAATTCCAAAAGGATTCAATAATTAGAAACCCAATTAATATGTGGAAGTAACATTCTTCTCCACTTCCTCTCAGACCCCACCCCAGGAGCACTGGTTTGAATGAGTTGGTAAAGAACTTGAGCTGTTAATGTGAAAAGAGAAAGACAAGATGAAGGACAAAAAGAGAATTAAGGCAGGTGGAGCTGGGGCTAAAAAAATCCATTACATGGATGCTGAACTGTACACTTAAAAATGGATAGGGTAAAGTACACTTTGTGTGTGCTTTTCCACAACTCTCTGTGAGATAGTATCATAAAGAATCTTAGAAGATAAACCACAAACAGGAAAATATTTGAGGGGCACATCAGAAAAAGGTTCAATAACTTTATAACATTGAATTCTTATAAAACACCATGAAAATTATTATTTTTATTGTTTTATTTTACTTTTTTAGAGACAGAGTCTCACTTTGTTGCCCTTGGTAGAGTGCCATAGCGTTACAGCTCACAGCAACCTCCAGCTCGTGGGCTTAGGCAATTCTCTTGCCTCAGCCTCCTGAGTTGCTGGGACTACAGGCATCCACCACAATGCCTGGCTATTTTTTGTAGTTATTGCAGTATGGCCAAGGCCAGGTTTGAATCCGCCACTCTCGGGGCCCGCGCCCTACTCACTGAGCCACAGGTGCCTTCCTACTATGAAAATTATTAACTCCAAGAAATAATAGGCCAAGAATGTGAACAGATTGTTTACAGTGAAGAAATGAAAATCGCTGCTGAATGTAAGAAAAATATGAAGTATTATTATAACTTAATAAGTACAATTGCAAAACAGAAATAAATTTTTCTCTTGGGTAATCTAAGATTTTAACAGCAAGCTCCACGAAAAGCTAGTGTTTTATTGAGCATTTAACGTGTAACAGGTATTGCTGTAAGAGTTTTATATGATTATAATCTAAGTGTCCATCTACAGATGAATGGATAAAGAAAATGTGGCATATATATACACACTGGAACATTGTTTGGCCTTAAAAAGAGTGAACTCTTGTCATCTGCAGCAACATGGATGGAACTGGAAGTCATTATGTTAAGTGAAATAAGCCAGGCACATAAAGACAAATATTGTATCTCCTCCCTCATATGTGGAAGCTAAAAAAAATTAATCTCATGGAGGTAGAGAGTAAAATGATTTGCCAGAGATTAAATAGGGTTTATCTGTTTGTGGGGGATGGGAATGGAGAGAAGTTGTTTAATTGATACAAACATACAGGTAGATACAAGGAATGAGTTCTAAGGTTCAATAGCAGAGTAGGGTGACTGCAGTTAACAATAACATATTGCATATTTCAAAATAGCTAGAAGGGAGAACTTGAATATTCCTGACACATAGAAATGACAAATGCACAAAGTGATAGATACACTTTCTATACACGGAACAAAATATCACACGTGCCCCATACATATGTGAAAATATTATGTATTCATAAAAAACTATTTTATTTATTTGTTTATTTATTTATTTTTGAAACAGGAGCTCACTCTCTTGCCCCGGGTAGAGTGCAGTGGTGTCATAGCTCACAGCAACCTCAAACTCCTAGGTTCAAGCAGTCCTCTTACCTCAGCCTCCCAAGTAGTGGGACGAGTTGTGCACCCTCCACAATACCCTCCACAATAGTAGAGACAGGGTCTCACTGTTGCTCAGGTTGGTCTTGAACTTCTGAACTCAAGCAATCTGCCCGCCTTAGCCTCCCAGAGTGCTAGGATTGCAGATGTGGAGCCACCATGCCCAGCAATAAAAAAGTTTAAAAAAGAAAAAATATTATCTTACGCGAGAAATGTAAATGGGAAAAGTTTGTAATACAACAAATTAAACCTTGCTTCCTCAAGGCAAATATTTAGATGGTATAAGATTAAAAAAGGACCTGCCAGGACCCTTTTATCATGGGGGATCCATATTTCCAGAGAAAGGTGGTGGTGATACAGGTAGCTGGTAGTGCTGGAAGGTAGAGTGGAGCAGGGCCCTGACCCCAGCGGACAGGTCATTGAGCTAGACCCTGAAATGTGGGCAGATTTGCTTGAGAGGCTCGGTAAAAAGCAAGGAAGACACCCCAGGTGGGAAGGAACAGCTTCAGTCACTGCCTGCATTTGCAGGAAAAGGTGGGGGGCTTCAGTGTATCTGTTATTGCATCTATGTTTTGTTTTGTTTTTGTTTTTTAATCAAAAATAAATTTCATTTAAAACTTAGGCCCATGAAGAAATAGATTTTATTCTGCAGGACTAAGTTCTTATAGGCAATGGCTTTTTCCCTTTTATACTGCAAAAGATTTTTTAGTTTACTCTTTTAAAGTGGAAAACCTCTTGGAAATTTATACTGCTCTTTTTTCCACCTTTTTTTTTTTTTTGAGATAGAGCCTTAAGCTGTCACCCTGGGTAAAGTACCATGGCATCACAGTTCACAGCAACCTCCAACTCCTGGGCTCAAGCGATTTTCCTGCCTCTGCCTCCCAAGTAGCTGGGACTACAGGTGCCTGCCACAATGTTCAGCTATTTTTTTTGGTTGCAGCCATCATTGTTGTTTGGCAGGCCCGGGCTGGATTCAAACCCTCCAGCTCAGGTGTATGTGGCAGGAGCCTTAGTCACTTGAGCCACAGGCGCCAAGCCTTCCACCATATTTTTAACTTTCTGTGGGATTCAAGTTCATCATCATGCCTATTAATTGTGACAACATGCTGGATGGAGCAATCGTAGACCCCAGCCTGTGAGCTAGTTGGATTTAGGCAACTGCCTTTTTAAGCTCTAGTGCCTTTTTCTCCTCCTTTTGCTGCTAGTGTTTCTACCCATAGAATTTACACCCTTCTCTTGTAATTTTCTGTTTTCTGACTACCGTGAATCTAAAAACTGGACAAATAATCTTAATTATATATCAGTTTAAGAGCAAGCAAGTGCTGGTGGAGGTTCTGGCGATTTTGTTTCTAATGCTGATGTTGTAGTGGTGAGACTAGTGTGGGCGTGGTGACTCGATTTGGACTATCAGAGAACATGAATTTCCTGGTCACAAGTGTAATGTTACCAAATAACTGAGGAGGTACTGAAGAGTGCCATGTCATGATGTTTACTTTTGAAAATTATCCTGATGAAAGGCTATGATTTTCTATAAATTTATTATGATAGGATGAAGAGCTTTACTTGGGAGAGGACCTAGTTCACGGACAGTTACCACCTTAACTTTCATGCATCTCCATCTGCCCAGGCTGGTCTGCGTTTGAAACACACAGTGCAGTGATGGGTGACAGCCCCTTGAATCATTTTCTTCTCTGGCACAGGGCTTGACTGACTAGGATCATTTCAGCTCACCAGAGCTATTCAAACAGACTTTGTACTCACAAAGATGCCTGGCATTAAAGCAGGGGTAAACAATATTTCTTACGATAGCAGTGAAATGGCATGTTGGCCTTTTTAAATGGAAGATTTGTCTGATAGGTATTTTGGTATCCAGATTTCAGCTGTCAGTTCAAAATGCATCTTTGCCAGAGGACAGTTGGAGGTCACTCCTATGAAAGTGCTCTTGCTTAGTCACGATTCCTAGGCCCCAGAGTCATGCAATTATGGATCTTGTCTTGCAATTATTGTATAAATTGCATCAACCCTATTATTGCTGTCATCTAGAAATGCATTAAATCCTGTGGAAACCCAAAGATAATAAAAAATTCTACTCCAAATGGACATTTTAGGTTTATAGTCCAGTCTCCAGTTCTGTGACGTCATGTCCTTGGTACATCAGGAGGATATCTTGAGACATTATGGCCTTCTTTAAGCTGGAGTTTGGGAGGTGTCCTATTTCCAAAAGTGCCTGCATTGGCAGAGTGGAAGGTCACACAGAGGAGTGGCCAGGACTTTATTTCCATCATTTGATTGTGAATGTGCCCCTTTAGAATAAATAGTGCCTTTTAGGAAGCTGCATGCAGTACCCTTTATTTAAAGACGCTTCTGTTGCGACTATGGTGCCCTGTTCTTTAAAGACTCTGTCATACTGATTCTCCTCACATAGCTTCCACCCTATGGATCACTATAAGACCTACATAAATCAAGTTGGATGCCATTTTTAGTTAGTTACTTAAGGATATTTATTAAATATTATCAGGGCAGAAAACTCTATATTATATCTGGGAGGCTATAGTCTTACTTGGGAACTTTCAGAGGATCTAGCTAGAAGAGTATGTGGTTTAATGACAGGCCCAACCCTAAGCCAAAAACTAGTCTCCAGATGGTAATCACTTCAAAGTCTTTCTTAGTTAATGTGAGGTACACAGGACAAAGCAAAACACCAAACAATTTGGGTTAAATGTTTAACTTTTATTATGCAAACTAACCAGTGAGGCTTGGCCCAGTAGAGAGAGGAAGGTATTGTGCAGAGGACATCAGGAATGGATGGACAGAGAGGAGTGGACAGGTACCCTAGAAGAGGAAGAAGGAGGAAGAAATGAAACAAGTGTGCTACTGGGGCAGCTGGAAGAACCAGGGAACTTGGGCGTGGGGTGGAGGAAGGATGCCCAGGGGCCATGTGCTGAGCTTGATAATGGTGATCGAGAGCTGTTGAAAGTTGCAAGCAGAAAAGTGTTATGATTAAAGCTGTGCAAGAGAAAGATTAGTTTGGTATATAAAGCAGATGAAATAAAGTCTGCAAGGAGGCTGCTCTAATAACCTACCCATGGATTTCCAAGGGCCTGGACTAGGGTGTGGCTAATGGGAAGGGAGTGGAAAGACGATAGTATGCAACACATTTTATTTCATTTGCGTGACTTATGGCTTCGTGGTGGTTGAATACTGGAAAGACCCATATCACACTCCACTGAATGTCAGGCTCAGTGAATTACAGAGGATGGGAAAGAAAACATGAGGGCGAATCACATGACTTTGGGGACATGTTTGTAATTCAACAAAATAAACAAGACGTTTATATGGCTTTCTCAGAATTTGGCTTGGGTTAGAAAGTAGGTAAGAAAGACTGAAATTTATTTGTATTATGAGAAGAATGTTTAGTTTTCATAGAGAACTTTGTTCTCCCTTTATTATCAACAAGACCACAATTCTTTTGATATTCAAACCAGTATCCAAACTGGAAACTCATCTTGACTCTCTCCCTTTATCTCTGTATCCAGTCACCCAGGACTACATAATCCCAAGTTACTATATGCGGTCTATATGCTTCTGTTCTCAGCACTCCTAATGCCTCTATTCTAGGCCCGTTGAGCTTATATTTCTTTCATTGGATATTTATAACTGACTGTCTTGTAAGTACTTGGGTGCAAGATGTGGTGCATGCTAGAATTTAACATGCCAAAGTATCAAAGTATTGTAAAAAGGAGAGACACAGCAAATTGCATTTAAGAATTTTAAAAAATGTTTTCCCAGTAACTATCTTATTAACACATTGTCTGACTGTCACATTCTGAATGGAAACCATTCCCTGAAAGCTGTCATAGTTGCCTCTGCTCAAGATCTAGTGCAAATAAGGAGCCTACACGTTTTGTAAAGGAAGGGGGGGCATCTCAACTTCAACCAAAGGGCAAGTAAGAGTGAAAAGTTAAAGCCACACCTTAGGGGCATAAACAGGACACTGCCTGAGATTTTTATCTTTCAGGTTGCCCTCATATTTTCTTTCCCATCCTCTGTAATTCCCTTTCTGGAATAAGAGTCAGCTAGGCTTCTGATAATTTGTTCTCAAAAACTTCTGGAAGGGATGAACCCAGAGTCTTTTTCATTAAAATGAAGCACAGAAGGCTGAGAGCTTTGGACCCTTAAGAAAAACCTGGTGAAGGCTATGTTAACCAGTTTGGTGGAAATGTTTCAAATTGTATGTGAAAACACCACACCGTACCCCAGAATTGCATTAATGTACATAGTTACTATTCAATAAAAAAAAAGAAAAGAAAAGAAAATCCTGGACAAGGAATCACTTTTCCCCCATATACATCTTCTCCCCGGTTCCTAAATGGGACTGCCGTTTCCCTTGAGGATAAAAAAGAAGCCAAAAACATCTTAAATACTGTCAGATGTAGCATCTGTATTATGAGCTTCCTTTAGGTAAATATAATCTAACATGGTGACCAAAAGAATTTCGAGATGATCAAATATGGCATCATGCAAACAGAATATAATCAAAATAGTTACATTCTGACACCATTTCTAAAGAATCAGGCCAGGTTATGACATTAAGTGTGACATCCTTGATATGATTCATGACCTGATATTTATGGCTTCACATAGCCCATCTGAATATTTATGACGTTATTGTCAGCCAGTAAGAATATCCATTCTGTTTTTCAGCATCTCCCGTTGGTAACGGCTACATCAAGCCTCCAGTTCCACCTGCTTCTGGCACGCACAGGGAGAAAGGGCCGCCAACCATGTTACCCATCAATGTGGACCCAGACAGCAAACCAGGAGAATATGTCCTCAAGAGTTTATTTGTCAACTTCACTACTCAAGCTGAGCGCAAGATTCGGATCATTATGGCAGAACCCCTGGTGAGTACATGCCATGAAACTTACTTCTTAAATGTACCTGTGTGCTGGCCCAGTGTGGTGGCTCATGCCTGTGATTCTAGCCCCCTGGTGACTGAGGAAGACTCTTCAAAAAAAAAAGAAAGAAAGAAAAGAAAGCTTGAATATACCTGTATGCTGAATGTACCAGACTTTACTGCTCTGACAGAGGATAGAGTGCTTTTCTCCTAATTTGTAAAGGCTTTTTTTAAAAGACAGGCAATTTTTGATTTAGGTTTCCTGATTTAAGGGGAAATTTTTGAATGTAGGAGACTTTAAGACAATCTTTAGCATATCCAACTCAGTAGCATGCTTCACTGCC
>NW_003852515.1:628784-645574 GCF_000181295.1 Otolemur garnettii | reverse complement strand
AAAAAAAAATCCGTTCAAGTGGCTGTCTAGACTTCCAGTTTGAGAACATATGATCTCAGTATTATATTGTCAGCAGAAGTGTTTTGGTGAGTCGTTCAGAAACACCATTTCAATTTCTGATGATTGGAGGACAGGAAATTTTTGACTCTCTCACCTTCAGGTCTCTCCTTAGATGATGGCCTCGGCTGTCCTTGTCTTTCTGTGCCAATGCTCCTGCTAGAACTTCAGGCAGGCCTGGGTCCTCCTTACGTTAATTGCTCTAACTGGGCTATAAAGTGTGCTCTATCTCTTAAAGTAGGGAAGGGAGACAGTGCCACTGGTAGATTCAGATTAGTTGCCTTCTGACCTTGGCAGGGGCCACACTCACTAAGAGAAAAGGAAAGGAATTCAGAGTGACGCCAGCTGTTTCTGTGAAGCCACCTTTGTGCCTTCTGTGAGGTTACTCGGGCATAAGAAGATAATCAGAAGTTTGCTTTGCAGAATCATATCTTAAAATAATTAAGTGCAATTTCATTGAGCCACAAGTCTCTGAAAATGTGTAGCAGATGATATACAACACAATGTGTTAAAAATGACCTTTGTAGGAATCACAACTTATGGTATGGGAATCAAAATCCAGGAATGTCTGTTAAGTGTATTTACCTGAAAGTTATGAGCTTTGCACTTTAAAGTTTTTTTTTTAATTAAGTCAAATAGACATAGATCTATTTGTGAATGTATTCATTTGTGAATGTATTCACAAATACATTCATGCTTTAAAGTTTTTATGAGATCAGTGTTGTGCATTCTGTTCATAAAATCCTTTCCATATATTGAATTTCTGTAGTTATGGAAAATGTTTCTTGTTTTTACAGCTTAAATCATTGCAGTAAGGGGCTTCCCACTTGTATTCCACACCCCCACCCCCACCCCTCTTCTGTTCGCCCTTTTTTGCTTATCATGCTTATCAGTCTTTTTCTCCCTGTCAATAAACTCTATCTTATCACTTTAAAAAATGAATAAGTAAGTTATTCCAATATATTCTTAGTACTATACCTTTTTTCCATTCATTCATGTTTTTGTTTTTTGTACTTTTATAATTAATAATAGCTAATATTTATGGTGTATTCACTGTGTGCCGGGCACTGTGCTTAATTTATTATGGCCTTTAATCTTCACAACGACCTTAAGTAGGTAGTATTTATATTACATTTACAGGTGGGGAAAGTTGGTACAGAAAGGGTTAAGTAATTGCCCAAGGTCAGAGTGTTGATATAAACTCAAGCCAGGTGTCCTCAGAACCACCTTCTGAACGGCCTTCACATTTTATTCCTAGTCTTTGCATCTTCTTCGTGTAAAGACATCATCACAGATACTATTGCTAACTTCTAACTGACATGGGGTTCTCCTGTACCTGGAGTCAGCCAAGCCCCCAGATTCCCACTGCCCAGAACACAGCTGATCCTTGGTACCCTCTGGCTCCTTGAGAGGTACTGAGGCAGCTGGGCTTCCCTGGCCTGCTGCAGGGAGGGAAGCTGCTCAGCTCCAGAGGACATAAGGGCGTTTAAGGAGACAGTGGGAAGGCCTGGTGAAGATTTGTTTCAGCCCCACAGCACAAGAAAAGTACACAAATGACCAGCTGAGGCTCTCTGAAATTGTGTATCCTGGTGAATTTTCCTGAGGAACTGGGAAGCTTTACAAAAATTATAAGAGATGCTCATAAGTCTAGGTCCTGACATCTTTTGAGCTATCCATGTTTTCACAAGAAGAGTTTACTGATATTTAAGAATTTATGAAATAACATAGTTGGGGTTTAATTTTTTTCATCTTTACTCAACTTGGAATTTGCTTGTGTGGAGTTCATTTTTTTCTTCTTGGAGAGGTCTGAAAAACTCACATATCTAATTAAACTCACAATGTTCTTTTAATTAGAAGTAGACATTTTTGTTCCATTCTATGATGATAAATGTCCCCAAGTAAGAAAGATCGAAAAGGAAAAGTATACGCTTTCGTCATCAGCAAATCCTCCTTGTGTGCCCAGAGTGAGGGATTCTGCTGGGTGCTGACAGCCAGGTAGACACACTGGATGTTTTAGCTAAAGAGATATATCCAATCTTAGGATTGTTATTCCTTATAAAAAGAGGACTTTCATTTTCCTTGTTATTGTCTGCTGGAAAATGCTTGGTAATTTTCTGTCTCTATATTTGCTCACTTATAGGACAGTAAATGTGACTGGATTCTGTGGTCACCAATTGCTCCTCCTCTGACTCCCATCCGTGAGATTTTTTTAAACACAACCCTAACCCTTAATATTTCTTGCTCAAACTCTTCATTTCATAGTTTTTTCACTCCTTGATTTGGCCAAAGCTTATCTTACTTCCACTAGGTATGTTTTTGAACCCAGGTTTCTCTCCAACGGCACATTTTTGCATGCTGACCCCTCTCTGGAATGCCGCTCAGCTCCTCATCCTGCCCCTCTTTTAAGGCCTAACTCAAATACCTCATCATCTGAAAAGGTTTACTTGATTTCTTCCCTGCTGTCTGCACACTGCCATACCTGGAAATCTCTATCTCAGTTGTTCTCAACCTTTCTAATGCCACAACCCTTTAATACAGTTTCTCAGATTGTGGTGACCCCCCAAAAGGAACTGTATTAAAGGGTTGCAGCATTAGGAAGGTTGAGAACTACTGTTCTACGTGAACCACCATATCATTCTCTCATGAAACCCATTCTGCCGCCATTGAATTAGAGTTGTTAGAATAGACTAAATAAACTGCAAGATATTAGAGTATATGATAGGTTTTAAGGGTAACTGTCTTATGAAACTTTTAGTTGTGTGTGCATACCAAGCCATGGTGTAAAATATATTTCTTATGATGAGGGAGCAGAAAATTTTTTTAAGTTGAAGAAGCACCATGTTAGCCTGTCACTTCCTTGGAGGAGTTCCTTGGAGGCCGTATCTGTGAATGATGCATCTTTTCTCACATACATACACATGCACACATCTCATAGTCCCACGTTTAGGAGAGTGCTTTACATATAACAGACAGTAGATATTTCTTGAATGCATGCATGTGTGAATACATGAAGGATGCATTCATACAGTAGCTTGAACGGAATGTCTTTGTCGGACCTGTATGTTTCCAAAGGTCATTTTGCCAGCCTCTGAACTGTTAATAATGGATTTTGTTCTGTCCTTGTACTGGGAAGATGAATGACCTACGATGTGCTCAGTGCAAGTGATCTTGGTGCTCAGCCTCCTGCCTGGGGCATCTAAGGATACCTCATTGTTCATTGATACGGTCACCTGTCCTCCACCTCCACCCGGCAGTAGGTGGAGAGCCAAGCTGACTCTCGGTAGCCAGACAGCCTCAGAGTACCTATGCATCTATCCATTTATATAGCATTTGTCAATGTAGTCAAAGGCAATTACTTTCTTAATAAACTCTTTTTCCAAAACCAAGGCGCTCCAGTTTTTCAAAATTGAAGAGTTCCTTTCCATTCTGTAAATGAATGGACAAGAAGAGATAAACTTTTCATTCAGACTTTTCATCTGGACTTGACTTCAGATTCCACCTTCTTAGTGTTGTATGACCTTGGGCCAGCCAGTCAATCTCCTTTTTTTCTCTTTTGCAAAATGGACATAACAATACCTAGTTGGTAGAGTGGTTGGAGGATTAGAGGTGATGTATGAAGCCCCTGATAGAATCCCGAGCACATACAAAGTACTCAGTTGTCCTCACCACCACCCTCCTCTTAGGAGCTGCGATCAGCTAACCTGGTTTTCTGGTATATCTCCTTGGAAGTCAGCCTGGTGCTTCCTCTGTTTGTGTTCACCCGACAGAATGGAGGCTTGCACGGGGCAGTTGGCTGCCTGCCCTTGCCATTCATCAATACTATCAGATGACTGATCCGAGCTCCCGCCCTGGCACTGACAGAAGTGTAGCCAAAGCCATTTCCCACAGCCCTGGTCTGGGCTCTCCGGGTGTTGTATTCTAAGAGGTGACAGAGGCAAATAAAAGTCCTCAAAGAAGTCACACTCTTTCTCATCAGCTCATTGTATTTTCAGCAAAATACTTGAGACTTACTCAGGTGTGAACTGTGACCTGTGCAGACCGAGGCAGTAGAACCAAGGATTCAAAGTGAGTCCACCTACCTTGCTTTTCAAAGGCTCTCAAAGGAGAAATTTCACTGGTTCTTCAGAGTAGGAGTCTCAGAAACGAGTAGGAACACCATAGCACCGGCCCTGCTAGGAGGCCAGGTGGCCCAAAGTGTATTCAACTAAGTAAAGCATGTTGAGAAAATTTCAACCACACTTCTCAGGCTGGCCTCTCTTATCTACCCTCCTTCCTATGACTGGGCAAATACACAGGAAACTTGATTTTTTATCGTAGCCTTGCCACTAACCTGTGCTTCTGGCAAAGTCACTTAAACATGATCTATCACTGTTTTCTCATTCATAAAGTAATAATAGCCAGGCCTAATTTTAGCTCTAGTGTATGTAATAAATGAAATAAAAGGACAATTAAGTCTTGCCTCTCTGAGTTTAAACTCACGGCTTAGTGAGTCTACCTTGATTTAATCTTCCATTGTCTTCCATTGTCCATTTAAGTTCTTCAAGGAGCTAAATCAGGGATCAGGCTGGGAATTCCATCTGGATCTGGTCTAGCATTAACGGGAAGAAGAAGAAGAAATTCTAATTTGCTTGACAGAGACATACTCAGGAAGAAACTACTTTATTCCCTTTAGACTTTGAAATCTGGAAAAGATCTGCTTGACTTCAAAAGAAGACAATACACCTAACTCCATCTTACCCTTTAGCAGAGGCTCAGATACAGTGAGAGTCTCATCATCCTCTAACACCCTGGAATTCAAAAATATTTTTTGTGATGAAAAGTGATGTGATAATGGGGATTTTTATTTGGGGGATTGCTTAAGACTTGATAGCCTTTGTTCACGGAATGAACAGTGGACAAGATGCAGGCAGGATCTTTTAGACCTTGCTCCTGGGCTGAGTCTGGAGCAGGGGGTGTGAGCTGACCAGCCGTGATCATTCACGAAGGCGCTGTGTCATGCTTAATGGAGGCTTTAAAAATAACAGAACCTGATCTAGCTGGTTTGTTGACATGAAAGGAACAAATGAAGGGAATTTCTGTTTTACAGTACAATTAAAAGTAAACTGGCAGTAATGCAAAATATTGTCTTGGAGTACAAAGTCTGACAAGCCCAGGATGCCAGATTCTGTTGCATCGCACATCAATGAATCTGTCACTGGATATGTCATGCCTTAAGACCAGACCTGCAGGAGCATCAGTCAGAGGCTGGTGCAAACACCGAAAGGCCAGGCAATTAGCTACTGACACCGTTACTGCAGGCTAATTTTGTTCCAGGTTCAGGCAGTCATGGTCATCGACATACCTGTGATCTTTGGCGAATGTCTCAGCCTTCTAGCTCCTCCTGTGCCGATGTTACAGAACTGGCATCGGGACAGCTCTTCAGTTAGCCCTAAAGTTAAGCAGGACGCTGGGCTGTGATAAGGACTGCTCACCAACAAACTAGTAGTTTTGATGAATTGGGTTGTGGCTCTAAGCAAGCAAGACCTTTGGCAAGTGAAGTGCATATTCACCCCAGCTTCCTCTTCTGAATTTAGACCATATCTGATGACAGGTAACAGACAAAGCTAGACATACTCTGCTGGTAGGTATAAAAGAGCTTTTTTCCACCTCTGGACCATTTAGGGATTGAATGTTCAACCATACTCTCATGTGTCACCTTTTCAGATGCCTGACTGCAGGCTTATAGATATCTGAAGCTGTCTGATCCTTTGATTTGGAACCCGTTTTAATGTTTAAGGAATTTGTGAATTGGGAAATCCTGTTATCTTAAAGGACAGAATGACTGCCTCTGAGTTTGAATATTTATATGGTAGAACTTCACAAAACTGTATTTCATCATATTCACAGCCTTATAACCATTCAGTAACCTCAACAACATGCTATTTTATAATAATATTTTATCGTACTCAGGTTTACAAGTTGGTGGTTTTTCTGCACTGCCATATACTCCAGTCTGCCCATACTAAGGAAATGTTCCATGTCCCTTAACTAAAAATGTGTAAATAGCAGAAACACCAGCCTGAATGTCCCTCTGCCCTGTGGATTCAAGTCAGGTTCCCAGAAGAACAATTGGCTGATCTTTTGGCCAAACTCCTCTTTAAATATAGGCTGCTGTGGCTTCAACAAACCAAGTAAGGAAAATATAAAGAGAATAAAAATAATTTCTAGATTTAGCTCCCTGTTCAGCGTAGTGATGCTGTCCTGCAAGGAGACTAAGAAACAGTGCTGGTCAGATGGGGAATATTTATATCATGCTTGACAACATACTGGCTTATTTTCAAATTTTCAATAAATAAATAACTTTAAAAATAGCTGTTTCTTACTGAAGTAGCTTAGCCTACCACCTCCTTTATATGATCTATCAAGACATTTCACCAGAAACTTTAAAACTTACCCTAACACAGAAGCAAAACATCATTAGTGCCTAAAACCAGAGATAATTGTTGGAAGATTTTATTTAGGCCGGGCATGGTGGCTCACACCTGCAGTCCTAGCACTCTGGGAGGCTGAGGCTGGTGGATCACCCTAAGTTCAGGAGTTCAAGACCATCCTGAGCAAGAGTGAGAGCATCTCTACTAAAAATAGAAAAACTAACTGGGCACTGTGGCAGGTGCCTATATTCCCAGATACTCTGGAGGCTACAGAAAAAAAAATTGCTAGAACCCAGGAGTTTGAGGTTGCTGTGAGCTATGGTTCCATGGCACTCTACCCAGGGCAACAGAGAGAGATTCTATCTCAAAAGAAAAGAAAAAAAAAGAAAGATTTGAAAAAATGAGGTGATCTTTCAAATGAGCTCATGAACTCACTTTTTTTCTGTACATGGTTCAACTTAAAGTTGTTTTCCTTATTATGAGTATATTTGGAATCATATAGTTTAAAAACATTTCTTTTGTAGCTCCTAAACAGGACTTTTCTAGCTGGGTATTGTGGCCTGTAGTCCTAGCTACTCCGAGGCTGAGGCAAAATGATCTCTAGAGCCCAAGAGTTTGAAGTTGTTGTGAGCTGTAACAGCACAGCACTCTACCCAGGGTGACAGAGCACGACTGTCTCAAAAATAAATAAGTAAATAAATAAATAACATAAACAGGAATTTTTCAGCTGTGAAATGAAATTTAATACACTACGGTAGTAAAAGTCCAATTGAACCTCATGGCAAACAGATAATGGGAAAAGCATCATGAAGTAATAAAAAAATATCAAAGGTCTTTTTACATCAGTTTACTAATATCCAATTCAGTTCATTCATTGGAAAGGCTTCATTTTCATGTCTGGTGACTTTATGAGATGATGGAGGTTTCCCCTTTGTGAGAATGCAAAACCAGGGAAAGCTTATTCCTTAAGGTATTTTCAGTCTAGGTCTTTCTGATTATGTGCTCTTTTTGCTATTTACAAAGAGATTTTTTTTAACACAAACCAAACATCATCTGAAATTGTATCCTCATGTTTTAGACTTATAGAAAATGCCAATAAAAACACATTCAGTGACAATGGCATAATACTCAGTAGTGCTGGCTTATTCCTTACATTCACTATGATGTAATATTGTTATGTTTTCACACCACATTTTGTTTTTTGACATTTCTGAAAGTCATCAATACTGTTCTCGGCAGCAGCAATCTTTACTGTAGCACTGTGGCGATTTTAACTCCCACAAGTTTTGATTTCCATAGGTCACGCTAACAGTAATATAACTTATGTTTTATTAGGTATTTTTGGCTGTTGTTTAGATGTATTATCTAGTACATTACAATTTTTAAAAGTTCTTAAAACACATTCCCTTAGGTGACATTTTTTGGCGACTTTGGGAATTTCTCCTCCATTCCTAATTTGTAATCACATGGGTTGAAGGGAGGTAGGGTTAGAAGGTTCCAGTAGGCTTCCCCAAGATGATCCAGCTCTAGAGAATACAAATATTTTAGGAGAAAGATAAGCCTAAGAAGGACACAGAGGAGGGAGGAGGGCAGGCAGGAGGTGGGGTGACTAAAGGGCAAAGCAGCAAGGGGGTGACCAGCAGCGTCTGATTGCAGCTGAAAGATCCAGAAAGAAAAATACTGAAAAAGGGTCACCAGACCTGCTATTTGGAAAATTAGGGTCTTGTTACCAGACAGAGGGGCCGGCCGCCTGTCACTGTCAGCCAATTTATGGAGACAGGGATAGGTCCACCAAACTTTATTTGTCAGAAGGCCAGTGATTCCAGAGAACAGTGAGAGTAATCTCTCTAAAACTGTACTATTCTGCCATTTCCAAAATTACAAGTTTTATACGTAATGGTTCACAGTAAAGACCATAATAACTTTTATTTTAAATAATAGTCAGCACAACTCAGTGACAATTACAATATTTCCAATTCAGAAGTTAATTCCTAAAGTATTAAAATAGGCATCATTAGGGTGGGAGTTGAATTTATAAAATGGTAAAAATGAAAAACAGGAGGTGACCAGACCAGCTGTGTCAAGTCTGCCCTAGCCTGACAGACTCCATCTTATTCTCACTACAGGTGCTTTCAGTCTCAGGCCGGGCGTGGTGGCTTGTAATCCCAGCACTCTGGGAGGCCCAGGCGGAGGTGGATTGCCTGAGCTCACAGGTTCAAGACCAGGCTGAGCCAGAGTGAGACCCTATCTCTAAAAATGGATGGGCATTGTGGCGGGCACCTGTAGGCACAGCTACTTGGGAGGCTGAGGCAAGAAAATCGCTTGAGCCCAAGAGTTTGAGGTTGTTGTGAGCTGTGACACCATGGCACTGTACCGAGGTGACAGAGTGAGACTGTCCAAAAAAAATCCCAAAAACTATTGGGGTCTCTAGGGAGACTCTTTTTAGGGGTGAGAGAAAAGGCAGGTAGTTGACACAAGAATGGGGGAGGAAAGGAAGACAGGAAGTGTAGACCGCCCTTTGGAGAGGAGGGATAGAGAGGAAACCTCAGCCAGAGGGGGAAGTGTGCTCAGGGAAGGCACTGAGATGAAAGGGTTGGAGCCTGGTGACACCAGGAGAGAGGCAGGAGGAAGGGAGGTGGAACACCAGTGACACGAGGGGCTGGCTGATGAGTGAGCAGTGGCCGCGTCCACATGCGCTTAGGACTGTGGAGTGAACGTAGCCTGCAGTTAGACGTGAATATCGAGTCAAATAAAATTGAAAACACCAACAAAATAGAATGTACCCCAGAAACAAAGGAGTAAAGGCTGCATTTTACCTTTCTTGGTAGCAGCTGTAGTTTTGTTTTTTTTTTAAAGAAGAAGGATGCCCATGAGAACCTCTCTTTTGTTCAATTAAAATGAAGATTAACTTTGTAGCTAAATTTAATTGAAGTTTCCCCTCCACTGTTCAAATAATGGATTTGTACTTGGACTGTTAAATTTGGCAGAGAAATAAGCTCCACTGAAATGAGGAAAACCATTTCAAATAGGACAGATTATCTCAGGAGATCTGACTTTTAAAAAATGTGCCAAATATACTTCCAGATTTGTATCTGCCTTCGCTGTTCCTGGCATGGAATCCCGGACAGCATCTTACCTGCTAGTACCTTTAACTTGTTTGAGATATTTTCTGTATCATTTTCTTGGTCTTGGCTTCTTTCTCCAATGTTTTGGGTAAAAGTCAGCATATATTGTTTTGTTTAAGATAATTTTAATCACTAAATAGAACAAAGGAGAAATAATTCTGGCAGTTTTTCTAAGCATGCTTCTTCCTCAGATCTCTAAGAGTTTAAATTACTGTTCATGAGCTCTAATTAGAAACCTATTCAGGGTGTCCTGGGGTGATGTTCATTTTTACCTGGACAAACTGAGGCAGACATCAAGCAACTCAGGCTTCTGCCAGAAGTTCAACGATCCATTCAGACAATCAGCAGCAGAGTACATCTTCCAGATGAATCACATCCCTAGGGCCCTGATTGTTCCTCATGTTGGGGATGCTGTTTGGGGAAAAACCGGCAGTATTCAGAGCTGTGAGTCCTCAGGCTCACTCCTTAGGTTTGTTTCCAAAGTTGAGTCAAAGCTGGCACAAATAGGATCTGAAGAGAAGAATATCTCAGACATGAAAACATTTTTAATCCCATATTCTTTGGTTCAGACTGAAAGAGGGGCACCTACTGCTGTGTGCTGGTGGTCCTGGATTTAATGCTGTACTGAGCTCTCTACTGCAGTGTTTTTCAACCTTTTTTTTTAATCTCATAGCACACTTAAATTATTTTAATCAACAAAAGAGTTTGTATATATATATATATACACACACTATGTTTTGAACTTCTTTCAAAAATAATTTAATCAATGACCTTTAGATCCTCTCATGGTGTACCGATTGAAAAATCACTGCTCTACCCTGAAGGGCACTTCAGGAATGCAGAATCTCCCTATCAGCATCTCCCCACACTGTGGTGAAGAAAAAACAACTCACCCCTGTAATCCTAACACTCTGGGAGTCCAAGGTGGGTGGACTACCTGAGCTCAGGAGTTGCAGACTGGCCTGAGCAAGAGTGAGATCCCATTTCTAGTAAAAATAGGAAAACTAGCTGAGCGTTGTGGCTATTGCCTATGGTCCCAGCTACTCAGGAGCTGAGGCAGGAGGATGGCTTGAGCCCAAGACTTTAAGGTTGCTATGAGCTATGATGTAGTCACAGCACTCTACTGAAGGCAACAGAATGGGAATGTCTCAAAAAAAGAAAAAAAAAGTCTAACTGCAGTAATTGTGTTCTGAAATTCTCGTTAATTACTCAGACTAGACATTTGTATTATAAAATTTCACTGCAGCTGGTATCAAAGCCTTTGACTGATTATGCATAAACATGTTTTTATAATCAAAAACACTGTAGTTTCAAGGTTTGGGAAGTTTAGTGGTTGGTTGTTTTGCTATGTTCTTTTTTTTTATTTTGGTTGTGTTTATAGCCACCCCACCATTAAATTAAAAGGTTTCCACTAAATTACATATTAAGAATAAAAACCATTGTAATAATGTTAGGCTTTTTTTTTTTTAAGACAGAAGGGCAATTACTCTTTATAGTTTTTTTCTCCCTATTTTCTGTAATACAAATTTCTAGTTACACTTGGAAGCTTCCAGGAAGCTGAAATTAAAGCTTTAATTAATGTTAGCAGGGGTATGCACTGCCCCAGGAAAATATGTAAAACTTAGTTTCAGCTTCTGAACATTATGAAAGAGGGCACACATTTTAATCTTCTCTAATTCTAATTCTAATGATATTAAAAGGAATTTTAACACTAATTAGTGGCAGCCAGTTACTGAGTACTGTATGCCCTTCATCTTACAATTCTGTGATGTAGGTTGGTATAATTTATCCCCGTTTCCCTAAAAGATACCTGAAGCTTAGAGAGGTTAAGTGAGGTCCATATGTTGTAAGTAAAGGACCCAGGATTCAAATGCAGACTTCTCAGATTTCAAAGCCCATGCGCTTAACTGCTATACCCAACTGCTGTAATAATTAAAAGACATGAAAATAGAATCTCGGGCAAGGATGGTGATATATTTAACCAACTGAATAATCTTATATTAACTCCAGTAGCACTGCTGAGTTAAACACATTTATTGAAATATGTCTGAGGGTAGTAATAATATGGATCTATCTTGATTAGTGAAACCTTACACTGTGTGTGGGGCACCCTTGGAATTTTGGGGGTGCTGGTAAAACGTCATAGGCAAAAGTGATTTATCTACTATGAGACCCTTGTATTCCTGATATAAAATATCCCGTGATACATAAGACTCTCTCTAGACTTCGGACTGCCTGTGGCCCATCCTTTGTCCATCTTTCTTTCCTCATAGAGATTGGAGAGATACCTGGTGTGAAAAGATAGTGAAGTGGAAATGTAGTGAGTGTACACTGGCACTGATTAAAATTAAAGTGGAAGTTGATAGTTCCCCTGGCCTTTCTAGGAAGATGTGTACACAAGAGCTTTTAGAGTCTTTTTCCTTCATTAAGAGGAGGGTAGGTAAGTCTGGAACCTGCCCATAGGTGTGAGAAGCAGAAACAGGGATCTGGCTATTTCCCCAGAGAAATACCGAAACTCCTACAGAATTCTTTTTTTTTTTTTTTTTTTTTGAGACAGAGCCTCAAGCTGCCGCCCTCGGTAGAGTACTGTGGCATCACAGCTCACAGCAACCTCAAACTCCTGGGCTTAAGTGATTCTCTTGCCTCAGCCTCCCAAGTAGCTGGGACTACAGGTGACTGCCACAACGCCCAACTATTTTTTGGTTGTAGTTGTCATTGTTGTTTGGCAAGCCCAGGCTGGATTTGAACCCACCAGATCTGGTGTATGTGGCTAGTGCCTTAACCTCTTGAGCTACAGGCACCAAGCCCTTTTTTTTTTTTTTAATTTTTGAGACAGAGTCTCACTATGTCACCCTCAGTAAAGTACCATGGTATCACAGCTCACAGCAACCTCTAACTTTTGGACTTAAGCGATTCTCTTGCCTCAGCCTCCCAAGTAGCTGGGACTACAGGCACCCACCACAACACCCGGTTATTTTTGTTGTTGTGGTTGTTGTTGTTACAATTGTCGTTGGCGTTTAGCAGGACTAGGTCAGGCTTGAACTCGCCAGCTTTGGTGTTTGTGGCCAACACCCTACTCAGTGAGCTATGGGTGCTGACCCCAGAATTCTTTATCACAAGAGATAATCCAGTGAGCTCTTTAATTCAGGGAAAGAAAATTCAAAGAAAAAGCCCCGAGTGCAGACTGAGAGCTGCACCTCGCTGCTCACACAGATGGTGAGGTGTGCACCACCCAAGTCCTATCTGTAAATGGGAGAAACGGAAAGTGGATCCCGTCTGTAACTTCATCAGGAACAGTTAAAACATTGGACAGGTACTATTGACACGAGGTTTGAGAATAGCTTATACCATCTTTAAAAGAGACATTTCAAGGGTTTTCTTCTTATACATCATGACCTCCTGTTTTTACTTTTTATTTGATTGGGGTTTTATGGAGTATTTCAAACATAAACGTACACAAACAGACCAGTACCATCAACCAAGATCATCTTCAAAGATTATCAGCTCATGACCACTATTTGTGTACTCCTTGTGCCTCCCTCAATATTATTTGAAGCAAATAATAGAAACTTAATAATCTCACGTCTAAATGAGCATTTCAGTATGTATCTCTAAAGAAACAAAAATTCTTCTTTGAACAAAACTATTATTATACCTAAAAATTTATTAATTATTATAATCCGTGGCTCAAACCAGTAGGGCACCAGTCCCATATGCCGGAGGTGGCGGGTTCAAACCCAGCCCAGGCCAGAAACTGAAAAAAAAAAAAAAAAAAAGAAAGAATATTAAGC
Source organism: Otolemur garnettii (assembly GCF_000181295.1). Classification (NCBI taxonomy): domain Eukaryota; kingdom Metazoa; phylum Chordata; class Mammalia; order Primates; family Galagidae; genus Otolemur; species Otolemur garnettii. The sequence goes on along the minus strand of NW_003852515.1, from coordinate 632,191 downwards.
TAATTATAATAATCCCTTAACATTATGAAATGTCCAGTAAGTGTTCAAATTGCCAATTGCCTCATGAACATCATATTTTCTTTTAAAAAATTGTTTGAATCAGGATCCAGTAAGATCCACATATTGCAATAGACTTTAGAAAATCAGCGGGATCCCCCTCCATCTCTCTTTGTCTCCCTCCTTGAAACTTAATTTAATGAAGAAACATCTTTCTTTCCTGCTGAGTTTCTGTTAATCTGGATTTTTCTGATTGCATCTTTGTGGCATAGTATAACAGATTCTTCTGACTCCCGTATTTAAACCTAAAAGCTTGGTCAGATTTAGGTTTAAGTTGTTTGTTTGATCAAGACTATTTCATGGCTCGGTGCCTGTGGCTCAAGTGACTAAGGCGCCAGCCACATACACCTAAGGTGGCAGGTTTGAATCCAGCCCGGGCCCACCAAACAACAATGACAGCTGCAACCAAAAAAGAGCTGGGTGTTACGGCGGGCACCTGTGGTCCCAGCTACTTGGGAGGCTGAGGCAGGAGCTGTGCTTGAGCCTAGGAGCTGGAGGTTGCTGTGAGCTGTGATGCCACAGCACTCTACCCAGAGGGACAGCTTGAAGCTCTGTCTCAAAAAAAAAAAAAAAAAAAACCACTATTTCATACTGGCTTTTTCCATCAGAAGGGACTTGTCTAGGTTTCTTTTTTTTTTTTTTTTTTGAGACAGAATCTCACTCTGTTGCCCTGGGCAGAGTGCCGTGGGGTCATGGCTCACAGCAACCTCAAATGCTTCGTCAAGTGATCCTCCTGCCTCAGCCTCCCCAGTAGCTGGGACTACAGGCACCTGCCATACACCCAGCTAGTTTTTCTATTTTTAGTAGAGATGGGGTCTTGCTTTGCTCAGGCTGGTCTCAAACTTCTGAGCTCAGGCAGCCTACCCACGTCAGCCTCCCAGAATGCTAGGATTATAGGTGGGAGCCACAGTGCCCAGCCTGCATTTCATTTCACTGTGCTTTGAGCACCACTGATGTTCAATGCCAACTTTCCCTGTGTTTAGGTTTTCCTGGGTCCTTTCTTGCTCTCTGTCACCCACTAGGCTGGAGCATCTGGTAGAGGTAGAGTCACCACCTACAGTCTCCACCTTTAGATGGCTTAGGGAACCATTACCCCAAAGTTGTGGTTTTTCAGAATTATTTTGCAAAACGAATATGTTCATGAACCTTCAGTACATAAGTAAAATTGAACCAAAGGACAGAACAAAAATAAATCTTAAAAATATATGAAGTTTTCTGTTCTTACTTGACGTATGACAGTATTATTTTGAGCCCCTTTGCCGTAGTCTATTTCAACTTGTCAGTTAAACAACCATTGTTTATTCCATGTTAATTCTGCCTTACTACTTATTTTATGCTCTTTGAGAACCAGCATGTACAGACCTTGGATTCCATGCAACTGGGAACTTCCAGCACAGCCTCCCGTCTGCAGTTCTTTTTTCTTGGGCAGGTCTGAGCCTCCCTAATCTTTGCTCTGTACTCAGATGGCCCTCTGTTGAGCTGGAGCAAGCTTGCCTCTCGCCTTTCTTCTCTTCTTATCTTTTCATTCTTCCTTTCCTCCTGCCTTTCTTCCCCATCCTTCCTTTATTTTCTCTTTCTCTCTTTCCCTCCTTCCCTCCTCCTCCTCCTATTCTTTCTTTGCTTCCTCATAGTTTTTCTTTCCCCCTTTGACTCCCCTTCTCTCCTCTCCTACTCCATCTTTCCTTTTCTTTTTCTTTTTTAGCCAGCATGATATTTTCTCCCCAAGGCCCACTCCTAGGCCTCCTTACACTGATAAAAGCTATGCTGATGCAAAGATAATCTTGGTAATGTTAAAATGTAAACTTAATTCTATGTGCCCAAAGCCTTCTTTTCAAGTGGATATGTATCTAGGGAGCCATCTAGCAAACCCTAAGTTTGAACTGTGTGCTGGGGTATAGAGGAGATAGGTAAGTTACAACACAGTGGAAATGCTGAAAAGAACAGGTGCAAACAGAGCACTATGTGACAACTAGCAGGTTAACTCTGCCCCGGAAAACTGAGGAGGGGCTATCTTAGAAGTGACATTTGAACTAAGTCTTCAAAGAATATGATTAAGGCAGCATATTATGTGAAAATACGTAAGGAAAACTTAGTGTATTATTTCATTGGGGGCATTCAACCCAGGTTTTTGGCTAATGGACTTGACTTTGGTGTATAGCACCAACTTATATCAACTTTGCTTCCCCGAGAAAGTGAGACTTGCGATAACGTTATTACCTTTGTGTGTATGTGAAAATGCCAAGTTTAATGCCAAGCATAAATTGTTGTGTTTATCATCTCACCCAATTTGTAGTGGGAAAAAAATCACTTTTAGGTATGGGAACTTTGGAATGAAGGTAGATGTGGTCACCCTCCTTCCCCTGCTGTGGCAGGATCCTCTTTCAGGTGATGGTAAGAGGGGATTGCATGCGGGCTCCCATGGTGTGGACTTCTGAGTTATTGCAAGCATCTAGAGCTCCACAGGTGTACTGAGCAGTATCTTTTGGCTGAGTTTTATGATCTCCTGTATATATGTATTCTCATAGATTCTCATTTTCCTAATATATATTGCTGCTTCTCTGGTACAGAGCCATTATAAGCGTCACTGAAGCCATAGTATTGGCTCTTTGTCATTATGGTTTTAAACAATAGATACTAAAATGAAATTACTATCTTATATGTTGGAGGTCTGAGTGTGTTTTGCGGTCAAGAACTCTTTGAAAATTCATGGCATTGTGAAGACACAGAGAGGCTCTTAACAAAATAGATAGCAGACTGGGTGTGGCTCATACCTGTAATCCAAGCATTCTGGGAGGCCAGGGCAAGTGGATCCCTTGAGTTCAGGAGTTTAAGACTAGCCTGAGCAGGAATAAGATGCCATTTCTACTAAAAAAGAGAAAGAAAACTAGCCAGACATTAGGGCCATGCTTGTAGTCCCAGCTACTGAGGAGGCTGAGGCAAGAGGATCTCTTGAGCCCAGGAGTTTGAGGTTGCTGTGAGCTAGGATGCCAGGGCACGCAGGGCAACAGAATGAAACTTGGTCTCAAAAACTAACATAACATAACATAACATAACATAAATAACAATGGTTGAATAACACTGTGAATGTGCTTAATGCTGCTAGATTGTATGCTTATATATATTTTGTCACAGTAAAAAAATTTAAAAACTTTTTAAAACTTTAAACAAATGCATACAGACAAATGGGGATCTTCATACATGTATCTGAAAAAACTGGATACTTCTGGCCTAAAGCCTTTATTAATTTACCAAATCTGTAGCCAGCACCAAGCAGTGCTGTGCCCTGTGACTTTAGGTGTTGAGAGAAGCAGCTAGAGTAGGGTGACTGGATTTTAACATCGGTAAGGGGG
>NW_003852515.1:590052-628706 GCF_000181295.1 Otolemur garnettii | reverse complement strand
AGCAGTTCTCAATAATCAGTTCTCAGCAATTATTTGTTATTATTACAGTTTAACATTATAAAATTAACAAAAATAATATAAAACTCATATTCTGGCGAAATAGCCACATGGCAGCCGAAAACCATATATTCCCTTCCTGTTCTTCCAGCCGTTCGTGCATTTTTTCCAAAAATCGAGACTTTTTAAAAACGCCACAGGACGCGGGACAAATTATTGAAAAGCAGGATGTCTGGTCACCCTAAGCTAGAGGTCACTGTATTTCTGGAGCTTGCTGCCTAGCAAGGGTGGTGCTCAGCACATCACTTAAGAATGCGTAATTGTGCAAGTGACATGGCTCTACACCCTGCCATGACTTCATGCTATGGAAAGTGCCATGAAAGGAAAAGTATGTGGAGATTTGCAGGCTTGTAACAGGGAAGGGCAGACGTGGTGTGGGGGAATGGGTCACCGTATGGCTTCCCTGGGGAAGTGATAATTGAGCTGAGGTTTAAATAATGAACAAGGAGAGAGGTAACACTCACAAGGAGTGGTTGATTACTTCTCCCTCCCTGACCCTTCTCCCAGGGGCAGGAATCACACACTCTTCTGTGTTCCACCCAGCAGGTAGCATTTGAGATAGTGGAAATCCTTAGGCATTGATGACTCAATAGAACGTTGCATACAAATGTCAAGACTGAGTTTGTTCCAAGGATATTTGTGGGACTGGATAACACTTGTTTCCACATCTTTAATTTTCATACTTGTATTTTGGTTGATATTACAAAGAACTTCAGGTGGCATTATATGACCTTATAACCTTCGCATATACAGGAAATCCTTTCCAATTTAATTGCTGGACTGTCTTCTTGTACAGTCAGTTGAATCTGTTGCTTTTTTAATTGTTCTTCTTTGTTCTTGCCTATATTTTTGTATCTACTCCCCCATGAGTATGTTCTAAATAGGATACTTTGAAAAAAAAATGTTTACTCTATATTCTCTATATTTTAGAGGAACACATTTTGAAGCTGTATATTTTGCAAATGAGACAAAGTAGTTGTCTCTCTGTCATAAGTCTCTTAGTGAATCTTCAGATCTCTGGGGTGACCCTCTGTGTGCATTTTTTCAAGAACAAAAACCCTATGGGATGTGGATAGGGGCTTGTTTCTGCCCTGGATATGTATCGTCTTTGTGAGCCAAGGACAAGATTGAAGAAGTGGGCCAGGTGTGGTGGCTCAGCCTGCAATCCTAGCACTCTGGGAGGCCAAAGCAGGTGGATCGCCTAAGTAAGAGTAAGATCCCATCTCTACTAAAAATAGACAAACCAGCTGTGCCAATAGTCCCAGATACTCAGGGGACTATAGCACTTTACCTAGGGCTATAGAGTGAATGTTTGTCTTAAAAAAAAATTGAAGAAGTGACTAGACTCACAATGACAAGGTCTATGTGAGAACATAGATATTGAATCTTTCCAGGGCACCTACGTTGGCCAAAGTAAAATTTATTCCTTTTTGATACATAATTGTTAGCATGGTTTCAATCCTGAATCCAAATTTTGGATCAATAACAAAACAAAATACAAATTGGGGTAAATGATTATAAAATGTCCTGCTGGAAAGTCAGTTAAGGCATCCTAATATAACCAATGGTGAAATGATTAGGGGGAGGTATCACTATAGACCCTTGTCACTACCCGGACTATTTTTGCAGAGGGTTAGATGTGAAGCTAGACAAATCACCTCCCCCATAATTCACCAGTTGTAACTAGTAAACGTATGGTTGGTAGGCTGGCTCTCAATATCAACCTAATACATTGACTTTATTTTGTTTTCAAATCTAGGGACATAGAATAGTATATCACTTCCAACTTTTATTATGCATCAAGTCTCAAGATAAATACGAAAATTTTTCAAATAAATTCTAAATGGTTTTTATTATATGGTTTCCATTGAAAACGCAGAGCCACTTAAACAGCATCAGATTCTTTTGTTGTTGTTGTTGAGACAGAGCCTCAAGCTGTCCCCCTGGGTGTAGTGCCATGGCATCACAGCTCACAGCAACCTCCAACTCCTGGGCTCAAGTGAGTCTCCTGCCTCAGCCTCCCAAGTAGCTGGGACCACAGGCACCCGCCACAATGCCCAGCTACTTTTTGGTTGCAGCCGTCATTATTGTTTGGCGGGCCTGGGCTGGACTCAAACCCACCACCTTAGGTGCATGTGGCTGGCGCCTTAGCCACTTGAGCCACAGGCACCGAGCCCAGATTCTTTTTTAAAAATTTGACAAATAAAAATTATATATTTATAGTATAGAACATGATGTTTGTTTTTTTATTAAATCATAGCTGTGTACATTAATACTGTCATGGGGTACAGTGTGCTGTTTTTATATACAGTTTGAAATATGAAGATGATGTTTTGATATAGGTATAATGAGTAAATCAAACTAATTTATCATCACCTCACACGATGATTTTATCGTGGTGAGAATGTTTAAAAATACACTTCCTTAGCAATTTTCAAGTATACAATATATGTTAGTCCATTCAGGCTACTGTAATAAATTACCATAAATGAGCTGGCTCATAAACAATAGGAATGTACTGCTCACAGTTCTGGAGACTGGGAAGTCCAAGATCAAGGTGCCAGTAGATTTGGTGTCTGGTGAGAGCCTTCTCCTCATAGATGGTGTCTTCTCATTATATCTTCATATCGTGGAAAAGGAAGACAAGGGCCCTCTCTAGGGCTTGTTTTATAAGGTACTCATCTCACTTGTGAGGGTTCTGGCCTTGTGGTGTAATCTCTTCCCAGAGGTGATTATAATACTATCACCTTGAGAATTAGGTTTCCAGCATATGAATTTGGGGGGATACATTTAGGCAACAGGACAATACAATATTGTTAACTATAGTCACCATGCTATACGATAGAAGTCCAGAACATACTTTTCTTTTCTAACTTAAACTGTCACCTTTCACCAACATTTCTGTTCTCCCTTCCCAATCCCCACTCCCTGGTAACCAGCATTCTACTCTCTGATTCTGTAAATTTAACTTTTTTAGATTCCACATAAAAGTGAGAACATGCAGCATTTGTCTTTCTGTGCCTGGGTTATATCACTTTATATAAAAATGTCCTTCAGGTCAATTCATGTTGTCACAAATAACAGGATTTCCTTTATTTTTAAGGCTGATAGTATTTCATTATGTATATATACCACATTTTCTTTGTTCATCTGTTTGCAGACAATATTTTGGTTATTAATGATATGAATAATGCTATAATTAACATGGGAATGCAGATATCTATTCAACCTACTTATTTCTTTGGATAAATACCCAGTGTTGGAATTAACTATAGTCACCATCATTTTTTTCATTTTTGAGGAACCTCCACACTGTTTCCCACAATGACTGTTTGCATTCCCAACAACAGTGTACGAAGACTCCCTTTTCTCTAAGTCCTTGCCAACATTTGTTATCTTTTGTCTTTTTGATAAGGTGGGAGGTGATATCTCATTGTGGTTTTTAATTGGAGTCTTCCTAAGCATCAACTCTTAATGTTTTGGTCAAAGAGGTATTTGTTAAGATGAAGAGTAAGAATCGTGGTAGTTATTATCAAACTACGTATTAAGGTCAGAACAGTGAAGGGAGGATTTCCCACTCACTTGAAAGCTTTCATCTCCCCCTTCCATAAAAGGAGAAATGAACAAGAAAAAGTGTAAAAATAGTGGCATTACTTTTATAATATTTAAGAGACTCTAACAGTTACTCTTGTATATATTCTTTTTCTTTCTAGGAAAAGCCATTGACAAAATCTCTACAACGTGGAGAAGACCCTCAGTTTGATCAAGTATGTGATACGTTATATAACTTGATTCTGGTTTATGTTTATTTGAAAAGGAGCAAAAGTCAAGGCCAAGATGCTCAAAAAGCATATGGCTATGTGGCCTTAAGAACTGTGCCCTGTAGCATTCACAGTTATGGTTTCTATGCATAGATGATCGGTAAATGTCTATCAATTTGATAAGAAAGAACTGTGAAATATTTGGATAATATGAGTAGAACATCAGTTGTTTGCTAAATCTTTGTATAACAATTAAAGAAAATAAGAAAAGATAGTTTAGATCAATATTCTAAGTACAATAATTTCAAATAAGCTTAAATGAATATTTTTGTATTTGTGTAATAATGGAATACTCTGACTTCTAAATTATGAGTAAATATTGTAACACACAAAGAAGAAAAGATAGTTTAAAGGAAATTTCATTAAAAAACTTGAGATTCATCTGAATAAATAATATTATGTCAGTTATTTTCAACTGGTGTGCTGAGGCACACTGGTGTGCCATGAGAAGATCTTATGTGCAAAAAGTTTTAAAGATAATTAATTAAGGCCAAGTACAGTGGCTCATGCCTGTAATCCTAGCACTCTGGGAGGCCAGAGCCGGATGGACTGCATGAGCTCAAAAGTTCAAGACCAGCCTGAGCAAGACTGAGACCCCTATGTGTATTAAAAATAGAAAAATTAGCCAGGCAATGTGGCGAGTGCCTACTTGGGAGGCTGAGGCAGGAAGATCGGTTGAGCCCAGGAGTTTGAAGTTGTTGTGAGCTAAGATGATACCATAGCACTCTACCCAGGGTAACAGAAAGAGACTCTGTCTCCAAAAAAAGGTAAAAGAAAAAGATCATTAATTAAATTATTTTCCAAAGAAGTTCAAGGCACAAATAAGGATATTCTTTTTTTTAACCACTTTTTTTTTTGATCAATATAATTTAAGTGTGCCATGGAAGTTTAACTATAGGTTCAAGTGTGCCCTGAAGCAAAAAAAGGTTGAAAAACACTGTATTATGTGACGATCAAATCTCCTCTCTGGAGCTTATCCTGTTTTTATCCAACATATTTTTGAATGCCTACTATTTGCTTGACACAGTGCTAGGTACTGGTGACATACAATCTAGGGTAAGTTTTGGATCTTCAAGAATTCACAATCTTGTGGGAGAGAAACTACCCCAATAATCATGAACATGTGCGTTCAACAAGAAAATAATTCATATTATATATGAATTATTTATTCCAACAGAGAAAATAATTCATGGGCAAAATAAGACAGAATAAATACAAAGAAAGTCCTTTGAAAGTAGGTTAGGACTAACAAAAGGACACCCAGCTCTAAATGGTAGTAATAAACACAAGAAATAAGGATTGGATTGATTCTAGTTCAGTAATTTCAGGAAGGCCCCAGGAACATTTAAGAATGGCAGGTACCAGGACATCAGAGGAAGCTGGAGATGTGTTGGTGATGTTTCCTCAACTCTACAGTTGATGAAAAGAGGACAACATGTTTTTCTTCAAAAATCTCAGTTGCTGCCAATGTCAAATACAAAAGCCTACTGGATGTACCATTGTCCAATCTAATATGGTATTTTTTAGGGTCTAATGAAGAACACACAGAGAGTACACTTTCTGTAAGGCTTGAAAATGCCTTTAATGTGGAAATATCTGGCTGTACAAGTCCAGATTTGTGTGATCCAGAAACATCATGCCTTACTGTGCAGACAGTATTCTCCTTTTTCTATTTTATGAGCTGCTGTTTGAGGGAGACCGCACACATTTATGATTATGTTTAGCCTTCCAAGTCCAGTGTGGCTCTGGGCTTGCTCTCTGTTGCTGGCAGAGCTGCCTGTTTTCTAGAATGCTGGCAAAATGGAGGATGGGTCTCATCGCTCTGTGGCATCTAGCTGTCTTCCTCTGTAGTCATGTTGTCAGATGCTGTTGGCATTTGGCAGGTGTTAGGGTCAGAGGCCCTTGGGGAATATGGTACATGTTGTTTGGAACCACCATTATGGAGATGTGGCAAGTTGTGGCTCTTTATATTCTCTTTAAGAATCTAAATATTTGTCATCTGTTTTCTTTAGTTTCCCATTATGATATATATTCTTTGTCTCTTTATCCTATTAAATTATCACTGTCTTTTCCTCAAAAAAAAAAATGAATGTTATTTTTCTCTAGCTTAATGTACCTCTTTATTCTCTGGCAAAATAGTTCTTCTAAATTTTAACATTGCATATTATACTGTAGTGATCCCATATAATTGGTCTTAAGTATGATTTTTCATTTATTGTTCAGTTTTCTTTTTCTTTTTCAACATTGTAGAAAAGAGATAGTCTTTGGAATTTGACAGACCTGTATTTAAATCCAAACTGTGATGCTTAATTAGCTATGTTACTTATAACATTGTAGCTCAAAGTGTTGTTCAGAGATCTGCATCCGATGCATCACCTGGAAGCTCGTTAGAACTGCAGCCTCTCAGTCTTGCCCCAGAACTACTGCATCTGCGTCTTAGCAAGCCCTGTGGGACTCACTTGTACATTAAAGCTTGATGAGCACTGGCCTGTAACATATCTCTACATGTTAAAGACACTTTAGGACTGAACCAACAGTAAGATGGTCGCTAAGGACTTTCAAATAAAACCTGTAGGATTGTCTTCTGATCATTAAATCATAAACTCACATGTGAACCAGGAGAGAAGACAATCTACAATGTTTATCTTATTCTAAATATATTCCAAGACTCCTAGGCCTAAGAGGAGCTTGACAGAAATTTGGTTCACCTGTGGATTTGTGAAAAAAAGTTAGCAAACTAACTATTGAAAGTGCCTGCTATGTTTTCAATGTGTTCCTGCCCAAATTCAGGTGTTGGCAATGGGATACTGTTTGGCCTTAAAAGATGATTAGGCAAGGCTATAGGTATGCCCAGCTAGTTTTTCTATTTTGAGTAGAGATGGAGTCTTGCTCTTGCTCAGGCTGATCTCATTCTGAGCTCAAACAATCCACCCACCTCAGCCTCCTAAAGTACTAGGATTACAGGTGTGAACCACCTCACCCAGCCACTACATGCTTTTATCAAAGGGCTTGGCAGAGGGCTCTGATCTCTTTTTCCCTTTCATCTTGTGAAGATATGGCATTTGGAGTGCCATTTGGAAGAGGAGAGGAATCTTCACCAAATAATGTACCTACTAGTCTACTAGTGATTTGATCTTGGACTTCCAACCTCTAAAACTATGAGAAATAAATTTCTGTTCTTTTATTTTTTTCAGATTAATATGAAAGTACACAGAATTAGGTTTCATTGTTTGCATTTGTAAGGTCAAGTCCAAGTTGTAGTTGTTTCCTTCACCCAGGGAAGTGTGCCAGATACCTGTGCATTGGGTGGGAACTTGTTGAACTCTCTCTCTTCCCTCTTCTTGAATTTAATCGAGTTTTTCTCGCAAGTGAGCACAAAATTGTTAATCTACTAATTTCAATTTAGTATTGAACACACATGATACTTGTTTTTCCATTCCTATGATACTTAGGAGAGTGTTCTCCGAATCCATCCAGGTTGTTACAAAGATATAAAATTTCCACCTTTTCATGGATGAATAGAATTTGATGGTATACATATACCACAGTTTATTACTTTATTCATGTGTTGAAGGGCATTTGGGTTCGTTCCACATCTTTGGAAATGTGAATTGAGCTGCTATAAACATTCAAGTGCAAATATCCTTATGGTAAAATGACATTTTTTCTTTTGGGTAGTTACTTAGTAATGGGATTGCAGGATCAAATGCAAGGCTTACTTTTAGCTCTTTGGAGACTCTCCATACTTCTTTCCATAAAGGCTGTATTAATTTGCATTCCCACCAACAGTGCATGAGTGTTGCCTTCACTCTGCACTCATGCCAGCATCTGCTGCTTTGGGAACTTGTGATGTTTTTAATAAACTACCCAAGTCTCAGCAACACAAAACAGACTAAAGCAATGTTTATCTACTGTTGCAACCAACAAATTATAAGAATTACAATTCCTTTGGCAAGGAATCCTTAAATATATCAAGGTCTCTTAATCTTTTCGTATAAACGTTTAAATTATATAATTCCCCTTGTTCTGATTCCAGACAATAGGATTTTAATCTGGATTCCTACAGAGGTCTGTCTATGGGAAATGAACACACTGGAGATGCCACCTAGAGTGGTGTAAAGTCCATTGCTGTAATCATAGCTATAGTAGTCATTGTAGAGGTAACATTTATTTAGTACTTTCCATAGGATAGGTACTGTGTTAGTACATATTTTGAACAGCACACAACCGGTCCTTGTTTGTATCAATTTCTCCCCTAATTGTCACTGACATAAATGACAGGGTATGAAGAGCTATCCCTCAGCACCAATCCTAGATGACCCTGTTTACTCCTCCACTCAACCAGCCGGTAATTCATTTTCCTCTTCCTATAAATAGAAGCAAAGAAAAAAAAAATCATGTAATACTTTATAATTTACCAAGCCCCTTATTATATATCTCACTTGACATCACTTAATTCTTCCAACAACTCCAAAAAGAAGATACCATCATCTCCATATAGCATGTAGTAAAAATGCGTCTCAGAACAGTTGCCCAATATTATGACTAAAACCTAAAGGAGCCAAGACTGGAATCCATATGTTATGACTATAAAAGCTGTGATCTTTTTACTACATAACCTGTTTATGGTTCTGAAAACTAGGTTGATGAGAATTCAGGTGGGATTTTTCAAGGGGTAAAGGATCCAAGATCCTGCATCATTTATAATTAGGTTTGGCTGCAAATGATGAAGTAAAATCTTCCTGAACAAGACAAAAGTTTATTTCTCACTATGTTGAAAAAGTATAGAAGAAAGAGTGGTGCCTGTGGCTCAAAGGAGTAGGGTGCTGGCCCCATATACCAGAGGTGGTGGGTTCAAACCTGGCCCCAGCCAAAAATTGCAACAACAAAAAAAAGTATAGAAGAAATCAGTTCAGAAGATAGTATTTTTTTCTTTTTTATATATAGAAGCTTATATTCCCAAGGTCGAGTATGGCTGCTGGCACTCAGCCATTACATCTGTATTCCAGGCAGCCGGAAAAATAAATGGAAAAAGAATTATTTAAAAGAAATATCCTCCCAAATTGTATATGCCATTTCTACTCATATCCAGTTGGTCAGATCTTACTCATATGACCACATCTAGCTGTAAGATTGGGTATTGGGTAACAACTACCTGTCTCCACTAGCTATTTTGCTAAAACACCCAATAAAACTAAAAGAATTTACAGTCCATACCTCTTTTTTTCTCACTGTGAAATTCTCCTTGAATTTGTCAATTTTCCAGTTTGAATTTAAATATATGTATATATTAAGAGGCTAAATCTTATTTTCTTAAATTTTCTTTTGTATTTTTACAGTCTTAATTATTGGTTTAATAGCTCTTCATTTAACCTCATTCCCAGAATTTTGCTCTTCACAAGTTTCATAAACTTGAATTTTACCCATGCTTACATGGTACCTACTATGTGGCAGCCACATACCAAGTATTATGCCAGTTTATGGAAATAAACATGAATGAAGCACAGTGCCTCCTGAGAGGTAAATAAAACTGTAATCAGAGAAATGATAACCCCAGGCTAGGACATAAGTTAATGCAGAAGGCCCAGGTGTGAGGTGAACCCCAGAGAACAAGCTTTGCCCTGCCCTGGGAGCCTGGGAGGCCTGCAAGGACCAGGCAAGAGAGGTGCAGAGCCACATGGGCTATAACCTCTAGTCCCTGCCAATGAGAAAGTCACACCAGTAATAAGAATTAATAAAGGTAGAGGAGATTTTCACCAGCATTTTGAAGATGTATCTTGCTACTAGCTTGTTTTAAATGGCTAAATTAACCATCAGGCCATGTAAAATGAATGAAAAATTGTCCTAGTAATGAAGTTCTTTGATTTAGAAAACGTTTATTGATTGTTTGTGTGTACATACGCGTGTGCATCCAAAGCTCTGTGTGGGACAAAGATATAAGAATGTGGTCCTCAGGAACCCAGGTCCCCAGGATTGCATTCCACTTTGCAGGAACTTCAGACCCAGAAGAGGATGATAAGATATAGGTGAAATGCCTATATGCCTCTGGCCAAAAATGCCGTTTGAGAAAAAGCAGTGAAAAGATTTTGTGCAGGCACACTCGTGAGAAACTGAGGTAGAATCCCATATGGCTGGGTTAGTTGCAGGCCTAACATGACCAAGGCTTTGGCTGGAATAGCATTTCCAGACTGCATTAAGGAATTAAGGTTGACTTTATAAGGCCAATGAAAAAGCCATTTGGAAAACTGGGCAGATACCTATCAGTAACCTTTCCTGATCTGTGGTAAGTGAGGAAGGTCGCTTGCTGATGGGTCTGGGAATGGAAATATGCTAGGAGACCTCAAGAGAAGAGGAATTTACCCAATGCATACAGGTATCTAATGGCACAGATGAAACCTGGGCTCATGAAAGGCTTTTGAGAAGTCCAGCCTGAGAATTCCTTATAAAAGGCTCCAGCAAAAAACCCCCTGACTTAGGGCCTACATGGAAACAGAGGTTTGCACACAAATTCCTGTATGCCCAAGAAGTTTCTCTATGCTTTGCTTAAAGATTTGAAGTAACTGCCTCTAAATGTAGAATAGATATTCAAATCCTCTCTTTCCCTCATAGCCTCAGGCTTCATCAGATAAGAACAAAAAAAGTAATGACTGACATGTTCTTCATTAAGTTATGTTAAACCAGGTTATGTTGAAAGGGTTATGCTTAAAGGTTTATGTTGGGTGGATTATTAGATTACCAGGGAGGAGGTACTTACAGGGCGAGTGTTCATAAGATGTTTAAATGGATTAATGAAGTCATTGATGTCCGATGCACATGTGCAGAGGGATTGTAATGAATGTTAATGAGGTCATTGCTATATAGTGCGCATGCACAAGATTCCCTATATAAACCAACCGTAAATAAAGAAAGCTCACCATTTTGCCTGAGTGAGCAGATGATCACCTTTATTTAAAACACAATTTCAATAAGCGTGCTTATTCTCCGCAACATCACTTTTCCATGAGACCCTTATGACAACAATAAGGCACTGCACAAATAGCTGGGACATGGGCCCGTGTGTGTGCCAAGTGTCTCATGCAAGATGTAGATAGTAAACAGTATGAGACTTCAGGGACAGAAGATGGGCATTTTAGAGTCATTTGCTTCACTAGAAAAAGCTTTCTAGAAGAGAATGTAGTTTATCAGGTACTTAAAAGAATCAGTAAGATGTGGCTGGGTGTTGATGGCGAGTAAAGAATGTAGGAAATTACAGAAGAATGGAACAGTTTATACAAAGGCCATACACAGAAAAATGACATTATAAATTATCTTTGGGGGACTGATAAATGGATCAATTTATTTGGAGCAGAAGGCAAGTATTGTCAAAGGATAATCTTAAAGAACAGACAAAAATCATACATTATATCTGATACAGATAGAAAATAAGCATGTACCATGGAGTCTGTTTAACTTATTAACGAGGGATATTATAACTTGTTGAGAAGAAAATCCAAATACAACAGTCATGTTTATAAATATAAATAAAGAACATTGAAATAAATGTGCAATGAGAGGCAAAACTGGCTTCTTCCACTTGGGGGAAAAATGTTAACCTTCACTGGACAGTTTTTCTGTGTCTATAGATAAGAATTACTTTGTATTGTTATTGGTTATCTACCATTTACACAGTTTTAAGTAGCTCATAAGTATTAAAAGGGGCAGAGCCCCCATAGACTCAGAGTCAGGTAAGTCCTTGAGAGTACCTTGTGGTTTTCCACCGAGACACAAATTTTTCCTGCAGTCAAGGAGTGTTAGGAACCAGATCAGCCTGCATAGATAGGAAGGGTTCAGATTGTGGAAGATCTTAATGCCCATGCCTGGGGATTTATTCTGTACAAACCAGTATTAAAGGGATCAAAGTGGCAACTTGATGTTAGCCCAGAGGAGACAATGTTCATGAAAGGGGTAATAGAGAAACCCTTGAAGGTTGGAAGCATTTCAGGAACTTGACATTGATAAGGATTTGAGGGTAAAAGGGTCTGAACTAAAATGAATGCAGTGAAACTCACAAGGAGGGATGATTATAAGGACAGTTATATAAGAAGAATCAATATTGGTTGAGTGAAAGAGAAACAAAAGGTAACTCTAGTTTTAAATCACTATTTGGAGCAATTTTCATTCAGTTCAAGAAACAATGAATGCCTAAAGCATACTAAGATCTGCAAGGATTAATAGAATCCCCCAAATTAATAAGATATAGTTCCTGTCCTTAAGGAATTCTCAACCCTAAAAGGAAGACAGATGTCTACATAAATAATACTACAATGTAAAGGCTATCAAAGGAGTATCAAGTACTCTAGGAACTCCTATAAGGCAGCCGTTAATGTAGCCAGGAAGGTGAATGAGTGTGTCACAGGAAACAATTGAGGAGAGTGACACTCAAAAGACACTTGCTATCCAGATGAGCAAGATGGGTTAGGATATGTGGAGGGGCCTCATGGATAAAGAAGTTGAAGGTAAAAGGAGCAGATCACAGGGGTGTGGCTGGGAACCAAGGGGGAAGGTGGAGTGGGGCCCATCATGATGGTCACTCTTCCTCCTTGATGAGGAGTCTGGGCTGTTGTCTGTGGATTAGGAGCTCTTCAAGCAGAGAAGGCTATATATCAGTTCTATACATACTGAATTTTCACAGAGGGTGAACTATCTCAGCAGAAATAACTGGGACTCATTCAGTTATATGGTCACTCAACAAATGCTGAGAAATTAGAAAGAGTAGGAACTTCAAAATGGTGGTGGAGAAGCATGCTGGTTTCACTGCCGCTCATAGAAAACCAAAAGCAAATATACAGTGCCAAGATTATCACCAGAAGTATCTCAGAACCCAAATGTGAAGATGATACATTTCCTAGAGCCACAGAGAAGTGAAAAAACTTTGAGAAGACAGTAAGAGAATTGGACGTCCACATCAGCCATACCCCTTCATTCTGTTCAGCACCAAGTATATGCAGAATTTCCCCTTACCTCAGTTTCTATGCTGAAAAAAGTGAGATCGAAGGAGATCAACTTCTTCATCATCCTGGGTTCCCTGTTAGAGCACTTGTCCTTGCCTTCATCTAGAAATCAACTGAAGTGATAAATATCCCTGAGGACATGTAGAGACAAAGGGAAGAATGGAACTATCATTCTCATTCCCCAAAACTCTGCTTTATAACTTGGCCAAGGGAGAAGGCAAACCAGAGTAGCTGTTCAGCAGCACCATGCTACGGGAAGTTCATTCCACAGATCCTCGGGTACAAACTCCTAGTCAGTTTTTCCACACTGCTAGGATAGTCTCCCTCTGAAACTTTCCCCACTTGGGAAGGGCAGAGTTCCCATCATTTACTAGGGCCAAAGAAAACCTAGGCTTAAGCCCAAAGGAGGTGGTGAGCTAGCTATAAAGAATTGCTAAGCAAACATATTCAATAAAATCCAAAACAAGCCAGACAGAAGACTATAATAAATAATTAATTCTTCAAGGCAAAGACATAGACATATACTCATAAGAAACAACAGCAAACAGGGAACCATAATCTCCCCTAATGGGCAAAGCAAGAATCCAGTAACTGACCATAATAAGACAACAGTGTATGTGTGCTGTCTGACCAAGAATTCAAAATAGTAGTTTAAGGAAACTTAAAGATCTCCAAGATACACAGAAAATTAGTTCAGAAATTTACCAGAGAAATATAACATAGATCGAAATAATTAAGAAAGTCAAACTGAAATATAGGAACTGAGAAATATATTTGCTGAACTAAAAAAGTCATTAGAGGCTCTCAAATAGCAGAATGAATCCAGCAAAGGAAAGAATCAGTGAGCTGGAAGATAGGCTATTTCAAAATACACAGTCAGTTTGTAAGAGGCTAGTTCCGTTTTTTCCCTTTGATTTCCAACGTTGGACTAGGTTGTCTCAAGCAATTTCAATAACCTGTTGGCTCCTAAGCAACCAAAGGAAAGGTGGTGTGGAGTACATTGAAGATTTCTGCTCCAAATTTTCAATAAATTTCTGCTTGCGCCTTTAAAAGCAAAAAAAAAAAAAAAAAAAAAACAGAAGAGAAAAAAAGAATGAAAAACAACAAAGATATATAAAATTATCTCAAAAGAGCAAATCTAAGAATTACTGGTACTAAACAGGGAGTCAAGCTAGAAAGAGAATATAGTGAGTAAATGAAAAATACCCTATAGAGTTTTAGATCAGGTGGTAGGATCCACAAAAGAATGGCCAGGAAAATGGTGGTCAAAAAAGTGGGAGACAACTTTCCAGGGCAGGGACAGGCCCATTAAAATAGCTGCTTAAGGAACACTGTGGAAGGTGAGACTAGGAAGAACTAGAGGTTAACAGTTAGGAGCTCACTGGAAGCGGCTTTGAGAGAGCTTTTTGCTGCAGTGACTATTTGTTGACATGTATGTGGTGTCCCAAAAGTCACCCCCAGAAGTTGCCATATATAGGGAAAATGGGAAATTGTAGCTAAACTTATACTTACAAAAAATATTCATTACAAAATTTTACAAAGAGGTGGCCAACATGTAGAGAATATTTTGTAATGTGAAGGATTTGTAAATAAAGGTACATATAGGTACCATTCCTCACTTTCCGTATGTATGGTGACTTTATAGATGAGGTTTGGGATACCCTGTAGAGTACCTTTTCATAGTAAATCAAGTCACATTAACTGGTTAAGAGACTTGCTGTCACAGCTAAGGTACAGTGGCTGATCATGACTGGCAACACTTACACACTTGCATAGAAAAGCAGTGTGCTAGAACATGGTGATTGAACTTAGTGATGGGTTTCCTGTGTGTGATCTGTGGAAAGTGAACAGCAAATGAAAGGCATGGTGAGCTCACCACTTAGATCCAAGTGATTTTCTTGTATTATCAAATTTTACAGATGTTCTTTTTTAAATATAAAGGATATGGCGCTTTATTTCAGATTCCTCAGTGAAAATATAGCCTGGGTGGGTGGTGATCAGATCCAGCTCAAATATCAAGTTAACCCATTTAAAAAAGAGAAAAACAGCACTCCAAATGCCGCTGACCTGAGGGAGTCTGCAACCCTTACCTATTAGTGACAGTCACTACATACATTTATACTCAGACATGGACATTCTGGCTGCTGAATAAAGTAGTAACTAAATATTTTTTCACATACCTTCCAGCTACATGCACATGCTCTTTTGTTGATTTTCTGTGCCCCTGGCTTTAGACTTTGCATATGTGGTATCTAATGATACAATTGTACGCTGCATGTTCTTTTTGTCTTTGAAGTATTGCTCTATCTTTGTCTCTTGAAATAGCCTCATACAGTAAGTGGTAATTATTTCCTCTTTACATAGTAAATTATGATTGCTTTGCAAAGGAGCCTGTGCTAAAACAATCAGAATCAGAAATAGAATTCATATCCTTATTGTGACAGGTGAATCGATGTACTATGCTTTGGCATTTCATAAGGAACCATGCAGAACATAAGAGAAGGTATGAGAGGCTAGCTAAGACAGGGCAGCATCATAGGAGCACCTGGTAAATACTGCCGTTTGTTGAGGAGGCTTCAGGAGAAATGACTGCAAAAGAGGCCAGTGGTTGGCCATTGGGTTTGTCTTTGCTGATCTTTCAGATGAAGGTGTCAGTAGGGTGGCAAGAGCAGAAATCAGAGTTGGGAGTGAAGCAGGAAGAGGAAGCATCACCAATGCACGAGTGATTGAGCATCCCGCAGGAGGAGGACAGATAAACTGGTAATTAGATGAGAAAGGGAGGACAGGGTCCTATGAAGCTGCTGGTGTTTTACAGAACCCTTCTTTGAAGGAAGTAAGAGCTTGATACTTAGACTTCCTGCCAACGGTTGTGTTCATTTTTCATTTCTATTTCAGCTCTACACTTTTCTCAGTGGTTGAGAAACTCCTGAGCCTAATATGTGGATGTGTTGGACATTATAGTCATTGGTTTTATTCAGCTGATTGATTTCTGGTTTCAGAATAGTTCCAAGTTACTATCTTTACTGTTCCTTCTCATTGGCTTTGGAGCTGTTAGCTGCAGCAAACTCAGGGAGCCAAATATTCGCTACCTTGTAGGTCTTATAGGTCTAATGCTTGGTAATGTCTGACATAAGCTATTAGTGAGTGTAATAACACAAACTAACCTGAAGGGTTCTAATGGAGGCCCCTGGAGTTTGCACTTACAGAAGGAATGGGGGGGGGCTTTTATTTTTTTGTTCCCACAATATACATAGAAAGTGACATATTGATGAATAAAATTGTTATCACTTCCTATTATTCCTTCTATCATTAACTTAGCCTGTGCTCTCACCACTGTCTTTTTTTGTCTGTTGCTTCAGTTTTCATATTTGGAAATGAAAGAAGGAAACATATATTTGATGTCTAAACATATCTATTTTAAGGTCTAGTATGGCCCCTTGTTTTATAGCATCTCATTTTGTCATCATTAAATGCCAGTGAAGTGTTCTTAGTCCCATTTTACAGCTGAGGACACAGATGCAGAGAAGTGGTGACAAGCCACACTCACACACCTGATAAGTGACAGACTGCATCTTGAACCCAAATCTATCCCCATTGCCCAAATACACCAGTGAAATTATGAAAGCCTGGCATATAAAGGGTCAGTCAGTTCTGAGAACATTAACTTGTAGCTATTTGCAATTCAGTGTGACCTAATGTTTTTACTGGTGTCACACCTATAAATTCCAGATAATTTGCTCAAACATTCTAAGAAAACTCTATTACGGTTTCTCTGTAGATTTTATGGTTTTTTGTGACATTTTAGATATGTCACAGATATGTTAAATGTGTTAAAAATGTCATGTATAAGACAGGAAACACTTGGTAAAATATATCCAAACACCTACCACAGAGCTTAAATCACATTTTACTGTCTTGGGAAGTGTAATTTCCTGAAAAGGAAGGAGATGCAATTCTAGTGTTACAATTCTATTCTAATGCTACAATTCCATGAATGGCTATTTAAAATGTATAAATGAAAGCTGGGAGTGGTGGTTCACTCCTGTAATCCTAGCACTCTAGGAGTCCGAGGCAGGTGAATTGCTTGAGCTCAGGATTTTAAGACCAGCCTGAGCCAGAGCAAGACCTCATCCCTAAAAAAAAAGAATAACCGGACATTGTGACGGGTGCCAGCTACTTGGGAGGCTGAGGCAAGAGAAGCACGTAAACCCAAGAGTTTGAGGTTGCTGTGAGCTATGACTCCATGGCCCTCTACCAAGAGCAACAGAGCAAGACTCTGTCTTAAAAATAAATAAATTGGCTCGGCACCTGTGGCTCAAGTGGCTAAGGTGCCAGCCATGTACACCCGAGGTGGCGGGTTCGAATCCAGCCCGGGCCCGCCAAACAACGACGGCTGCAACCAAAAAATAGCCAGGCGTTGTGGCGGGCACCTGTGGTCCCAGCTACTTGGGAGGCTGAGGCAGGAGACTTGCTTGAGCCCAGGAGTTGGAGGTTGCTGTGAGCTGTGATGCCACAGCACTCTACCCAGGGTGACAGCTTGAGGCTCTGTCTCAAAAATAATTAATTAATTAATTAATAATTAATTTTAAAAATGTAAGCAGTTAAAGAGTAAAAATAAATTAACTGGCATTGGATTTATATTAATGTTAGTCAGAATTTCGTAAATCATTCTCCAGGGGAACACTGTGTTCTGTAAAATAGATCAATTTATCAAAGTCAAATACTGATCTTTCCATAATTGGCACGAAAAGATATATGTAATATATGGAGTTTTATATTAAATAATTTTAAGGTTTTATAATAAACTGTGCTTAAATCTTTGTTGTCTACCATTATTCATCGAATATTATAATCTAGATATTGTATCTGATATGTGACCAAGGAGAAATAAATAGCATTTCAAATTACTTTAGTATACTAGTACTTCATGGTCTTATGCAGTAAGTAGCATGTCCCAAAAGTTACTTGACCATGGGAATTTGAGAAATCAGACCATCAGTGGAGTTCCTTTAAAGTTATTTGTTAAATGCACCATTTATGAGAAGTTAGCCTTATTACTGTAAAATATGGAATGACTCCATTGAATAATTATTCAAATATTTATGTGTGAAGTTTTCCTTTTTGTATTTAGTAAGTAAAATAAAATGCTTATGAGAAATCCTTGTCTTAACTACAGCATAACAGTCTCTTTTAGCCTATGTATACATAAAACGCCAAAGTAAACATTAAAACATTTATGAAGTACATTCAGTATTCCTCTCTGTCCCCCTCAAAATAGAAAACATCAGTATGAAATAATTCTGCAATTCTGTGCACTTCATCCCTTCATGCTCCCCAGTACCTAGCTCATCTGTGGTGGAAGAATATGATCATTTAAACGCAACAAGAACAGCTTTGTAAATGGGCCTGCCTCCTCTGAGCAGCAGCACAGAGCTAGAATTCATCTCACCATTGGCTCTGCTTCCCGTAAATGAAGGAGTTGAGTAACCAAGAAGCCAGCTAGACCTTCCTCCCTTCCTGAGCTTTGAGGGCCAGGTCTTTGCAAATTCCACCCTTCCTTCCTGAAAGTCTGGGCTCAAAAGGGCAGTCACAGAAAGATGGAAAAACACACACATCCACCCCATGCTGACCTTTCATCCTTTCTGAGATGGTCTCACTGTTTTGCCATGAAAAGTGCGCCCAGTAGATCTAATACCAAGAATGGCTTCGGGGTGACTTTTTAATTGACAGAAAAAAAATATTTAAAACTGTATTATAGTAATTTGATGAACACTCCAGACATTCTGAAGGGAGAATGGGGATTCCACCTGAGTGCAGTAGCTGAACATTGTGTGTTCTACCTCAAGATACTTTAGGAGTCAAAAGTCATAAGTTTCTATCTCTTTTATAGATAGAGATATTGTGTAGTTTCTATCTCTTTTAAGAAGAGAGAAATTATGTAGTGCATAATGGACCTTTTAAATATCTCACATAAGTATTTTTTAATAAACTTGTGATTTCAGAATAGCTTTGGATTTACAAAAGAGTTGCAAAGATAGTCCAGACAGTTGCTGGTTCCCCTGCTGCTAACATCTTACATTACCATAGCGCATTAGACAATTAAGAAACCAATATCGGTACATTATTGTTAGCTAAACTCTACGCTGGACTTTATTTGTATTTCTTTTTTTTTCCCTGATATCTATTTTCCATTCCAAGAAACCTTCCAGGACACCACATTAACATTTAGTCATCATGACCCCATAGATGCCTCCAGAGTAACACAAATACTTTTAAATTACTGAAATACAATAGTAGGCGCTTTGGGATTATATTACATATGCAATAATTAAGAAACTTAAGCCCTAGTCAGACTGAATCTTGACCCCTTTTCCTCTGTGGAAGGAACCCCTACATTTCCTCATTCAAAGCATTTTTGGATGATGCTGGGATAACTTTAGAAAGAATTCGTAAATTACTCCCTTGACACACTATGATGATCCTTCTTCCAAAAAGTTACTTCTGTTATTTATATCCACCAGCAGGAAAATATGTCATCTTCACTGTGGCTGTTACTGGAGTCAGGAAAAGTAGGGCTCCTTCCTAACATAATTAGACTGTTTTTCAATAAAAAAAAAAACCCTAATGTTGACTAGGTTCACAGGGCAGGTCAAATTCAATGGATAAAATAGCCTATTTATTTTTAGTTATGGATTAATATGGGTTACTTATTTTAGTAAGTAACCCATAAAGACAATATACAATATTGTTTATGTGCATATAACTATCATTGTAGGAGAGACAGCATGAAATAGACTATGAAGAGGGCGAATCTGAGGATAAAGTAATGTTCAATCTCAGGCTGCTTTAAAAGGTGACAGTGGAAAATCCTGTTGACATGAAGCACTTTAGTTCCTTTGCTTTCATTTCCAGTTTTATAAAAGGAAGTTAGGCCTGGCCTGCTTAACTGCAGCAATATTTTAAGTTAACTAAGGATTTCCACTCCTTCTGCCATCTCTCTGGCTTAGGCCGAGATCACTACATGTGTGAAACCATTGTAAGAACCTCAAGCAATTCAAGTGTGTGTGTGTGTGTGTGTGTGTGTGTTCGTTCTCCTCCACACCACTCACTGCTAGATTTGTGTGTGTGTGTGTGTGTGTGTTCGTTCTCCTCCACACCACTCACTGCTAGATTAAACCTCCCCATTTCTGTGGGCTTATAACCCTACTCAAAAAAAAAAATTTTTTTTTTTTTTTTTTCAGTTTTTGGCCGGGGCTGGGTTTGAACCCGCCACCTCCGGCATATGGGGCTGGCGCCCTACTCCTTTGAGCCACAGGTGCTGCCCGCAAAAATATTTTCTAAAGATGAAAAATGTTCCTTCATGCTGGCAAACCAAACTCTTACCCACCAGACATTTCTTCTTTAAGGTCACATAAAACCTTCATCACACTGATTATTATAATTGTTATCAACAGTTATTTTGTGCCTTCATTACTATAGGCTTGCTTTCTTCAGGTCTCTGCTTATTTTTTTTTTACCTTGGTTCTCATCTCAAAGTTCTGTCCTTTCTAAAGGCTAGATAAAAGGCCCAGCTAGAATCCTACCTTCATTTCTCTTAAACGCCTACTGACCTCTCCCTCGTGGTTTCTCTCTCCTGAGACCCTTGGTCTAAACAGGCACTCTAAGTCTATTTCCTCTTGGTCTTATTTTCTGTATATTCATATAGTGTCTATACCAAATTGAGATCATACCAATTAAATACTTCATCATTCCTTTTCTACTTATATGACCATTTTGTGTTATTAAATATTTTTGAAATGTGATTTTTAATGGTTGAATAAATAGTCCCCAGTAAATTCCATATCTTTTAAAGGCATTTACATACAGTAAGATATTTAGGTTATTTCCTTTTCCTTTTCTTCAAATAATGCTGCCCTGAGCATTTCTTACTCAGCTCTAATTATGTATTTGAGATAAGTTCTAAGAGTGGCCTGCTTGAAAGTGATCATTATTAGGTCCTTGGTATGTATTTCCAGATTACCTTCCAGATATATTATACCTTCTGTCAGCAGTGTATGAACATGTCCGTGTTGTCACTTCTCATTAGCACGGGGCATCACAATTTACTTATTTGGTTTGTTAACTAGATACTTAAAACCTGTCTCCTTGTAGTTTTATGTAGTCTGGCTACAAGCCCGGTATCAGATGTGTGTTCTGCAAATATTTTCTCCCAGTCTGTGGCTTGTCCTTTATCACTTTGTTAACAATTATCTTTCTAAAACCAAAATTTAATTTTGATGACTTTCAGTATATCATATTTTGACATGGGCTTTGCTTTGGGGGTGATAACTAAGAAATCCATGCCTAACCCAAAAATCACAAAGATTTTCTCCTATGTTTTCTTCAGCCGTTTTATACCTTTAGGTTTTATATTAGATTTCTGACACATTTTGACTTAATATTTGCAGATGGCATAAGGTCTTTATTAAGGTTGATATTTTTGTGGTAATTAGTAAAAGATCAGGAATCTTTCCAGATAAGAAAATTAGAATAAACTTTTGGGGGCAGGACACAATTATAAAAGGGACTTTACCTAACAACTGCAATCGTTGTAACCTGATTTCTTGTACAGTCAATGAATCCCCAACAATAAAAAAATAAATAAAGAAAAGAAAATTAGAATCATGAGTCTATCAAAGGCATGTTTGTTGTTTAAAGAAGTAATAAATTTGCTTTTAATACAGGGTAAGCTATTGCTGCCCATTCATATCTTGAGTCTAATTTGGGGCATACCTCAAGTCAATGGATGATTATTAGCAAAAAAACCCCAAAAAATAAATTGTTATTACCACTTAGGTTATTTGGAAGGGATATGTTCGCTTATTTAACTTACACAATTTATGTAATTATATTAATATATTTATTTCTGTAAGTATTTTTGAGGACTTAAGAAGTGTATTGTAGTAAGTGAATGTGAAAACATAATTTCTTTGCAGTTTCATAACCTGTATGCAATTAACATCTGATTTCTGGAATGAAAGGAGTCAAAGTAATTAACATTCTTGAACCACAAAATTTTTATTATATGAGGAACATCTGTCAGCATTAAGCGACTTGGGCTCTGGGGAATATACTCATAAAGGTTATGAAAGAAAGAACTGTGATAAATAAGAAAAATTTGTAGTGAAGAGTGCTTGGGGTTATTTGGAAAATAAAAAGTTTCTGAGTAATTGGCAGTGCCCCCAAAGCCTTTTAATCTCCTGCCTTTCTCTCTGTAGGTCATCAGCTCAATGAGCTCCCTTTCTGAGTACTGCCTGCCTTCCATTCTGCGGACATTATTTGACTGGTATAAAAGGCAAAACGGAATTGAGGATGAATCACATGAATACAGACCAAGAACAAGCAATAAATCAAAAAGGTACATTTCTTTTGTGTTAGAATTATGGTTTGGGCTTTTTTTTTTTAAAGAAATGTAAATAAAAATAAGAGTTATAAGGTTCTAACTCTTCTGAGCATACCTTGCAGGTGCTGCAGGGGGCCCCCTTGTCTGTTGCAGGGAACCCACTTGCGACACCAAGTCACAGCCAGAAATCCCAGTTCAAAGTTCATACACAGACTTATTTCAGCATTAGTGGGGACAGGGTGTCAGGTCGCCCTCTTGCCAGCTTCCTTCCTCTGCCCTCTCCTCTCCAGTCTATGCCCAGAGCAGAATGCTAGCTGCAGGCTTTGCCTGACGCGATGAGATGTTTCAGTTCTTGTTCTGGTAACCTTGAGCGCTCGTTGTGCTTTGTTAGCCCACTGACTTTGGGCAGCTGACCACCTCTCTGTACCTCAGTCCCTTCGTGAGCAAAATGGGACGGTCAGTTTACACCACTGCTGACTCCTCCTGCCAGCCTGGCATCTTGTTTATTTACTCTGTGGTCCCCTTCTCTATGGGCTTGACAGTGGAACTTGCTGCCCATCAAACTTCAGATTATCATTAATATGTGTCTCCCATATTTTAGGTAAACATGTAAAATTTCAAATGAAAACCAACCTATAGCAAGGCAGTGAATACATAGGAAAGTTTAGTACATTTACCTTTTTTAAAAAAAAAAGATTATTGTAAAAGCAGCTTGATTTCTCCACATGAATTGATTATGTACCTTTTACAAAATGCTTTTAAGGAAAAATTAATCACTCAGAAAATCAGACATTAAGTACTTTTTGTAAGTGGTTTATCTTTCTCACTTTTCTTGACAGTCCTAAATACTGTTTTTTTTTTAAATGTAGACTTCTCTTGAAATTTAAGACCTATAATTTTACCAAATTACATTTCATTTGAATTTGTAATCTATAATCTTATAATGTGCTTGAATTTATGTGAGAGTCAATCATTTTTAATCATTTCGTTTACAGGGGGAGATTAGTAACTTTTTCATATTGAATAGTATTTTAGTTGAAGAAAAAAATTTTTTAAATTTACAGGCAATTTACGTACTACAAAATTCACCCTTTTAAAGTACATAAATCAGCATTGTTAGTATATTGGCCGGGTTGTGTAACCGTCACCACTATCTAATTCCAGAACATTTTCTTCACCTCAAAAAGAAATTATATGCCCCACCCACTGCTAATGGGTTAAATATTTTTTAACCTATTGAATTTTAATTCTGTATTTGAAAATGCTTCAAGCCATATGATTAATATGATTAGTTAATGAGATAGTTTTGTTATTTTTACATGTTGGCTTATGAACAGATGTTAAAACTTACCTGGGGGTGGGGAGCAGAGCAGTTTTATCGAGTTGAATTAAGTGAATTCTAGTTTTGTTCCTCTGCTTTGTCAGAATTTAGTTACTGAAAGTGATTTTTCACAAATTGATCTCTTTATGGATTGAAAATGATAGAGTTTTTAGATTGTGCTACTGATTATTTTCTGGTGATTAGAGTAACTACTGAGATCGAATACCGAATCAGGACAGTAAAATTTAACTTGGTATCATTTTAGTCACAGTGGAATGTTTATAATAAGAGAATATGTGCTTAGGACAAAACCAAAGACAAGGGTCTCTAGAGCATGATGTGAGCTTCTGTTATCAGAAAAAAAGCTAAAGGGAACTTTAGGGAAGAGCATAAGTAACGGAAAATAGTCAAATGTGAGGGATATACACTGGGTTATGATGTCTAAGATTAGTACAATTATCGACATTTTGACTACCAAAAAAAGTCTGTCAAATCTTTCCAACTCCTGGCACTTAGACCTCAGACCAGCAATAAAGCTGAATTCAATATTTGGAAAGTATATGTCTGTCTTCAGTCTGAAAGCATAACTTGACTTACTAAATAAAGTGGAATCATAGGTCCAGTTTTTTTTTTTTCTTCCAATGATTGCTGCTTTCTTAGGCTCCTCTGCCACTCTGGAAGATCCTTATCGGCCATCCAACACAAACATGCTCTCTCAGCCACTGCTGGCCACTCTGGGCATTCTCCCCCCCTTTGGTCTTCCCAATTACCTGTTTCCTTATGTCAGGGCTGGGATGCCAGGTCACTGGCCCGGGCCTATCTAATTGTCCGGACTTGGACCACTGTGCTACCTTGCTCGGGATCAAGTCCATTTAGGTGCCGGAGGGCAATTCATCTTAGCAGAAGAGAGAGAGAAACAGTCTTAGAGGGAGAGAAAAAGTCTTATTAGGAGAGCGAATCTTAGCAGTCTTCATAGAAGGGCTCGGAGCAGGCACCCTCCAAGCAGGAGGAACAAAAGAGTTAGAGTGAGTGAGTCCATGAGAGAATGAATGAATCCAGACTAACCGCTCCTGCAGCTACTTATAGAAGTGATCCTGTGGCTATTTGCACCACAGGTGTGGAGACTGCCAAGCACTGATGCCTGTGCTCTCGTGCTCTCCTATTAAGGAGAGCCGAAGCCCTTCCCCATGTCCTTATCACCAAGGGGTTATCGAGATGCTATGTCACAGGTGTTTCTTATAGTTTCAGAGCGTTCAAAGCTTAACTCTCACTTCTCCTTCCCTTAAATCATCTGGTCTCCTACATCCTTATTCTGTGATATTATGGATATGAGATTTGACAGTTAAGTACATGAACTCTTGCTAGAAAAGGTGCTACATACCTCACTGCTGAATTGCACTACAGTCACCTGCAAAGTACTCCCATTAGGCAGCTATACACCAATGCCCATGCCTAGTACACCCTTTAAAACAATTTTGGAACTCTTTTTCTGATATGGCCGTCAAAGCTATTGTCATATTATCCCTAATGTCCTGAATGTCAGTCATTAAAATGTCTTCCCTTCAATATTTCCTTTATCATTGGGTAAAATAAAAAAGTTATCTGAATCCAGATTAGGTGACTAAGGAGGGTGTTCCAATATAGTCATTTGTTTACTAAAAACTCCCTCCCAGACAGTGCTATGTGAGGTGGTGCATTGACATGATGCAAGAGCCATGAGTTGTTGGCCAGGATTTTCAGTTAAGACTTTCATAACCCTTCTCTATCCATTTTTACTTGATCTACTATGGTTCTCACAGTCACCTGACAATTTTGACACACAATTTGATGGATTTTTGCAATGTTTTTGTCAGTTCTGCTTGTTGCTGGCTGCCTTGTCTTCTCTTCATCAATGATGCTTTCTCTCCTCTCAGAAAAACGTTTAATCCTTTTGTGCACTGCTGTTTTCTTATTGGCATTATCCCCATAAGCTTGAACTAACAAGTCCCTGATTTCACTTACACTCTTACCAAGTTTAACAATAAATTTACGAGTATTTGTTTTTTGCTCTAATTCAAGTTCCCACATTCTCATGACAGCACACAAAAACACATCAACAATAATAAATGCCACTCAGCAAAACACTGCCACACATCAACATGAACACAACTGTAAGACCCTGACATACCAAAGTCATGAAACCTTACTGAACTGTTTTGTACAGTGGTGCCAGCATAAGCACATGGTGGCAAGTTCACAAACTTAATTGTCAGATCTCGTATAAGGGCTGACTCGTGGATGCCTCCTTCATAAGACAGCTGCAAAGATTTTCCCTTCCTTCGACTATCAGCAGCTCTTTCCAGTGGGTCTTAGAAGACTTCAGACAAATGCTTTTGTCCCACTACAATTCCTTCCTGGCAGGGCTGTTCATAAATGATGCTGAATGAATGAGTTCCTGTTGATACATTTCCCCCTTCAAGGTAAAGATGCACCTTTCCCTCTTAACCATTTCTGTCATCCACTACCCTTTATTTGACCTGCTCAAAGAGCAGTCCAGAAACTCTTTTGTATATCTTAACTATTACTTTCCTTTCTTTTAATTCTCTCTTAACTAAAGAGAAAAACATTCCATATTTAAAATAGTCTTGATTTATTTTGAAACTATCTTCTTGACAAGTCCAAATCCTATCATCCTTCCTCACTGGTTTTATTTAATATATGAATATTAGCCCTTATACATTTGGGAGATTATACTAAATACTTGACATGCTTTACCTTTTCAAACAGTTGTGTAAGTACTATTGTTATTCTCATTTTATAGTTGGAGAGATTGCTGGTAAGTAGAAGAGGCATGATTTTAAGCCAGAACCATTCCACACCAGAGTCACTGTGCTCTTAGCCACTATTCTGTGCCAGGAAGCCCAGCAGTCATCTCATGTGTCTGTCTTTGTTCAGCTCCAAGCGAGCCCGTAGTCAGAATGACACGGCTTTGGCTCTCTACCTCTTCTTCCTTCTGCCTTTTTTCTCTTCTTCTCCTCTACCACTTCTTCACTTCTTCCCTCCTTTCCCTAACTCTAAAGTGGCAAAAGTATAAGAGGAAAGGGAGAGAGGGAGAAAAGAAAAAAGAAAAGCAATGCTGATCCCTTCTCCACCCCTCAGTCCTGCTGCTTCAGCTGGCGACCCTCTCATTTCCTTACCATCTCCTTTAACTCCTTTCTCAAGATCCTTTGATGGACACCCCTAGTATGGTAGCCTTCTCAAGTGCATTATCACATATACAAGATGATAGAATTCCTGGATGCTCCTTTGGAAAAGTCCACAAGATGAGGTTATAAACTCACCAATACCTACTCAAGTTAACATGGTTGAAAATTAAATTTGAAGTGAAGTCAAACATACTGAGCCCAAATCTAATGTCTCTCTACTTGCCACGTTGATGATAGAGTGTTAGCGTGTATTTACCAGTCCAGTCTTGTAATGATAAAATGGGTTTGCAGTTCACTGGGGAGAAGTCCTAGCTCTTTGGTGAATTATGTCAGTCTGAAAATAAGTTTGGCGCCATTTAATGTGAATATTTAAATTTTACAGTGATGAACAACAACGAGATTATTTGATGGAAAGACGGGACCTCGCCATTGATTTTATTTTTTCTTTAGTATTAATAGAAGTTTTGAAACAGGTAGGTAATAAACTTATTGTTACTTTTAGGTAATATTTATTGTTCTAAAACCTAAAGTCTTGGCTGCCTAAGTTTATTAAACTGTTTATGATTTCTAAATATGGGGTCATATGAATTATGTTTACTGACGGCTACTGATTGTCATATACAGTTATCGGAAGTACTGTTACTGAGCTGTCTTCTTTTTTTCAGATTCCACTTCATCCTGTAATTGACAGTTTAATACACGATGTTATTAACTTGGCTTTCAAGCACTTTAAATATAAAGAAGGGTAAGATGATTTCACACCTTAGCATGTTTGAACAAGTTGGGGGCTTAAAACTAAATCAATGATTTGCTGTTTTCAAATGACTAGGGACCCCTCACTTGCCTACTTATGCCTTACTTAGGTACCTTGGTCCTAACACTGGCAATATGCACATCGTGGCAGACTTGTATGCGGAAGTCATCGGGGTGTTGGCACAAGCCAAGTAAGTGAGCATCAGAACCCTTTACCATAGCACCTGAGTACCTCCTCTCTCCTTCTGGCCCGAACTTAAGGAATAGGGGGATGTGAGCTTACAAGGAACCAGGGCTTTTTTTTTTTTTTTTTTGCCAGGTGTGCCCCATCTCTCACACTAACTGGAAAGCTCTTCCAAGGCAGGTACCAAGTTGTCATTTTCACTTGGCTATTGGGTCAGACCCATGAGTTCAGGATATGGCACCAAAGCAAGGAGCTAACCAAATTACTTTCTCTCTCCCAAAATATTTCAAAGAAATTAATCAGTTTTTAAAGTTCTGTTTTCTATGGTCTATGAGTGGATAGTTATAATATATCATCCATAAATGGGAAGATTCCATTCTGGAATGTCCCATTTACTATAGACCTTACTTAATTCAGCTGAGCTAAAAACATCCCAGACTCTGTCATGGAAACAAGTTGGGGGGAAAGTTCTCATTGCTAAATTTATCTGGCCCCATGGCACTGCTTAGCAGGCTAGAACAAAGTAGTGTTAGACTATTAACAATAATATACCCCTTCCAAAAGTGATGTCACACCCTACTTACCCAGCTTCACTTTGTCCAACCCTGAAGCAAATTGGGCAAAGTCCTGAATGCCTCGGTTAAGGAAAATGAGCCAGAGATGTGATGTAGACCCGCCCCAGGAGGCTCGCTTCAAGCCGCAGTGATGCCCTGAGACTTATGAAATGCAGTTCTCAGAAAAAGATTTTTATCTTCAAGAGCTGGAATTTCCTAATGTAGTAGCACCAAAATACACACTTTATAAAAGTTTAAAAAAAATTTTTTTTTAAAAAAGCACTTAGCAATCTTACCTAGCCCAAATGTAGACAAGAATGTAGGAAATATACTCTACCTGCCCCCCCCCCTGCAAAAAAACACCTTGGCATGATTTATTAAATCAAATGTATCTACTTATCTAATTATTCCTAACATGTAACACATCAGTTTTAGAAAAGAGAGGTAATGTCTAGAGAATGATTCTTGGACGCCACTGAGAAATAATATCAAGCTCAAAAGCTGAGGGCAACAGAAGGAAAAGAAACCAGCCAAAGCGCACATAAGAATTCAGCAATAAACTTACCTGGGCCATTTTGCATGAGGCTGTATTGTATTTTTATTATAGCCTATTAAAATAATTGCGGTTCATGAATCATTAAGAAAAAAGATATAATGCATTTTGGAGAAATTTCCATTGCAATTGACTGATGACATTTTGAATGGAAAAGCTACAATTATCTAGCAAATTAACTCATGTGTATCTATTTCATTCCCATAAAAGGTTAGGAAAAAATGAGGTACTAATATGTATATTGGCTGATTTGTCGAACCCTGAAAATCTCCATATATTCCTTTTTAATTCCTTTGTAATTATTCCTGCATAATTCTCTTCTTCTGTCATTTGGAAAGTTTAATATGCCAAAAATGGCTTTTGTGTTTTTCTTAGTTTTTGTGAATTGCGCATGACAGTATTGGTTACTGCCGAATGACCTTCCATAGCTACGGGATTCTGGGCTGCTTGTGAATGGGCTGAGAACATTGTCATAACTAAGCAGCATTCCAAGGCTGTAGGAATTTCCATCTTAGGTCAGATTTATAGTCCCCCAAGCCGGTGTTAGCTATCCAACAGTGGCTTTTTTTATTTTCATGACGTCAGTATTTGTCCCAATTCTGCAATAGTAGGGAGTAAGAAATGCCTCAGCTGGGACAGTGCCCCAGTACTTTGTGGTCACTCACCAACCTTTGGCCAGTCTGCTCCTGGAGTGATCACAGACTCATACAGTCCTTGATGTGTTCCCAGTTGGTCAATGTGTAGTTAACCTTCACTGAAATACACACTTTACACATTACAACTATAAATTGATAGTTGGTGCAATCTCAAGCTCGTGTCATGCCACAAGTTATCACAGTACTGCGTTCTCCTAAGTACACCAGGACCTTACTTTATCATGGCCTTAGAAAACAACTGCTTCCTTTGTTCCAGGATGGTGGGGTTGGAGAGTGTATGCTTATCTGGTACAAAGCGATTATTATACTTTTAAGTAAAGTTGAGTAATGTAATGATCATAATTTTAAGTTATTTATCTAGTTCCCAGTGGTAATGTTATGAAACACTTTCCTCATTATGACTAGTTATTGGTATATAGTTCAAAATTTCAGTTTTAGCAAAATCACTATTTTTGATCTTACTAGTTAGTGGTAGTACTGCACACTTACCACCATGAAAGGAAAAAATTTTGTTAGTAAGTGGTATTCACACATAGTATTGACTTTTTCAGAGTCAATTAAGTTAAAATTCAATTTGTTAAAGCATTTTGTCCAGCTCTGATAGATTTATTAAGATAGTGATGACTACTTCTAAGATGCCTAGAGTTTAAATTTCTTTCTCTTCCTTTCTCATTGACGGCATCTTCTTCACCATCAATTTTTTTTTCCTGTAAAATACACAAAAGAATGGTGACTCTGAAGTTTGGAATTTATAGTCCAAAATATTCAAGAGTATGGTTGTAAAATCTCAAATAGATATTATCTGACACCAAGTAGATTTTTGTACATCTTAATGAAGTTTGCATTTTAATTTTTATGAATGTCCTAATCTGAAAAAATAATATATTACTTTGTAATTAATCTCCATGAGGTTTTACTTACAAATTAACAAGTATTTTCTGTCAGCTATTTTAATTGCACATGAACTTTATGGCTACCCTGTATTTTAATAGCACTTAAGAAATGCCAAAGGGGTCAGTTGGGGTGCTATCTGGGTGTTTTGTAGCAAACCACAAAATGCCACCACAGATCAGGTACATGCCCTGAAATATTCTTAACTATTTAATAACCCATCAGGGAATATCCATTTATAAGATACTTAAATCTTCTTAAAGCTATTTTTATTTTGTGATCTACTATCTTCTTAAAATCTTTTTCATTGAAAAATACATGTAGCAAACCTAAAGAATAATGCATAAAACAATTAAACAAATTGTTATAAAATGAGCACCATGTAAACTCCCCATCTAAGCCAAAAACTAGAAAATTGCCAGCCCTTGAGAATCCCCTCACACCACACTTGCCAACCATCAGCTGGGTGGTTCCCTTTCCTTTTCCTAGACAGAGTGTTGTCCTGTTGCCCCAGTGCAGAGGCATCATTGTAGCTCACTGCAACCTCAAACTCCTGGGCTCAAGTGAACCTCCTGCCTCACCCTCCTGGAGCAGCTGGGACTACAGGCATCCATTACGATGCCCTGCTAAATTTTTCTATTTTTAGTGGAGGCAGTGTCTTGCTTTTGCTCAGGCTGATCTCAAACTCCTGGCCAGGAATCCTCCCACCTCAGCCTCCCAGAGTGCTAGGATTACAGGGGTGAGCCACCACACCCACCCCACACTACCTTTCAGTGAAACAATGCCTGTGTGTTTGCTGCCTATTTTATCTGTCCTAAAATTTCTACTTTGAGGTGTCAGGAGTACTTCCAAACTTTTCAGATTCTGTTCACCTTTAATTTGTATTATCAAATTACCCTTTCAAATCATGCCTTGCTTCTAATTTTTCATGGAACCTCAGGCTGATACTCTCAGGAAACAAAATGCAACAGATCTTAGGCTGTTTTCTTTGGAGTGTTTGTGCGGGAGGGGGTGGGCAGGGGCTTGTTTTTAAACTAGCCATCTCCAAAGTAGTTTAAACAATTTTTATGTGTACATTCCTTTGCCCTTAGGTATTTTGAAGATCTGCTAATAACTTTCTATCTTAGCCTTGAGCCTACATAACAATATTTTTGTGGTTATAATTAGTATTATTTTATTTTCAAAACACTATAAATACTTTCCTTGATGATAGGGACTGTGTCTTGTTTGTTTATTTGTTTTTGCATTTACTAAATCAAAAAAATCTCATGCATGTCGTAGATCGCCCATTCACCTTTATCATATATATAATTTTCCTAATGCTGCATTTTTTTAGCCTAAAAATCTATTTTTCAATAATCATTAAGCTAAAACTATAAAAGAAACAACAGAAAACTTTGGAAATAGGTGTAGGAATATTTCTTGGCATCATTTAGAACACAAATCCAAAATCGCATGCTGTCACTGTCACAGATTGCTGACCTCGTGTGTTATTGCTCACATGCTCACAATTTGATGTTTCAGGCCCCTGAGGCCTGCAGCTATTTTGGAAATGGCTAAACCCAGGGAAATAAGGCTTTTCATCACCCTCAACTTAAGAAGTAGGCCATCTCGAGAGAGTCTGAATAACCCCTGGTCACTCCCTACCCTGAAGGAGATGTTAAACATCTTACAGAGTAAGAGAGGAAAAGAAAAAGAAAATTGGATTCTTTGCCAAATCCCAAACATCAGACCCTTGTAAAATGATGGCCACTGTACTTGAACTGATTTGAAGGCCCCTGTCACTGTGCCCGGTCACTCCTGGGTGCTGGAGGCCCTCCCTGCAGTGCCTTTCCTGCCCACTGTTTGATAAATCACTTACGTTCTCTTTTTAGATTTCCTGCTGTAAAGAAGAAATTTATGGCAGAGCTAAAAGAGTTACGGCACAAAGAGCAGAGCCCATACGTGGTTCAAAGCATTATCAGCTTGATAATGGGGATGAAATTCTTTCGAATTAAAATGTATCCAGTGGAGGATTTCGAGGCCTCTCTTCAGTTTATGCAGGTAATATCTTGGGCAGGAGAACTTAGGAGCTTTCAACATGACCACTTCCCATCCCAGAATGATGGATCTAGACTATGAAAACCCATTTGCATGTCAATATGGAAAGACGTCCTACCTTCAATAATTCAGAAAGTGCTTTGTGACCAATACATTTGTAGGCAGACAGTTTTATTTTTAATTTTTCACATCGTCTTTGGAGTATAATGTACATTGGAGTTTCTTATTTGTTTATATTTTTCCTTTTCACCCACTTTACATATTGTTTTCCAAATAAAATATAACTTTTTTTTTTTTTACTTTTTTAAATGGATAGCATTGGGTTGGTTACATTAACATTCACAGGCATGGAAACTTTAAATAATAAAGAAAGCTGTTTTACACATTGTATAAAAAGGAATTTTAACTTTAAAAAAATCAACCAAACTAGATAGGTGTAACATTTATTGTGTTCATCATGGTACATAACAAAAGAATTGTTGCCAATGAGGACATAGCAGAATATGCAGCTCTTAGAGTTTATGAAACTTGTGTATCTCTGGGGATTTTTCTAATGCTGCTGGGAATTAGATTTGATGATGATCTTACTAGAAAGTATAGATGTAGGTATTATAAACATAGGCTACACCATTTTATACCCACAAGGATAACTATAATCACAAAGCAGACAACAAATATGGGTGAGGATGTAGAGAAATTGGAGCTCTCACACATTGCTGGTATAAATGTCAAATGCCACAACCACTTTAGAGAACAGTCTAGAAGTTCCTCAGGTAGCTACATAAATGACCACATTACCCAGCAATCCCACTTCTAGGCATATATCAAGGAGAAATGAAAGTATATCTCTCCACAAAAACTTGAACACAGATATTCATAGCAGCATTATTTATAGTAGCTAAAAGTGGAAACAACTTAAATATCTATAAAATGATGAATGAATAAACAAAATGTGGTATATGGAATATTATTATGGTACAATGGAATATTATTCAGCCATAAAAAGTCCATACAACACGGACAAAACTTGAAAACATGTTAAGTGAAAGAAGCCAGACACGAAAGGTCACAGCTTATATTATTATATATGGACATTCTGTTACAGGAAATGTCCAGGACAGGCAAGTCCCTAGGGACAGAAAGTAGATTGGTGGTTTCTAGGGCTGGGAATGAGGGGGAGATGAGAAGGTTGAAAGTGATGGCTAAGGGATTCAGAGCTTCTTTGGGGGGCCATTAAAAAGGTCTGAATATAATGGTGGTCATGAAAATACAACTGTGAATACACTAAGAGCCAGTGCATTGTACACTTTAAATGGGTAGATTACATGGTATGTAAATTATGCTTTGCTAACTGTTAGAGAGGCAGGGAGAAAGAGGCTGTGTATCAAACTTCTTGGGTTTTACTTAATTCAGGCCCCTACATTTGCCAGCTCTGTGACCTTGGCCAGTCACACGTCACCCTTCCCAGCCTTGCTAACCTTATCTGCAAGGTGGCAGTAATGGCACCAACCTTACAGAGAGGTTCTAGGATTCTGAGCACAGGATAAGCGCTCAGTAACTGCTAAATATTCTTTAAAAAAAAAAAACAAGACTAGGCAAGTGCAGTAGTGAGGAGGAGACAATTCTATTATTTTGTCCCATTCATTAATAAATCTGTGGACTTAAAGAAGACATGAGAGTATTTTCATACATGTGCAAACTAAGGAGAAGGCCACTGTCCTGGGAACTGTAAAGCACCATTCTGTGTAGGCAAACTACCTTGATGATTTCCTGCGCTGGTGTTTCCCATCTTGGGCTGAGGAACCCAAGGAACCCAAAACTTTAGGAACCGTCAGTCTTCCCGAGGGTAACCGAAAATAAGGGGTAATAGCTAATGTAGCATCAGTGTATCATCAAATGCATGTAGCCCTGGACTCTTAATGACAACAATACCTGATAGAGACCACAGTAAGTTACTACCAAGAAGACCAGTAAGGGGAAACAATCAGGCAGAATTCTGGGCAGGCCAACTACAGCATGAGACCCAGGGCCACCAAGAATACCCTTATGTAGACTATAGTCCACAGGCAATGGCATCCTTTCTTGAGGAGCTATTCCAAAAGCTTCCTTGTCTGAGGTTGGAATGGAAACATTCTAGACTTGCTTATGCAACTATCTGAATAATAAACATGCCTAAAATGTCAGGGTGAACAAGTAAACAGCTCTGTGCCCGAGGCTGTCAGGCATGGGGCCCAAAATAAGTTTAATGTCCTCTGCCTCTCGTCCCATGTTCACCTTTCTGGGCATCTGTGTTTGTGGGCTAACCAAGGACCCAGTGCCCCTCCACCCACAGTAAGTAATGAGTAGAAAATTATTGGAAGCAAATGATTGAATGAATCCATCAGTAATTCAGTGGATAAATGTGTGTTTGCTGGTTAGAGAAGCTCTGTGTTTGAGATTTGAAATAGAAGAAGAGTGAAAAAAAAAAGCCTTGCAAAATGTCATTGAGGCCATTACAAACATTTAGATTTCAATATAAGTGTTTAAATCTAGTGA
The DNA here is from genome assembly GCF_000181295.1 of Otolemur garnettii. Lineage (NCBI taxonomy): Eukaryota > Metazoa > Chordata > Mammalia > Primates > Galagidae > Otolemur > Otolemur garnettii. The sequence continues at coordinate 593,784 of NW_003852515.1, read as the reverse complement.
TTTTTAAAAGATTATGGAATATGCTATATTGCTATGTATGATTGGATTCGGAGCTTTTTGCTGGAATTTGTTTCCATATACCTCATATGTTCCTGTCAATCTTCTCTCCCTCTCCATATTCTTTTTCTGTGTTCTAGGAATGTGCACATTATTTCCTCGAGGTCAAAGACAAAGATATTAAGCATGCCTTGGCGGGGCTTTTTGTTGAAATCCTTGTTCCAGTAGCTGCCGTGAGTTACGTTTTCATTTCTAAAATCTTCTCCAAATTGGATTACATCATCAGCAATTTCATTAGATATAATATTCACATACATCTCTATTTCAGGCTGTTAAAAATGAAGTAAACGTCCCCTGCCTTAGAAATTTTGTGGAAAGCCTGTATGACACCACGTTGGAACTTTCTTCTCGAAAGAAGCACTCCTTGGTTAGTAACTACAAGAAAATCCAAAACAGAAATAGAACTGCAGAGACTAAGCTCCCAGGCAGGAGTCTATTCAAAGGTTATAAGACTTCCCAGGTGGTGGAATTACCAACAGCTCTCTCAAGAAGAGGTAGCATTTGAAACTGTGGCACACAGTTAGTGTTGACTCTGACTGAGACACATTTGTCGGAGGCCATTAGGCTGTGTCACATCCCATGACCTTTGCAATCCTAAGGATTCTGTTGTTCATTTCTGAGATTGGCTTAACTTGATTTTTGTTTTAATTTCTGAGAATATTTTCCAACCTGAAGAATGATGTTTATAACAATTTATCTTCTCGATCCCCAGGAGCCTGCATGTGCTAATTCCTATCCTGATCCTCAGAATCAAAATTGAACCATGCAGGAAAGAGAGTTGGGAAATAGATAGTTGTTCATAGAAGTGATTCTCTGAAGGCCCAAAAAACAATTCTTGGGAAGGCTTTGAAGAACAACATAGGAAAGTCTTAAATTACCACCTTTTACCCTCTGTGGTAGATAAAGCTCTGGTTTATGAATGAGCACCAGCTATAATTGTGAAAGCCCAGAGGAAGCAGGTTGCTTTGGCCTGGCTGGTTGCTGGCCCGGTTCATGTTAGTCTCCAAAGACTGAGCGTCCCCACCATGATTGAGCAGATACTCAAGAGTTGCTTTGTGGGTAATGGTGGCAATTTGCTCATTTGTCTGCATTCTGTGGTCATTGTGACTAACTCCATGCTTTTTTGTGTGATTACTGATTGGCATTAGGGTTGCACTCAATGGTAGTGGTAGTTCAAATAAGTCCATTTAAAACAAAATTAATTTGAAAACTCAAAAAAGTTAATGAATTATGGAGCACTTAATCTAATTGTGGCAACTGTTTCTTGCTAATTCCAGTTAATAGGTGAGCCAGTTACATTTTTATTTAAATCTTCACTGACCTCAATTTTTGTGAGCCATGAAGGTATATACTATCTGGGTTCTGCGTTTGTGTTTTGGGGACACTATCCATTAAGCTGTTCTGTCCTCACAAGTTGCTGTGGGAAACTGGCCCAGTTCAGCAGGAAGAACTCAGGAGCACCTCTGTTTATTTGGTCGTAAGCAAATTCCTCCTGTGGTTAAATTCATCTTGGTGGCGTTTACCAATGCAATAACATTTCTTTTAGGAATCCTGCTTAATTACAGGAAGGTTGCACGCAAAAGAAAATATATACACCTACCTCTAAGACAGGGAGGGACAAGGTAGTAGATGTTTATGAGCGAAAAAGCCAATAACATTTGCAAAATTAATGTGCCTTCCTTTTTGTTTCTGGGGATTGAGATAGTTATTTAAGATGATGAGTTTGTTTTTAAAATTCAAAAGTAAAGACTAAAACAGTGAATCAGATTTCCACGTTATTATACATGGAACTTATACACTATGCACCAGTTCTAGATTATTCCATCCATAGGATTATCAGGAAGTATTCACACACTGTTCAACTCTACCTTTTGCCCACCCGGACTGTGCTACCCATTGTCCAGTTTCTTTGGCCAGCACGGCTGCAGCAGGAGACAGTGGGGTGGTGGGTGCAGAGAATGGTGTTACCTGGTTTATTGAAAGATAAATTATCCTGTGACCGTGTCTCTTTTTCCTCAGGCCCTGTATCCCCTGGTGACCTGCCTGCTTTGTGTCAGTCAGAAGCAGCTGTTCCTGAACAGGTGGCACGTTTTCCTCAACAACTGCTTATCTAACCTTAAAGTTAGTATTCGTTGGCTTGAAAACAATATTTTCTAAAAATTGACAGTGCAGTTCCCAGGCTGGTTTATATGCTCCTGGGAGAGTATCCAAGGATATGGTTCCATTTCTTTTATACGTTGGATATTTGTTGCTATAGAACTTTAAAAATATAATTAGTTATAAAATCTTCCATGTGCTTATACACATTGCCTTTTTTGTTTTTTACTTTTATGACACTTTAATTTGGTGAAGTGGTTAAGATTAATTACATTATTTTGCATTTGCCATAATTACACAATAATCTACATCAAGCCTGTTTAAACACTGACGGAACTAACTCTAAAAGCTGATTGTGAAATACAAAATTAGAATCATTCATTTTCTTCAAATTGGCACTGAAATATAGTAGGAGTGGGTAGAGAATTAGGCCTTTCAGTACTGCAAAAAGTGAAATAATTTTCAAGGTTATCAACTGTTACCTAGTGGCCACGTCCAGGCCCTTCGTCTGGGGATTTCTCCATCTGCTATACAACTCTCAAGCAGCCCAATGCCGTTTTTGTTATTTGGTCTACTTTTAAATCCAGTTATTAGTTCTACTGAAGTGTGTTTTTTTTTTTTCCTTTACATTTTACACAGACAGAAAACGCTCACTTTGTTTAAAACAGAAAAGGAAATGATTGAGAATGCTGATGGTGCTGTTTTCTGTGTATTTTATGCTTAATGTATCTGATTGATTTTTGGTTAGAAGTAAAATTAAAATAATATGTTGCATGACAATTTATTGCTATGGCAAAAAAAGCCAAAATGTTTTTGTCCAAAGTTGTTTTTGAAACATGGTAGAGCATCTTACTTTGGAACTTAATTGCTTCAAAGTTAGAATCTTGCCTGCAGCGCTGGTCAGAGCCCACCGGATAGACCAAGAAGAAGATTATAAACAGCCCTACAGAGAAGCAAGTCTGAGCACTGATGGTATTTCCCCATGCCAACATGTCAAGCATTCATTAGAATTTCTAAAAGAGAGAGGCAGTAAGATCAGAAGTCGATGGAGTCAATGCTTATAGAGAGACTGAAGCACTTTCCAGAGTTCAGTTCAGTTCAACAAGGATTTATGTTGCTGTGAGGTGCCAGGGAAGGTGCTGGCAGCAGGAAGAGTGGAACTAGTCAACTCTGAAAACTGGATGTAGAATAGCGTCCCTGTCTGTGAAGAGCTTAGGATTTCATCAAGGAATATGGAATGAAGTTTCAAACTGTGTGATGCAGACAGTGAGGGATGTCAAAGTTTGGGGTGCAGAGATGGCTGTGAGATTTGTGCAGGTCACAGACCCCATGAATCATGACAGCGCTAGTTATTAGACAAAGTAAAGGCAATGATATTTTACTTTATGGGTAATAAACTCTTGGAATTCTCTACCCCGAAGGCTAAAAGATATAAAAAGATCCTTGATGATTTACAAATGGAATAAAATTGTATCATATATTTGGAACTAAACCCAGTCGGGATTTGAATGGGACCATTTTAAAATACCATTAATATGCAGAATACTTTGCAAACCTCCTCCGGAGTCCTTAATAGGG
>NW_003852515.1:520836-589746 GCF_000181295.1 Otolemur garnettii | reverse complement strand
AACACTCTCTCCGTCACAACGCTAGCTAAATGTCAGTGCCCTGATTTGTCCTCAGCATCAGTCTCTCAGAAGCAGGCTGCGTTGGAAGCACAGACTTGAGTTCTTTAATATTTATACTTCATGAACTTAGTCAACCATGTATTAGCAATATGCCATTGTAAAGTGGTGAGAAATGTACAGCACCTACTCGCCAAGACATTCACATCCTGCAGGAACTCGTGGGCCTTGGAGACCAATAATTTTTTCTGTATATTTCATGGCAGAATCTGAATATACTGAGCTATAAAAAATACCTTCCCTTCACATCTGCCATACCACACCTAACCCTGACAAAAGGAAATCTACTTTGAGAACATGATTTAACGGTACTTTCATTTTTATTTATTTGCTTATTATTTTATTTCAGATTAATGTGAGGGTATAAACAATTAGGTTGCAGTGTTTGCATTTGTTAGGCAGAGTCTCTTTTGTAGTTGTGTTACATACTGAGGGAAGTGTGCCATACATCTTTACATCGTGCCCATTAGGTGGGGGCACACCAGTCTCCCTCCCTCCTCCCCGATACCCTCTCCTTGTTGAATTGAGTTTTTCTCTTATGTGGGCATGTATTCTTAGTAAAGTATCACAAGAATGAAAAGCAAGTATCCAATGTCCTCATTACTAATATGAAGCCAGTAGCTGATTTAATTAACAGTACTTCTAAAATATAATAGTCACTATGTTCATAATAGGTATGTAGTAATTTCTTATCCTTCAAAATAGATGAATTGGGGAGAATTTTTTAATTTCTTATCTTTTAGAAAAATGAATACACTATATCATTGAGACTTAAATTATAAAAACCAAAAAAGAAACCTCAGAGGTTAAGAGATACATTCGTTGTATGATGAATAACAACAATTGGGCAGCACCTGTGGCTCAAAGGAGTAGAGCACCGACCCCATATGCCGGAGGTGGCAGGTTCAAATCCAGCCCCGGCCAAAAACTGCAAAAAAAAAAAGAATAACAACAATTGTTTTGATTCATTGGAGATCTATTATGAGCCACATGGCAGTGACTTTATATATATACATTGTCACAGAAGTCATGACAATGCCATAGGTGACATGGACTTCTCCCTGTGCATTCATGGATGTTATTTATGTGAGTCTAAAAAATTTGCTCAAATAGCAGTGCTTCAGTTTATACATGATACAGCCTGGTTTATTGAAACCAAAGAGCACAATTAGAAAGGATTCTCCTTTGTCTCAGTCACCACTTGTGCTAGGGCTGGAATGCTTTTATTTATTTATTCAGTCAGTCAGCTGGGTAACAATTCTTTACAGTTCATCTACCAGGCATGGTTCAGGTGCTGGGAATAAGTAATGAATAAGACAGGAACACTCCTTGGTCTCTTAGACTTGTAATATAGTGGAGAAGTCAGACAGTAAGAAAATAGATAAATACATGAGGAAAAAAAACTGTCAGATAGTAGATAACTGTTCTAAAGAAGATCATATAGGATATTAGGATACAGAATGATGTATTCAGGGAGAGTAGAGAAGGGAGGTACAAGCAAGGTATTTTGATTTCCAGTAAAATCTCAAAGCAAGTGTAGTTGCTATAAATATAGTTGTTAAAACTTGTCTTCAGTACTTACATATTTGTATGTAAAATCACAGTGAGTTTAAGGAGTGATTTTTTTTTTACCTTTTCATGTAATAGCAAGTTTGTTAATGATATTTTTGTAAGCGAAGACAAAGAGTAATATATTAAGTATTTCACAGTCCAAAAATCACTACTTGAATGCATTAAAATATATGGCATCATTTATTTTAAAATGACTACTGTTCTTTATGTAAGTACCAAATTTAAATATTATGGTAAGCTAGACAAGGTAGCTCACACCTGTAATTTTGGCACTTTGGGAGGCCAAAACAGGAGGATGGCTTGAGGCCAGGTGTTAAGACCACCCTAGGCAACATAGTGAGATCCTGTCTCTTCAAAAAATTAAATTAGCCAGATATAAAGATGCAAAGCTTTAGTTCCAGCTACTTAGGAGACTGAGGCAGGAGGATCACTTGAGCCCAGGAGTTCAAGGCTGCAGTGAGCTATGATTGCACCATTGCACTCCACCCTGGGTGACAGAGCACAATAAATACATATATATTATTAGCCATTTTAAGCATTAATTTTCAGGGTGTAATTATTCTTATTTACTGTTAACCTCATTTCTATAACTTCGAGAAACAAAAATTTTTTTTAGAGACTGAGTCTCACTCTATCTCCCTGGGTAGAGTGTAGTGGTGTGATTACAAGTCACTGCAACCTCAAACTCTTGAGCTCAAACAATCCTCCCACCTTGGCTTCCCAAGTAGCTGGGACTATAGGTATGTGTCACCATGCCCAGATAATTTTTCTACTTTTTAAAAAATTATATTTAGGGTTGATTTATTTAGGTTTTTGTATGTGAATGAATTTTGGGAGTTTTAGTTTTTTTTTTAATTCCTTTTGTAGTAAATATATTTTTAAATTTCAGAATAATACAAGGGTACATATGATTAGGTTGCATTATTTGCATTTTTTAGGTAAAGTCCAAGTTATAGTTGTAGAGATGGTTTCACTCTTGCTCAGGCTGGTCTTGAACTCCTGACCCCAAGTGTTCCTCCTGCCTTGGCCTCCCAGAGTACTAGGAAGAGGAAATCTTTTATCTTTGTTTCAGATCTGTAATAAGGGCACATTTCAAAGTGAAATTTATGAATTCTAATAATGTACATAAACAATGCCTAAAAATGAGTGATCAGATGACAAGTGTATTATTTTTCATGAATGCTTTATTCATCTGACCATTCATAGAAAAATAATCTCCATAAATTGTTGGTATGATAACTTTAGAGATTATCCTAAACTTTAGCGATGTGTTATTTGGATAACAGACAGCCATCAAAAAGTGTGAATTATGATCAAAGTAAATTGATTCAAGGATCAAAAAGAAACGTCAAAAAGATATGCAAAGAAATATAAAGAAGTAGATTGACTTGAATGACTTTAATTGAAAAGAAGAGAAAACTAGAGGGCATTGAAGTATAACAAGATCAGTAGATTGCTAAAATTGTTTAGGCACCTATGTCAATATGTTTTTACAGGTATCCTAGGCACTCAGAGAATTACGGGGGGATGTCGAAGTATGAGATGCACCTACCACGGGTGGAGGCAGGAGGTGGTAGGGGAGAGCTAGGTCACAAAAGTCCCCTCAGGTGCCACATCATGAAATTTAGACATTGTTGAGTAGGCAAGTAGAAGCCACTTAAGGACTTTAAATGCAGGGAAGTAAACAATCATGTTTGTATTTTAAGAATATCATTTGACTATGCAGACAATGGAAGAGAGGCCAGGGAATTGGTTTAGGAGGCAATTGCAGTGATCATGCCATTATCTCAAAATGTTAAAACCAATTGCCAGTACGTAATCTACAGGCAAAACAAAATAAAATCCAAGGCAGTCACTTTGCTCTTCAGTCTCTAGGCGAGCAAAAAATGAGTAAAAGAACGTCAGTCACAATAAGATGCACTGAAAAAAGTGAATGGGAGGGACAGGGAAAAAGTGTTTAAAAGAAGTTGAAGTTAAAACAGAAGACACCACTGTGAGTCAGTAAGATCCGCAAAGAAATTGAAGCGATACCTGCTCTTCCTCACCATGATTTATGACTTGAGTTAGTGTTTGAGAAAATCACTGTGCAAATCTAAAACACTGTTATATATTCTCAAAAGGGAAACTGACAAACAAGGAGACATTTCCACTAGAACAGAAGCTCCCTAAAGGTCGGGTCTTACACCCTCCGTGTTTGCTGCTGGGTCACTGGTGCCTCATACGTAATACTACTATAGGCAGGTGCAATGCCAAGTGCTCTACACGCGTGAGCTCAATTAATTCCCAGCACACTCAGAGGAAGGAGAAAGGAGGGAAGATGATCCTCTGCATTTCACAGACAAAGAAAATCAGACCCAGAGAGATTAAGGAGCTTCCCCAAGGTTTACTAACCGCACAGCTAGTAAGTTACAGAGCTAGGTTGAATTCAAACCCAAGTAGTCTGTGTGTGAAGTCTGCCTTTAACCACCGTGTAAGTACATCATAATTATTTGCTGACTTGGAGTAGTTGGGGAAAGAGTAGTTACAATTCCTGAAATTTTTGAATGATGAAATATTTTAAATGCAACTTTAATAATTTCAAGGCCCTTTAAGTAACTGAAAGTTTGAACAAATTATTATATTAACAGACACAAATAAATAAATAAAACTTGATATATAAATATGTTTTTTTAACAATCCACAGTATTTTTGTCCTGGCACAAATGTGTAGTTATAAAGATTATTTGGGAAAATAAACACGCAAGAATATCTAGGAAAACCCTAAAAAAATTCAAGAACAATGCATAGTAAAAAGTAGGCCATATTAGATATTAAAGAACATTATAAAACTTCAGTAATTAAAATGATATGGTATTTCCTGTAGAATATGGCAGTCTTTCCTATAGCATTTATGTGGTTCATCTTTATTCCATAAATAGTTTAAAGGTAAACTCTATCCCAGATAATTGCTAAACAATTATGAATTCTATAAAAGTTAGTACCCAAATTATCTACACCAAGATGAAAACAGAACCATTGTCATGGTCATTTTGTCATGTCAAAATAAATAGGTGACTAGGAAAAGAAAAGTAACATAAAGGCAAAAAAGACTTACAAGATTAAACTGATATTTAAAGACTGGTTAGCAAACATTTACTGATCCCCCTGTAGAATGGCAAAAAATTCTGATAGATACCAGAGGTAAGTAAGGTCCCTTTCTTTTAAAGAACTTACTATTTACATACGAGCTGATGTTTAAACTAGACCCCATTTGTAGAGAGTTGAAGGGCTATGCTAGAGGTATATGGATTAAGCGTAGAGGACACTCAGAAGGGAATAATTTAATGGGATGGGATTCAGGACATCAGGGAGGAGCAGAGAAGGACGCATGAAGGAGAGGACATCCAAGTCCCCTGTCCACTGTAAAGAAGGAGTAGGGTTCACCTCAGAGAAAAGAAGGGTTCAAGGATGGTGGATGGGGTATGGCTTGCAGCACGTTCCTACATGAATGTAGAATGAACATGGCCTGGCTAGATTTTATGGAGCTTGTGGGAGACAGACCAGGTAGCATAGAGCCCACTCTTGACTGGTCAGCTGTGCCTTGCCAAGAAGTGGTAACTTGATCCCACTGGCATCAAGGAAACCACCCAATCTGTGATTTCTAAATAGAAAGAATTGTAATTGGATAAGACAGCACAGTGGGAGGGAACTGTACTAGGAAGACTGTTGGCAGGTGACTGCCCCAATCCAGGTGACAGTGCTTGCAAGCCTGAACTGCAGCAAAAGAAGTGGGAGTGGATAAGATGTCAAATTCAAGAGCTGGTTTGTGGGTAAAATCTATAATATAAAACTGGATGAAAGGATGGAGTGCGAGTCAGCAGTGAGGAATGAAGGTGACATCATTTGACCATAAAGCCCATGCTCTCCTTGCTGGGCAATTTGTAACTGCTGGATGCCCATGGCTGGTCTCCCTGCCTCTCTTCCATTGCCCATGCCACAGAAGTGAGCCTTCCTCTGTAGTCTCTCTGATCTCAGTGGCTCCTTGTCACTGTCCACTCACAGTGCCACTGTCCACTGCTCCACTCACAGAAACTCCTTCACGTGGCCCCTTCCTCTCAAGCCTCCCCAGCCACTGCACCTGGCCCCTTCACTAACATTCGGATGAGTCCCAGGCTCCAAAACAAGGCCGGTCTCCACCAGCTGCCAGGTTCCATGTGCTGTTCCCGCTTCCTGTCGATATTCCCCCACCCACCATTTCCTTACACTTTCAAAGTTTCTAGGGCCATGCGCCAGGGCAGCTCAGCATAGTCCCTCAGATGTTTGCTGAATGAGTACATGAGCGGATTTAAAGTTTATCTGAGTTTGTATCTTCTTATGGAAACTTTTCTTCCCCTGATACTCAAGTTTGCCGTAGGTTGTCTCTTCTCCCCTTCTCTGGCTTCTGTCCCTACGAGTTTTCCATACTGCCTTAGACTTCCCTGTTTATTGTCTATCTCCCATCCTCCCTAGGTTGTTAACATCTTTTGTTTTTTTTTTTTCAGATTAACATGAGGGTACAAACAATTAGGTTACAAGGTTTGCATTTGTTAGGCAGAGTCCCTCTTGTAGTTGTGTCCCACACACAGGGGGTGTATTGTATATCCTTATATTCTGCCCATTAGGGGGGAGAACACCAATTTCCTTCCTTTCTTCTTTCCCTCTCCCCATTTCTCCTTCCCCCCAGTTTGAATTAAATTGAATTTTTTCTCATATGTGGCTGTGTATTAGTTCATCTACTGGCTTCATGTGAGTATTGAATACATTGGATATTTGCTTTTCCATTCTTGTGATACTTTACTAAAAAGAATGTATTCCAACTCTATTGGATTGATACAAAAGATGTAAAGTCTCCACCTTTTTTATGGCTGGTTAGTATCCCATGGTGTACATATATCACAGTTTATTAATTCATTCATATGTTGATGGGCACAGGAGTTTCTTCCATGTCTTGGCAACTGAATTGAGCTGTGATGAACATTCTAGTGTAAATGTCCTTACGATAAAAATGATTTGTTTCTTTGGGTAGTAGTGGGATTGTGAGATGAAATGGAAGGTCTATTTTGAGTTCATTGAGGATTCTCCATAATCCTTTCCAAAGAAGTTGTACTAGTTGCAGTCCCACTTACAGTGTCTCAGTGTTCCCTTCTCTCCACATCCACACCAGCATCTGCAGCTTTGGGATTTTATGATGGGGGCTGTTCTCATTGGGGTTAGGTGATATCTCAAGATGATTTTGATTTGCATTTCTCTGATGATTATGGACAAGAGCATTTTTTCATGTGTTTGTTACCTATTCATCTGTCTTCCTTAGAGAAGGTTCTGGACTGTGAACATCTTAAGGGAAAGAACTATCTTTTCCCTCCATAACCCGGGTTGTAGCACAGTAGCTAGTACATATTACTAGGAGGGTAATCAGATGGGATGGGGAGGAAGGTTTAGGAAATCAAAGGAATATGACAGTGTTTAAGATGACATAATCAACAATGGAAATTACAGGCTGGTTATCCTTTTGGTGCTACAGAATTAGGGTGACCTAGAGCTGGAGGGAGAAGACAATCTCTTGAGTACTTACTTTGGCAAAGGTGAGAATGACATGGCTTCCCCCAGAATTACTCTATCCCACCATCCTGACCATTTGGATTCCTCCTCATGCACTATTTATCCCATGAGCAACAAGAGACCTATACCCTGTAAGTCCCAGATGATGCAACGTGCCTCGTGGGCACCCTGTCGCCCATGTCAGGCCTGCCTTTTCCAAGCATTCAGAGGAGAATCATCTCCAGATATCACCACTGTCTTACATCTTGGTTTCTGTTGTAGAATAAAGACCCTAAGATGGCTCGAGTTGCACTGGAATCTCTCTACAGATTACTTTGGGTTTACATGATTCGAATTAAATGTGAAAGCAACACGGCTACTCAGAGGTAAGGAGTTGACTTGTGTTAATGGTAACCACACCACCCAGCCACTGTGGAGGGTGTTTTCTTTAATCATTGCCCATACTAACCCAGCTAGAACCTATTCAAAGCTGACAGTTTGTAAAAGATCAAAGTCCCAAGGAATTTGTTCAGGCTTTCCTTAGTCATTGGCTCGGCACCCATCACAAAAATCCCAGCCTCCACCGTGATCAACAAGCTCCACTTCCAGGGTTGGGTTTGCCAGTTTAGACAAGGAAGCACCTACAATTTCCCCACTGCTCTTAGTTTTCCAGAAAAACTTTTCATAGAGTAATTATACTAATGGAAAGGGGTGAGGTGATTTGTTTTCTTTTTCTGAATTCTCTCTGATACTTAGATAAGATGAAACATCTGCCATTCTCCCTTAAAGAACTGGAGCTCAGCCAATCTTGCTTGTTTTTTCTTTCCCCCCTTATCTTCCAGCCGACTTATAACCATCATCACAACACTTTTCCCCAAAGGGTCCCGCGGTGTGGTGCCAAGGGATATGCCTCTGAACATCTTTGTGAAAATCATCCAGTTCATTGCCCAGGTAATGGGGAGTTTCTGGCAGTGGGAATCTTCTAATTACTCTTAATCAGCCAGGCTCCTTCTTAGGAAGAACTAAAAGATGAAAAGTCTAAAATAGCATCTGAACATGTTTAGACTTTTCAGAAAGGTTTTAAGTGTTTTCATACATAGTCTTTTTTGTGTGTGTAAGACAGTGTCTCACTTTGTCACCCTAAGTAGAGTGCCATGAGGCCATGGCTCACAGCAACCTCAAACTCTTGGGCTCAGGTTATCCTCCTGCCTCATCCTCCCGAGTAGCTGAGACAATAGGCATTGGCCACAACGCAAGGCTAGTTTTTGAGATGAGATCTCACTCTTGCTCAGGCTGGTCTCCAACTCCTGAGCTCAGGCAATCCACCCACCTTGGCCCCCCAGAGTGCTGGGATTACAGGTGTGAGCCACCACATCTGACCCTGACATGTAGCCTATTCTTTTTCTTCATAACAAATTGTTCTAAGAGTACATCAAATATTTTCAGCCTCTGACAGATGAAGAAACAGAAACAGGAGTTTTAAGTGGTTCACATGAGTCACAAAGCCTATTAATTAGTATTATAGAGAAATCTCTTAACTCTTTGTCCCTGTTTTTTCCTGATTCTCTATTCTGGATTCTGCAAATAAAGAGGAGGTAAAAGATCTGATGTTTAGAGGAAATCAAAAGAAGACAATTTAGTGAAATTTGAGGGAGAAATAATAATGTTCTAACTTTCACCTTGTGAAAGAGAAGTGAATAGGAATGTTAGCATCTACCAAGCACTTACTCTTTGCTGACCACTTTACATGTATTCATTGACTTAAAATCTTGTCCAGGAGTATTAAATATAGTTTGTAGTTTGTAATTTACTATTTGGACCTGAGAGTTATACTTTTTAAAACACTTTGTGTTTACCTCCTCGTAATTTCCAGCAGAGCAGGAACCTCTGCTGGGATCCGGCTCTATAGCATTAAACAAGTCAGACCATACCTTTTTGTCAGGTTCTTTGTTTGTAATATGGGGATGAAGAATCCTTGCCCAGTATGCCTCAGAATATTGTGTGGTTAAAGAGAAGTAATAGGTATGAAGTACTGTTGAAGAATAATTGATATTGATGTAAAGATGTAAGTTTGTCTTGTTAGTTCCCAGACTATTGGGTATCTCTCTTTGTATTTGTTTCAGTAAAATGCCTCCATGATATCTGTACTTAGGGAGAGGCCATTACTTACTCTGCAGATGGAATAATCACTGTAACTTTTCTACATGTAGTTATAATGTGGCTGAGAATGTGCTTTCATTAGTCCAAAAAATGTTGTGTGTAGTGAACCTGTTGTATCTTAGTAGCCAGTCTTGAATTATTAGACTCTGTCTTAAATATTCTTTATTAAGTAACCTTAATATGTCTTATTTATAGATTATTCATCTTGTGGAATTTTTTGTTAGCATCTGAGCCAAGGATTTTTAGCGTTAGAGAATAGAAGAAACATTGTCATTTTGCAGTGATATCTGTAAAAACATACTTTAAACCGAGTTTCAAGAAGTTACCAGTAATTGCGGTACAAGTAGGAAGAGTTTGGACTGTTTGAACCAAACACCCCAAGTGTTTTGGTTCTTTGATTTTGGGGGGGCTTTGTCATTAGTCATTTTGTGCTTTAGGGGTTAATTACATAACATATTAAAAAAGGCAGCCCCACATACCACATGAAAACAGACTCAGCCTCACCATCAGTTCCGCTGAGCGTGGTCTTCCTTCAGGGCTCCCTGAGATCCGTACAGCTGAGCAGTACACACCTCCTTCTGTCTGGTGCGTCTGAGGACAATAGCCATTTTATGCTGAATTTGTATGTTAATGCCTTCATTTTGTTTCCTTGTTTTCACTACAGGAACGGTTAGATTTTGCGATGAAAGAAATCATTTTTGATTTTCTTTGTGTGGGAAAACCAGCAAAAGCTTTCAGTCTCAATCCAGAGGTATGAATGATCCTTTTATATACTTTTAACAGATTGTGTATTCACAGAGCCACACCTTCTTGCTTTGCGATTTTGGAGAATGGGGCGGGGGATGTTCTTTTCTAAAAGGCTGTTTCTGTCCATGTCCAAAGTCAGATTAAGGAATTTCAGAAGTACAATTTGGGATAAACTTAGAATGAAATATAGTTAGATAAAAGGTTAATGTGTTACCATATTCTGTTCTTGTATAATAGAGTAATTGTTGCCAAAAAAGAAAATCTGGTGCTAAGTCAGGTTGTTTCATTTTAGAAAAATCAGTGCTTTTACTTATAACTGATTTGATGCAGGTTGGCAGGTTTAGTATTGGGAAATGATGACACAAAGAAGAGCAAATGCAGGCAATAATAAATACACTACAGCATAGAGAAGTTTGTAAAGTGCACACATATATTTCTGTGATCCCACAGACACAGTGGGTTTCAGACGCAACATGGCATAGCGGGGGCTATGCAAATGTACAACGCATAGCATTTCCCACTTTTAAAATCACTGTCAGCCCACAGAACCAGGCCTGGCAAGCTGCCTTTTTCAAGCCCTATTCCTATGAAATTGTAGAAAGAACCCTGGACCAGAAGTCTGCCAGAAAACAGACTGGATTTGCAGTCTGGATTTGCCACTTGCTGTGGGCTCGGCTACTTTTCCTAGCTCTGTGACATTTACCCTTGACCTATAGGTTTTCAGCAACAAAATGTGCAGCACACTTTTCTAGCTTACCTTACAGAATAATTGTGATATTGGGAAAAGCATACTGCAAACACTTAAGCAAAAGGAAAAGGGAAAAATTGAAAAATTAAATACTATACACACACGTAGTTCTTACTATCTCTCTGATACTCTGTTAGTGAGGAAGGAGACCCAGAGCCCAGAGGCTCAAAACAGGGCAGTTTTTTGGTAGTAGAGGGACCCCTGGCATTCCCATGCTCCTTGGCACCACACCCTGTGTTCTCTTCTTGATACTAAGGCTTCCACATATCTCAGTAAAGCACAAGAAGCCCAAAAATGGGAGTTACTGCCTGGTGTCTGACGATACCACAGGCTTCTGGTATGTCTGCAGCCAGGGTCAGCGGGCCAGTGTGAAGGAGCAAAACCAGTGCCAAGCCAGTGGACGGGCCTAGGGCTGGACAGTCAACAGTCTTCTCTTCCTGGGGAGATTCTCAAAATATTATTCATTTCTCTGTAATCATGGCTCTACTCTCTTTAATACTTAATTCTCAGAGTTACTGGAGTTCATGTCTAAAAAAGACATGTTAAATGTACTACCATCATTATCACTGCTTATAAAATGTATCCTTGGTTCTTCTCTCAAACTCATTTAATAATAATTAATTCATTAACTTTTCTATACAGAGGGCTTGGAATTTTGATTTAAAAAACACTACCAGGCTCAGCGCCTGTGGCTCAAGCGGCTAAGGTGCCAGCCACATACACCTGAGCTGGCGGGTTCAAATCCAGCCTGCACCCGCCAAACAACAATGACACCTGCAACCAAAAAATAGCCAGGCGTTGTGGTGGGTGCCTGTAGTCTTGGCTACTTGAGAGGTGGAAGCAGGAAAATCGCTTGAGCCCAGGAGTCGGAGGTTACTGTGAGCTGTGATGCGACAGCACTCTACCCAGGGCGACAGCTTGAGGCTCTGTCTCAAAAAAAAAAAAAAAATACTACCAGTAAGAGGAAATATATGAGTATCTTGTTTCATGTCTCTTGAGTTGGTAGGGTTATGGAAGAATTTATTTATTGGTCAGTAATTATAAGCCTGGAAATACCCATAACCCCACTCAAAAGCAGACACAAAGATAGACTGGTCTATGAAGCAAATGTCACGCACTGGGTGAAATATGCTGCTAGGTACAGTTTCTCAGGAATCAAACCCATATTGGGTCTTTGAAAATATTTTTGAAGTAGCTTTTGCAACAAGGCCTGGAGATCTAAGGGGTTATCTTGCTATAAAGTTTATATTGCACCATCACTCAACTGTTAGGTAGTTTCCAGCTAATTGTCCTGTTTTAGTTCAGACCTAGATAACTTCTAATATACACCCTGATCATCATGAGAACTTGGCTCATCAATTTCTCTCAGTTTTGCCTTAACTTAAAATAAGTGACACATGAGGTCCAACCCAGTGCTAGAGGCAAGAAGAAGAAATAAAAAGAATATAGATTAGAAAGGAGGAAATAAACTTGTCTTTATTCACAGATAATCTGTTTGTCTATGTAGAAAATTCCAAAGAATCTAAATAAAACCTACTAGATCTAATAAATGATTTTAGGAGGTTTATCGGCTAGAAGATAAATTTATTATATCAATATGTTTCTATATTCTAGTAATGCCCAATTAGAAATTGAATAATTTATAGTAGCAATGAAAAACAAAACGCTTAGCAATAAAGCTGACAAAATATGTGCAATGCTTTTATACTGAAAACACAAGTGTTTAGAGAAGCCAAATAAGTGGAAATAAACACTATGGATTGAAAGCCTTGATGTTATCAAGAGGTTAACTGTTCTCATATTGATCTATGTAGATTGAACTGTGATTCCAGTAATAACCCCAATTAAAATCCCTCTACCATTGTCTGTAGAAATCAACAAGGTGATATTAAAATTTCTATAGAAAACCAAAGAAACTAGAAAAACCAACATGATTTTGAAAAAGAAGACTTAAGTTAGATTAGAATGGCCTGATTTTAGGACTTACTAGAAGTTTATATGGTAATCTATGCAGTGTGGTAATGGCGGAGGATAAATATAAAGACCATTTGAGGAGAAGAGATACTCCAGAAAGAGACTGATGTGTATATGGTCAGTTGATTTTCAACAATGGTTCCAAGTTAATTCAAATGGATAAAAAATAGTCTTTCCAATACAGAGTGCTGAACAGTTGGACATCCACCGGCAAAATAATGAGCCTCAACCCTTAATTTGCGCTGTAAACAAAAATTAATTCAAAGTGGATCATGAACCTAAATGTAAAATCCAATGCTTTAATTCCTCCAAAAGAAAACATAAGAGAAAAATCTTTGTGAACGTCAAGTAGGCAAAAATTTCTAGGCCATAAAAATCATAAACTATAAAAGAAAAAGCTGATAAATTGACCATTATCAATAATAAAAAAAAAGTCTGCATTTAAGACACTATTAATAAACTAGAGAACCACAGACTGGGAGAAAATACTTACAAAACATAAATCTGATGAAGTACTTCTATACATATCGATAAAGAACTGTCATGACTCAATAATAAGAAAATAGCCCAATTTTTTTTGGCTCAGTGCCTGTCACTCAGCGGCTAGGGCATCAGCCACATACACTGGACCTGGCCAGGGTTGAACCCAGCCCAGGCCTGCCAAACCACAATGACAACTACAACCAAAAAATAGCCGGGCGTTGTGGTGGGCACCTGTAGTCCCAGCTACTTGGGAGGCAGAGGCAGGAGAATTGCTTGAGCCCAGGAGTTGGAGGTTGTTGTGAGCTGTGAGAGTGCTGTGACACTCTACTCAGGGCAACGGCTTGAGGCTCTGTCTCAAAAAAACCCAAAAATGTTCAACATCATTAGTCATTAAGTAAATGGAAGTTAATATCACAGATCAATTCACAAACACCAAAATGTGGAAACAACCTAAATGCCCACCAACCCAGGAATGGATTAACAAGCTGTACTATTCAGCCATTAAAAAAGATGGAGACTTTACATCTTTTGTATTAACCTGGATAGAGTTGAAACCCATTAGTCTTAGTAAAGCATCACAAGAATAGAGAAGCAAGAATCCAGTGTACTCAATTCTAACATGGATGCAGTAGATGATCTAGTACAAAGTGGGGGTGGGGTGGGGAATGAGTAATCGGGGAGAGGGGAAGTGGGTGGAGGAGCCAAGGTGTATGGCACGTCTTTTGGAGCTGAGACACAATTACAAGAGGGACTTAACCTAACAAACACAATCAATGTAACCTAATT
Organism: Otolemur garnettii; assembly: GCF_000181295.1. Classification (NCBI taxonomy): domain Eukaryota; kingdom Metazoa; phylum Chordata; class Mammalia; order Primates; family Galagidae; genus Otolemur; species Otolemur garnettii. The sequence goes on along the minus strand of NW_003852515.1, from coordinate 575,663 downwards.
CTTTGTACCCTCAATGCATCCCAAACAATAAAAAAAAAAGAAAATGCAAGTTAAAACAACAATAACTATACAATGCTAAAGAAGATACAGAACAACTACAACCTCATACTACTCTAGTGAGAATGCAAAAAGGTACAACCACTTTTGAAAACAGAACACACCACATGAGCCAACAATTCCACCCTAAGACGTTTATCCAAGAGAAAGCAAAACACATATCCACAAAGGTTTGTAGAGATATTTACAGCAACTTCATTCATAATCATTAAAAATGGGAAAGCAACTCATGTCCAACAACTGGCGAGTGGCTGAACAAATTATGAATCATCATCACGATGGAATACTCATCGGTGAAAAGGAACAGACCACTGATGGATGCAACAGCATCTCAAAAGCATTATGCTCAGTGAAAGAAGGAAGACACAAAAAGCTACGTACAGTTTGATTCCATTTATACCACATTCTGGAAAAAGGAAAGCCACAGGTAGACAGGCTGTCAGGTGCTAGGTTTGAGGGTGGAGCCTGACTGCAAAGAGGCAGGAGAGAATTGGGGGAGATGGTAGAAATATTTTGGATCTTGATTGTGAAAATGCTTCTCAAAACGCAAACTCCTGTACAACTAAAGGAGTGACTTTTACTACATGTGAATTATATCTCTTAAAACATAATAAGAGATCTGACTTACAATAAATATTTGCTAACAGAAACTTCAGGCATTTTCTTTGATCCTCACAATTGCCCTGTATGAGCTATAGGTATTGCTCTTTTCATTTTACAGAAAGGAAGTTGATATTTGGACTGGAAAAGTTAAATAATTTCCCAAGGCCAGGCAGAAAACAAGGAGAGGTAGTGCAGAATTATATAAAATACCCAAAAAAATTATTTTTGAAATTAACTTCAGAATGTATACTAAAAGATCCCATTTTACTTCTTTCCTTAGCATTGTCCAGAGGAAAGGAAAACTCAGAGAACAGGCAAAGATGATTCATAAGCTGCATAATCCAGTTGCAAATGATTGAGGCTTGACCATATATGTTAATCCAAGGTTATTATATTGATCCTGCATCTGCTGAGCTGGACATCGTAATTTCTTGCCCAGAACATTGCTGTGACTTGATAAAAATACACAAGCCTAGAAAAAATTTCATAAAAGAACACCAAAAATCGAAACGAATTGGGTTTGATATACAGTTAGTTTTTTAAGTTAATAGTCTCTCATTCTGGAAAATGGAGAAAGCCTCTTATTTAAGGTCATTCAATCATAAGTACACTGAATTGTGTATAAATGAGCCAGAGAAATTGTTTGCCAAATCCTGGTTGAAATATCATATCTCCTTAAAGCTTGAGCAGATAGTTTAAAATTGAATAGAAGTCTATATTATTCTATGTTATAAAAGTATAATAGGGTTCCACAAAATAGGACTACAGGCAAATCAGACTTGGATGAATAGCGTCTCACCTTCCCTCAGTTTCCTAATCTGAAAAATGAGACTACCTTCACCTGAAACTAGGAACACCTTCCTTCCTTGGCTATTTTCAAGGGTGAAAGTTAATGAGCAGTTCTGGATACATTTTAGGGACTCAAAAAATTATAACTAAATGATCATTATTGGTACTTGTTATCATTATTCTCTTCCATAGGTAGTAGTTTAATAGTTTACTTTGGGAGTTTATTACTTCACGAGGTTTGAAAATATCAGGGTAAATGTTTCCACATGGGTGTCTAATGAAGTACAAATGTTTTGATACCTTCTGACCTTTTAAGATTAACGCTAAGGAGAACAACTCTCTTGCTGAGCCATCTTTCAGAGCCAGTGTCATGCCTTACCTGCGCTTAAGGAAGATAACAGTATGGCCCAGAATGGCATTTCTTCTTATACATCCATGTGTTCCCATCAATAGTAGGTTCTGTGGCATTGAATTTTTGAAATTTCTTCTCAAACTTGCTAGCTTTTGTAAATTAAAAGTTAAGATCTGCAATTCAGAGCCGGTGTGATTTGGAACTCTGAGTGTCTCCATTCAGTCTTCATCAGTTAACATATGTGGTGTCTCTCTCCTTCCAGGAGACGCAGGAGCCTTTGTTTCCCTTAGTTACAGATGTTCCAGAGGAGGACCACCTGTCCCTTTGAGATATACCCAGCATTCCCTCAATAAAATGTGGTGTAAGACCATCTCAAACATGCCCTCCAAGTTGGGTGAAATCTCAGTTGTTTTCCTATGACGCACCAACAAACAGTGACAGAAACCTAATTTTCATAGGTTTGGCCTACACCCCTGTGCCTATTCTAAATGCAAGCCAGTCCTAACTTCTCTGGAAGACTCATGGTTTAATTCCACTACAATAATTAGTCCTTTCTTTTTGTCATGAACATCTTGTCTGTCGCAGAGAATGAACATTGGTTTACGGGCGTTCTTGGTCATAGCTGACAGTTTGCAACAGAAGGACGGGGAACCTCCCATGCCAGTTACAGGAGCTGTTCTCCCTTCAGGAAACACATTGAGAGTAAAGAAAACATATTTGAGTAAAACGCTAACTGAAGAGGAAGCCAAAATGATAGGTGGGTTTCAAACATGTTAGAACTGATCCTTATTAAGCCCTTAAAATAACTAATAGATACTTATCTTTAGTAAGATGCACTTTAAAAAGAATCTTTAGAGAAGTAGCCAGAGAAACATTTTGACTTTAATTGTTTTGATTGATTCATGCTGTGTTTTGTTTTACTGCCCTTTATACTTGCTGGAACTTCCTGGTAAATATTTTGCCATTTAAATGTTAAACTTTTATCTATGGTCATATTGAGTATCTACATTTTTCAGTAAATTTCTAAGACATCTATGTGCTTTGGTAGATAATCCTGTTTATAATTCATTCATTCATTTTTATTTCATTTTCTTTCATTTTCAGTAAAATTAGTCTAATCTCTGTTTTAAACATGCCAAATCCCACAACATGCCAAAATATATTATGGATCTAGATTACATGATAATATTTTTTCTTTTTAATTTAGCTATCTTAATCAAAAGAGGTGATTTTTACATTTGTTCATTTCTTATCAAGCACCCAAATGTAGGCAACCTACTACAAACTTTGTTAATATAGTTCCTGGATTCTAAAAACATGAGGGAAACATATAAGGAAACTTTGTGCTTTAAAATATTTATTTTCACTTATGCAATATTTAAATGAATTGAAAAGGTTTAATGCTTGAGAAGTAATCATTGATGATTTGATTAAAATACAAATTTTAAATACAAAACTATTTACTTTTTATTACTATTATATATGTGTATGTATTTTGTATTATGTATTTATATGAAATATATACATTTGTCTTCCATTATAGGACAATGATACAGTACTGAATGAGAGCAGTAAAAGTAATATAGCTTAAACACATTTTTCCTCCAATTTAAAATTAATGGTATGAAGTAATTTTACTAAAATAAAAATCCACACATTTTTCAGAGAATATTGTGTGATTTTAAAAATCAGAAGCCAAAATGGGAATTATCCTTTATTCAGATAATCACAGTTGATGGTGAATTTTCTTTCTTTCTTGTTTTTTTTTTTTTTTTTTTTGAGACAGAGTCTTACTCTGCTGTCCTGGGTAAAGTGCTGTGGCATCATAGCTCACAAGCACTTGAAACTCTTGGGTTCAGACAATCCTCTTGCGTCAGCCTCCCAAGTAGCTGGAACTGCAAGCACTTGCCACAACACCAGGCTACTTTTCTATTTTTAGTAGAGATGGGTGTCTCACTCTTGCTCAGGCTGATCTTGAACTCCTGAGATCAAGCAATCCACCTGCCTCAGCCTCCCAAAGTGCTAGTATTATAGGCCTGAGCCACCATGCCTGGCTTATGGTGAATTTTCTTATGCTAGCAGAAACTTTCAAAAAGTAGAATTTTGCATTTTCTTGTTATTTGAACTCTTCCTGAAAATATTTTCCATTGAAGTATTAGGATTCCTGTTAATTGAGTTTAAATGATTATTTGGTGAACACCCACTAAGTCCAAGGCACTATGCCAGCAGCCATGCAGGTGAGAGTGAATGAGACTCAGCTCTTACGCTCAAGGAAGTTATTGATTCATAGGGTCTTCAGTAAAAAGTGTCATAGAGGGTAAATAAACCAGGGTATCCTTTGGTATACTTAGTGGAAAGTATAACTATAGTGCATGGTTTTTTTTAGGCATGTCCTTATATTACTCTCAAGTACGAAAAGCTGTGGACAATATTTTAAGGCACCTCGATAAAGAAGTAGGAAGGTGTATGATGCTGACTAATGTCCAGATGTTAAACAAAGAACCCGAAGACATGATCACGTGAGTACAGTGAATGTTAACCAGAAAACACACAGGTCGAGAGTCTTCTCACTTATTCTGTCTTTTGTTCTCAGCATCTTAGAAAAAGAGTTCTGAAAAGTAGGAAGAATAGTAAAATAAACAACTTGGGCAGTATTTGACTAGCTACAAAAATAAGGTCATCTCTATGACTGATCTGTTGTGGCTGTACCTCAAAGTATCATTAGGTTAGCAAGTTAGAAAACGGGGCCCACAACTGTCTAGTCTCTGTTTTTCAGAAGCTAACATTTTCTTCCCAAACTCTATCATAACCTACATGATATAGTGACACCCCCAACTCACAAACATTATATCTTTATAAATATCATGACAGTTCCTACTTAATAGCTTCTATGCAACTGTGTCATAAATTTAAAAAAAGCATTTTAAGAAAGCATCTGAGGCTATGATTATAGAAATAAATCTTCTTAGCCAAAATGTAAAGATCTAGATTTGCAATTAGAACTTGTATTTTCTATTTTTGATTAATTTTGGCAGGCACTAGTATTAGGTTATAATTCTATATTTTAAGAAAGTTTGAGTCTTGATGCCTGTAGCACAAGGGTTATGGCACCAGCCACATGCACTGAGGCTGGCAGGTTTGAACCCGGCTCAGGCCAGCTAAACAACAATGACAACTGCAACAAAAAAAAAGAAGAAGAAGAAAGTTTCAACTTTGTTGTTGGACTATGAATTAAATTACCTTTGGCAGCTATGGCACAAACTTCCAAAAATACAATTAGGAAAGTTTCCTTTGTCACCCAGCATATCTGGCTCCAAATATCAAAACTGATCTGAAGATCATTACCTATAAGTCAATCTGAAGATTTTTACCTATAAATAGAAGTTCATATTATGGGTGTGCATTTTTATTACAGTGGTCTCATCTTTATCACAGACTCATGATTAAAACAAAGGCAAATATACAGAATTATTTTAAATACATATTTAATAGTATCTAAAGATAAAAATGAAAAACTTCTCAAAACCTCACTTAAAATCTGCAACTGTTCTCTAGTTCAATGTGATTCCTTTCCAGACCTCTTTTTTTTTTTTTTTCAGTTTTTGGCCAGGGCTGGGTTTGAACCTGCCACCTCTGGCATATGCAGCCGGCACCCTGCTCCTTTGAGTCACAGGCACCACCCCCCATTTTTTTCTTTTTTACCGAAGTGGAATCGTATAATGCATGTTATTCTGCAGCTTGCCAGTCATTTGATTTAAATGATAGGAAGATCGTGTTGCTTTAGACTGTTTAACCAAAATAATAGAAGATTGAGATTGAGCAAGGTTAATAACATTAAGTATATTATCTATAGCTCTAGTTCTTACCTTGCAAATCATCAGGTTATTCATAAACCTTCAGCCTCATTATTTCATATGCCTTGACTATCTTAAAGACATTTTCAACTTACAATGAATATATGAGAAATGCTTTTGAAATTTCACCCATTTACCTGGTTTCCCTTAAAAATAGTACAGAAATTAGTGAACTTTAAGGAAACCTATACTTATAATCAACAGACCTCTTATTAATAAGATAGGTTCAGGACGAAAATAATATATTTAAAACTTTAAGGATGTATTTAAATGTAAATGTCAATATTTTATTTGTGTGTTTTTTTTTTTTTTTTTTTGAGACGGAGCCTCAAGCTATCCCCCTGGGTAGAGTGCCATGGCATCACGCTCACAGCAACCTCCAACTCCTGGGCTCAAGTGAGTCTCCTGCCTCAGCCTCCCAAGTAGCTGGGACTACAGGCGCCCGCCACAACGCCTGGCCATTTTTTGGTTGCAGCCATCATTGTTGTTTGGCGGGCCCAGGCTGAGGATTCAAACCCACCACCTTAGGTGTATGTGGCTGGTGCTTTAGCCGCTTGAGCCACAGGCGCCGAGCCATTTTATTTGTGTTTTAAACGAAGTATCAAACTTTGTCTAAGATTCTTTTTTGCATTTTCCTATTCAGCCATCTTAAGACCCCCAAATAGGGTTAGGAATTTTTTTCATGCTGCATTTTTTAAGTCACATCCCTGAGTGGAAAATATCTCATTGCCTCATTTCTAAAAAAACAAGGAAAAATGCTAGGGAATCATATAAGTATTTAGAAGAGGGTGGAGGCCCACACAGCACTAATGGAAACAGTCATCTGAGTTGATATTTAAAGCCAGTCCACTGCTTTCCCAGGCCCTCCTTAGGGTAGGAACTTGAACATTGAAGTTGCTCAATTCTTCATCCCTTCTGTGGTTCATGCCAGCAAAAGAAAAAGAAAAAAAGAGAGAGAGAGAGAGGATATAAAAAATAATCATTTTAACATGTTAATAAATAATTTTCTTAATTGTGTTATTTAGGAATTCATATGCTTCCTATAAAAGAGCAGAGAGCAGAGACTGCAGTAGTGAGAAGAAATCATGCAGCAATTAGTTTCTAATCTGGGCTTGCTTTATCATCTTGGAAGTCTGGCAGAGTTTGCCCTACACTTCAGGCCAGTCAAGGTCATCCGTTTTCCGACAGATATAAAAATAATCCCAACTGTTAGAGACATCTGGTGAGCAAACTAGCAGAACTGCTTAAACTACTCACTGTGTTTCAGATGAACAATTAGGAGAAATCGCTGAGCTCTAAGGCTGTACAGCTAGTGGGAATATCGTCTAAAAACATCCCTTTCCTTCAAGTGATGAGAAACCACTGTGCAACACCTCCCCTCCAGAGACCGCAAACAGCTCATGCAAAGGCCTATGAAAAAGGAGAAAAACTGATCTGATGACTGTCCACAAGAGCAGAGTATTTTAGAAGCTAACATACATGTGTTTTATTTTTCATATAAACAGTTTTGTATTTATTCTTAACAAGCTTACAAAAGCATGCTAAAAAGTACTGTCCCAAAGCAAAATTGCTGCTTTATTATGATCTTTAGATTAAGATTTTTAAGTTAAGTCTCCGTGCCCATACATCAATGAGTAGGACAGTAGCCACATACACTGAGGCTGGCAGGTTCGAACCTGGCCTGGGCCCGCTAAACAACAATGACAACTGCAACCAAAAAATAGCCAGGCGTTGTGGTGGGCACCTGTAGTCCCAGCTACTTGAGAAGCTGAGACAAGAGAATTGCTTAAACCCAAGAGTTTGAGGTTGCCATGAGCTGTGACACCATGGTACTCTACCGAGACTGTCTCAAAAAAAAAGAAAGAAAAAAGATTTTAAAGTTAAGAGTCAAATAGTTACCTATTAAAATAACTAAAACTTTAACTTATCACAAAATATACATTTCTCCTTCGCATTTTCCAACAGAAGGCATTAATTGCCATTAGACATTCATATTCTGAAGACAGTAATGAAAAAGAAAGGGGGAGTCTCCATAGGGATCAGGCCCATTAAGTATGATTTTAAAAGTCAGAAATGGGTCCACACATATACACGTCAGGATTTTACTTACTATGAAAGACTTACTTTGGAAGCACTTGATTCTTTTTTTCAACCCTTTCCAATTTTTTAAAAAATGTATTTCAGATTAATACAAGGGTACAAACAACTAGGTTACAGTGTTTGCATTTGTTAGGTAAAGTCCCTCTTGTAGTTGTGTCCCACACCCAGGAGGTGTGCCATATACCCTTACATTGTGCCCATTAAGTGGGAGCTCACCAATCTCCCTCCTTCCTACCTTCTCCCTCCTCCCTCATTTCCCCTTCCCCCCAATTTGAATTGAGTTTTTCTCTTATGTGGTTATGTATTAGATTGTCTGCTGGCTTCACATTAGTATTGAGTACATTGGATACTTGCTTATTCATTATTGTGATACTTTACTAAGAAGAATGTGTTCCAGCTCCATCCAGGTTAATACAAAAGATATAAAGTCTCCATCTTTTTCTGGCTGAATGGTGTTCCATGGTATACACATACCACAGTTGGTGAATCCATTCCTGGGTTGATGGGCATTTAGGTTGTTTCTGCATCTTGGCGATTGTAAGAAGCATTTGATTTGTTAAAGACGGGACGAGAACTTGAGAGAAGCACAACTCATCAGAGAGAGAAGCTTCCAGATGTTACACCTGTAAAAGGCACCCTTCCTTTTATATATTAAAAACCCATTTTTAAATGCTGACTAAAAGGATGATTAAAACACATTTCTTCACACTGATGCATTTCTGTTATGCCAGTGTTTTAAATGCAGCCCACAGAGACCAAACCCTGTGGAACTCAAGCCTCTGGTAAAATACTATTGATAGCAGTATTTTTCTTTTCATATTTATATCTCTGCCTTACATTTAAATTATTTGAAATTTTATTAGAACAGATCAAACTGCAGAGGGCAAAAACATTTGAAAATCCTTCGGAGTCATCACCAGCCTGTGCTTCCGAAGGCGTGGATTCTAATCTTTGTTCACCATATTTTATCAAAAATTGTTTTTAAATTTTCACAACCTTTTGACCTGTGTTTAAATTTTCTCTTCAAATTCTAGGGGTGAGAGAAAGCCAAAAATAGACCTTTTCAGGACCTGTGTTGCCGCTATTCCTCGGCTGCTTCCTGATGGGATGTCCAAACTTGAACTCATCGACTTACTGGCTAGGTGAGTGAGAGCCAGCGTGAACGTTACTCAAACAAAATTGATTGTAATCCTGTCGTGATTCCTGGAAAAATAAAATGAGTAATAACAATAGGCAAATATTTACTGAATGAGATCTTATTCTGGGTATTACACGTATATGGGCAGGAAGGAATAAAGAAATAGTTTCTTTTTACTCATGGTCAAGAGTTTTAACATCCATTTAGAAGTGAGTACATAAACACATAGGTGAGTAACAGCCCCAAATCTGTAATTGTGCACATAAATGGCACAAAAAGTGCTATACACAAGTTCAGTGGGCAGGGAGATGACTCTGGACTAACGAAGACAGCAAATAACTCCTACGAGAAGGTAGAACTTGAATTCAGGAGGGTGAAGGGAGTGGCATGAGTGAAGGCACAGAGATGGGACAGGATGGGCCAGCTGGAAAAGAGCTCTTTCGAGTCCAGTGCTCATCAGTAGCCAAAGGCCTTCAGGCGACCAGCAAGGAAGATACAGGATCATAAATGGATTTTAGTCCAGTTCTTCAGACAGCAGCCCCAAGTCTGAAGTTTATCATCCTCCCCATCCTCTGAGAGAATGTGCCGTCCAAACTAGAACCTAAAGTTTCTCTTTTGAGTGAACTATCTCATTACAGTTTAGCAAGCTTGTTTATCTCAGGTTGATCTGAAGCTGTCTTTGGCAATTATATATGCTTTTAATTGAAAAATCAAAGGTGACTTATTCACCTAGATGCATGGAATGGGGAAGAACATTGATTTGGAGAAAAAGATAGCAGTTTACAAACCCAAAGATGAAGAGAGATAAAACGAAGTAAGACTGGAGAAGTAGGTGATGTGGTGTCTCATGCCTATAATCCTAGCACTCTGGGAGACCAAGGTGGGTGGATTGCTTGAGCTCACGAGTTACAGACCGGCCTGAGCAGAAGTGAGATCCTGTCTCTACTAAAAATTGAAAAACTGAGGCAGGAGGATCACTTAAACCTCAGAGTTGGAGGTTGCTATCAGCTATGATGCCATAACACTCTACCCAGGGGGACAATTTGTGACTCTGTTTAAAAAAAAAAAAAAAGACTAGAGAGGTAGGTTTTCAGCTGATTTTAAATGCTTTTTGAGACATTTGGGTTGATGAAGTTTTAAACAGGAGAATAATACAATAAAAAGAAATGTCCATTAGGCAGCACCTGTGGCTCAGTGAGTAGGGCATCCGCCCCATATACCAAGGGTGGCAGGCTCAAACCGGCCCCAGCCAAACTGCAACAACAACAACAACAAAAAATAGCCAACCGTTGTGGTGGGCGCCTATAGTCCCAGCTACTAGGGAGGCTAAAGCAAGAGAATCACCTAAGCCCAGGAGTTGGAAGTTGCTGTGAGCTGTGACGCCACAGCACTCTACTGAGGGCAATAAAGTGAGACTCTGTGTTGTAAAAAAAAAAAAGAAATGTCCATTTAGACTGTTCAGTCTGTGGCAGAATAAAGGAAAGCTGGGAGAAGGATAACAAATATTCACACTGGCTGAATGAAAGCTGCATTGTGCACAACCTAGTTTGCCCACATCCTCTCACCTTCTGAGGACACCCTTTACATCACTAGCCAAATGCGTCACCCAAGCTCCTACCCCTGACGACTACACGTCACCATGGAGCCCCATGTTCCTAGTTACTGTGGCCGTGGGCCTCTCTTCCATGGACAGCCAGTCTGCGGCCTTCCACTGACCACCTCTTGCCATCAAGGAACAGCGTTCACAGCCTGCTGCCCACCCTGTTCCTCTCCACTCTGCCTGAGGACCCAGCCACTCTCTTCCTTCTTCCTGGAACCACTAGCACAAGGATGGTGCTGAATGTGAAGGTCTCCTAATGATCTTTTACCAGAAAACCACCATTTCAGGAACTGGTGCTCACTGACCAAAGCCTTCCGCCCCTCCAGCTGCCAACATCACTGCCACCAGAACCTGTTTCTGTGTCAGCAGCAGCCTTCAGGGCATGGGTCCTTCTTGCTTCTAGTCCATGGTTAGGACATACTTTCAAGGCTCAGCAACCAGAACGTGAATGGAGAGTTCATCCATCAGGAGCAGAGGGAAAAAGAAAAAAACAAGCCAGGATCTAAAAGGGGTTTCCAGATCTGGGTGAGGAGAAGACCCAAGGAGGGGGAACAAAAGGTAGATTTCCAAAGAATAACAAGCATGATGATTTGAGGGGTGGGGAAGTCTCAGGGAAAAAGAGTCTAGGACTGTAAGGATCCCTTACACCAACACTGCTTCTCCCAGGATGAGGGCAGAGGCAGAGAATAAAGAGAAACTGGGAGACAGGTCCTACAGTGACCTGGAAACACGCAAGGAGCAGCCTGTCAGTTCGCATGCAGAGCAGAGAGGGCAGCGTGCCGGGCAGACACTCGTGTTTCCCCAGAGGGAGGTTGAGGAGTGGAAAGGGCTCTCCCCGTGGCCTTGTATGGAGTGGAAAGGGCTCTCCCCGTGGCCTTGTGTGGAGTGGAAAGGGTTCTCCCTGTGGCCTTGTGAGCCTTCAGAGGAGAGCCCAGCATCTGAGAGATGGGGAGGAAGCAGGATGCCAGAATGGGAAAAAAATGAACAAATAGACTCATCTAGAAACTTTGTATTCCGGCTTTGCCATTTTACCACCTGTGTGATCTTGACAAACAACTTAACCGCTCAGCCTGTCTTTTTCCCTGGGTAGAATTGTGGTAAAATTGGAATGAGACTGCCTTACCTCCCAGGCCTACTGCAAGGGCCGAGTGACTTGAGGCCTTGGCACTGTGTGGGTCATCTGAGGGAAGAGGCCTCTGCAGGGAAAAGATGGCTATCCGTTAAACTGAAGTGGAAGGAAGGTTCACTTTATTCAATAAAGGTCTAATTGGTGATTATGTGCCCTGAGGCCTTTGAAATACTAAGTTTTTCGAGGCAGACAGTGTTCTGGTAAAGACTGTAATGCTATTCTGCTATAAGTCTGTGTGGGTGACTCCTGCCTCTGGAATCATCTTCAGTAACCCATTCCTGGGCTGCAGAATCTGCAGACCCTGGTGCCAAGGCCTTGGGAGGGAATCCTGTCAGACAGGGTTGGAGTGCAGGTGCTGTTATGTGCACCCTGTTTATTATTATGTATGTTGTTATGAACCATGAAGCAGCGCATGCTGGTTTTTCATGGGGTAATAGAACAAATAGTCTTGAGAGTTTAAGTCTTAAGGAGAAAGCAAGAAAATGGCTGAGCTTATATGGGACACCCACGAAGGGACTTTTTTCAAGCTTCGAAGAAAGCCAGAAGCAGTTCTCCTCAAGGGGAAAGCTGGAGCAGGCAACTCGCACACTGAGTCCTAGGAGAAAATGAGCCAGTCACATCTCCTAATTCAATACATGTGGGTTTCAAGGGGCCGCAGGAGAAGGCCTCAGCCAATTGCTCACCTTAGTCCAGTTGAGTTTGGAGTAAGCTGACTTGAGCCAATATATGGTCTAGACAGAGAAGAGTGAGACCTTTTATTTCGGACACTTCACAGTCACATTTGTGGTACATTTTTCCTTGAAAACGTGGTTTTCCTCATAGTTAGTAAGATAAGACAGTGTTGGTGCAGGCTCCCCATCCTGCTCAGCTCAGTTCCCTATACGGAGTTTCAAAGATGAGTCCCACCTAATGCCCCCAGACCCCCTTCCTAGCTTGTCTGTTAGTGACTAAATACCACAACACCCAGACCTCAGACTGACAGATTAGTGTGCTGAACATGACAGTGGTGTGTGGGACGAAGCTTGCAAACCCCTTTCTCCAGGCTACTAAACGCCAGCCACCTCATAACGGCCGAGTGTGAGGGATCTTTCTGTGTGGGCTCCATGGAAGCTGCCCAGGCCTTCGCCTTCTCAGCGTCCTGGCGAGACCCCTGAAGGTACTTCCTCCCCATCCTCAGCAGAGCCTGCCCTGCGGGCTGCCTGGGGTCCGGGGGACTCTGCACGCGGAAGGAGGAGCTCACTTCTTTCTGGGGCAGTTGCTATCTTTTCTCTCTCACTCCCCTCCCAGGTATTCCCTGTTCTACCCTCTGACCACAGGAAGGACCTTTTCCCTAGCTGTCCACAGCCTCCTGCCCTTTGTCACTTCTCCCAGTACCATTTATGTACTAAAAATTTTTGGTTTAATACGTACCCTCCCTCTTCAAAACTTTGACTTGATAACCTACCTCCTAGGGTTGTGAGAATTAAGCAATGCATATGAATCACTTAGCATGATAGCACAGCGCCTAACACACAGGAGTTCTTAGCGGAAGTTAGGTGTCCTTGGTAGGTTTCTTCACATTTGAAAATATATACCGTGCCGTATAACGCATGCCATGTGCATTGTCTTACGTAAACTGGGCACATATTCATCCTTATTTTTAGACAAGGATATTGGATTTCAGAAAGTAAAGCTGGTTGCCCAAATTTATAGGCTATTCCTGAAGCCACATGTCATTGGTTTCATGCAAAATAAGAAACATATTGTATGCAGTGTTTCCTTATAACTTGTGGAAAGTTCTCAGGTAATGCATACACAATCCCACAGTCTTCTCTAGTATCTCAAAAATATTAAACATTTATCCTGCTTTCACTTTGCAGCTGTGTTGTGGGAAGTGGTTAGTTGTTTCAAGGAGCTGAAAAAGAACTTGTTTCAATTATATATATTGCCTCAATAGTTCACTTAATCATATTTCTTTCTGTTAATTGGGACACAGTTCAAAGCAGAGTGAATAGATGGGAGTCTCTTCTTTAATACCCTCCAAGAAGAAATTTGTGCCAAACCCAGCGAACTGCTTGAATGGTTATAGGCAAGCCCCCCTCCTTTTGGAAATCCTCGTCGCTGGGCTTCCCTGTGGAACCGTTTCTTCCTCCGCTGCCCTGATTGAGGAGCAGGTTCTACACGGCTTCCTAAGAACCTTTTGTTTATCTTGCCATGCTGTAGAGGAGAATGTTTCTTTCAGTTGCTCTTTTCTTCTGGACATAGTTTGTGAATTTGAAATCACCCCCTTTGCATTTGGGCCGCTTTTACAAAATTATGAAAAGCTGTGATATTAAGCGGACTCCATCAAGATCTGCAACTCGCCCTTATGAAAGCGCTTTCTATTAAAAGTCATTTGTCTGACCATGAAGGTGGCTTTATCCAAGTGCTATTTTTTCCACATTCTATGACGTGCCCTTCATTATTCAGTAACACCCTTGTCTGAGCAGCACGTGCCCTTGAGATCACACGTGCCCTTGAGATCACATTGCTTGCTCTCGATCACGGCAGACAGAGCTGCAGGACTTTGTGGCCCGGCACACACAGCTGTACAGAACGCTACTGCGTGTGCTCACTGACCTGAGCAATGAGAATCACGCCAGGCCCTGTCATGCTCCTGATCCCAGCTGCCGGGGAAGGACAGCTGCCATCGGCGTTGGCAATATTGGCTTCCTTAGCATGTTTCCCTGCTTTGTCCCTGTGTAGGCCTGTTAAACCCCTCAGTGGTTTTCCTTGTGTGTAACCAGGTGCCTGAGACTCCAGTTTAGGCTTCTGAGAGCCACGTCATGTTCTTGGAAATTTTGCCTTCTTTCCCCAAACTAGTCAAACTCCTTCACAATTTGCTTTCTCCTAAAGTCTCTCTGTTCTCTTTCAATTACTGCCACCAAACACTCCCAAAGGACAGTTTATATATACATATATATATGTTTAAATTTATATATACACATATATTTATATATATAAAGTGTACCTGTTGGTTTTCCAGTCAAACCTGTTCTTTCTTTTCCAGTCCAGTATCTCTCAGGTTGGGCCACCTGGGAGTTGGGGGAACTACTGTCTCCAAGGGGACCTAATAGGACTTGGAAGTTTGTGGGCCAGCTCCAGGCCACTTCCTTGCAGATCCTGAATGCTCAGAGTGGCTGGACATCTTTCTCATTTAATTCTGAGTCTTTTCCTGTTTTATGTTTTATAGTGTTAAATCTCAAATGTTTTACAAGATAATCTGTGATTATCTGATTAAAGTCTAATAAAAGTAAAAATGAGGCCGATCTGGGTGAAAAAGATGGTGATTCTGTCTTCCAGGCAGCTTTAGGGAACGAACACAGAGGAGAGAGCCTCCCCTCTCAGCATCTCCCCTCCCTGCTCACCTGCTGCCCACAGACTTGTCTTAAGGGGTTATTTTTCCTCCGTCTCAGTTTCATGACAGTCTGGGCCTTGGTCTTCTACAGGCATTCTGCTTTTATGATCAGCTGGGTTTTCTATTCTGGAAGCCACTTCCTCTCCCTGGTCTTACATCTTCTGGGGCTATCCAAGTCCTTAAAATGAATCGGCATGGTGGGTTCAAAGTTAAAACAGATTCTAGATTGCAGCTTGTCCATGAGAGCAAAGTTAGATGAAGAGTAGAATTAATCTCACTTGGAAAGCCAAAAGTATGGGCCCTTACTTAAAAGCTTCATTCACGTAAGTAGACCCTGATATGGCTTTTGTTCTTGGTACCTGCCTAGTTTTGTAACTGCATTGGTTTAGTAGGGCTGCTATAACAAGTGTCACAAAATGAGTGGCTTAAGCAACAGAAATCCTCTGACAACTGTGGAGGCTGCAAGCTCCAAGCTAAAGGTGTCTTCAGGGCCACTTCCTTCTAAGGAATATGAGGGAGAATAGTCGAAGCCTCTCGCCTAGTCTCCCGTGGTTTGCTGGTGATCTTTGGCATTCCTTGGCTTATGCAATCACCGCCCTGATCTCTGCCTTTATTTTCACGTGGTGTTATCCCCATGCATTTCTCTATCTACAAAAGTCCCCTTCTCATAAGGACACCTGTCACACTGGATTAAGGGCCCACTGCAGTCCTGTATGACATCACCCTAACTAGCTATTAATAATTACATCTTCACTGATCCCACTTCCAAATAAGGTCATATTCTAAGGAGCTGGGGCTTAGGAAGTCAGCATGAATTCTGTGGGGGACTCAATGCCACCCATGACAATGACCACTATTGTTACCATGAGTTAGCAACAGTTAGTGTCTGGTTATTCTGCTATTACCTGCCTTAAAAACAGTAGTTTATTATATCTGGAAGCTTATTTTCTAAGACATTCAAGACCATAGCCAGAAATAAATGCAGGAAATACAAATAATAAATGTAAGTTAGAGAAATGACTGCAAAGGCTTTTTCCCAAACTAGTGTTTTCAAACCACAGACTGCAAAAATGACTCAAAGCTGCTTAAGGAGTCAAGGGGTATTTCCTCCCCAAATGGGTGGGCTTCAGGCCTTTTACCCCGGCTTTAACCAGAGCAACTCAGATTTTATGTATTTATTATGTATTGGAGATATAGTCAGGGTTTTCCAGAGAGAGACAGAAACAAAAGGATGTATAGAAGAGAGAAAGAGACTTATGATAAGGAATTAGCTCATGTGATTATGGAGGCTGGCAAGTCCAAAATCTGTGCGGTGGGCCAGAAGGCTGAAGGCCTAGGAGAGCCAAGTTTCCCATTTGGAGCTGAAGGCAGTGTGCTGTACAGCCAGGAAGAACCAAGGTTGCTGACAAAATGTAAAGGCTGGAAAATCCTCTTTTTGGTCCTTTGTTCTAGTCAAGCCTTCAGCTGATCAGATGAAGCCCATTCACATTGTGGAGAGCAATCTGATCTACTCAAAGTCTGCCCATTTAAGTGGTAATCTCATCTAAAGACACCCTCCTAGAAACACCCAGAATACTGTTTGGCCACTTATCTGGACACCATGGCCAACCAAATCGACACATAAAATTATCCATCAAAGAGCTCTGCATAAAATTTTGTTGGAAAAAAAGGGATGTGCTGCTGATTTAAATAAAAGGAAAGTTTGAAAACTCCTGCCGTAGATAATCCTTGATCAGAAGCTCAGGTTAAGGGCCTCTACGTTTTCTCCCAGCAACCATCACCTACTTGAGAACTATAGATTTAATTGTGTAGGATGTTCCTAAGAATCAACTTAGATCTTCCTTCTCAGCATCTTTGTAGATTTTATGTGTTTTTGAGGCGGAAGCTCTAATTCATGGCTCAGTGTAAGTCTGTGAACTAAAGAGATCTTGCTCTGGTTTATTCTTGTCAAATTTGGACCAATTGGTATACTTCATGCTTGTGAAAAACACAGAGCAGTGTTTTTCAACCTTTTTTGTTTTTTAATTTCACAGCACGTTTGAACCTATAGTTAAACTTCTGTGGCACACTTAAATTATGTTGATTTAAAAAAAGAATATGCTTACTGTGCTTTGGACTTCTTTTGAAAATAATTTGATTAATGATCTTTAGACTTTTTTGCAGCACTCCAGAGATCCTCTCATGGCACATCAGTGTGCTGTGTTACACTGGTAGAAAACCACTGCTTTAGAGAATAAGAAAGGAATTTTATCATCGAGGTTTTGAAATACCGTCAAAGTATATAACCAGTATATACAACTTGTAACCAGACTTGTTTTGTGGAGAATATTTAGGATTAAGGATTAGAAGTTCTGGACTGAAATCCTGCCTCTTTCCCTAATCAACCAAGTGACTTTTAGCAAACTCCTTAACCATTCTGGGCCATAAGTTCTTCTGCTGCTTCTTGGGGATAATACCTAACATCTGCCCTATTTATGGGAGTCCCGTTGGCTCATCCATATTCTTCTGTGACACTAAACATCTCTAGGCTACTGAGTCCTAGAAACTAGTCCTACATCTTTGACCTCCATCTGTCCTTGCCTCACTATATACTTCTCTGCCTTGGGTCAGCCCCTCACACTCATTGCTTATGTCATTGCAATGACCTTAGCTGGTTTCTTCTCCAAGGCACCTTCCCTATTCTTGCCTGACTCTTTTCTCAAATGTGAATCTAGTTATATTTCTTCACCTATAACTTTCAGGATAAAGTTCACTTTCTTCTAATAATAGCTGGCACTTACTGAGTGCTTACTGCATGCTCAGTATGGTACTAAACACTGTGCATGGACCATCTCAATGAACCTCTCAACACGTTTAAGGGATGCAGTTACAGTTAGTGTCCCACTTTAATCCATGAGGGATCTGAGGCTTAGAGAGATTAAGTAACTAGCTTGAGGTCACACAGCTGATAAGTGACAGAGGCAAGACACTGATCCAGGCATTCTGATTTGAGAGCACACACTCTGAACCCCTTGCCCCCTGGGTGCCCCCAAAGAGTACCCCCAAAGACCTTTCAGTGAGTGGTCTATTCCTGCTCCAGCACTGTTCCTGCCTCTCCTCACTCTTGCAGGCACCTCACCCAGTAGACACAGCCACTCTGAACTCTGCATCCTAAGGCTGTACAAAGTGAGCACAGTGCCTGAGTCTTAGGAGGGTCTCAAAAGTATAGTAGAACCTCTGTAAGTTGACCACCCAAGGGACTGTAACAAACTGGTCAACATACAGAGATGGTCAACATAAGGAACTAGGCCTCCTGTACTGATATGTACATGTGGTGCATGTCTGGTCCATGAAAATTAGGTCAGCTTAAGGAGGTGGTCCATGTAGGGAGGTGGTCAGCTGTGGAGATTCTACTGTATCTGTTTATTAAATGAATGAATGAAAAAAATCTACAGAGCATTTTGTTAATTACAAGGCTCCATACCAATGTTGACATTGATATATTATCATGATATTCTAGGTAAAACCACAAATATGCTGAAGTTCTTTAGTTGACTAATTCAGAGTTTGTTAGCCTTGGCACTATCAACATATGGGGTCAGATAGTTCTTTGTCATGGAAAATTGTCCTGTGCATTATGGAATGTTTAGCAGCATCCCTGTCCTCTACCCACTAAAAGAGATGCCTGTCCCACATTTTATACAACCAAAATGTCTTCAGATACTGCCAAATATTGCTGGAGGAGCAAAACCAATTTAGGACCACTGGCTTAACTCAGATTGCTCATTTTGAGTGAACTTCTGGATCTGGATGAGTTGTTTAGTGTCTCTAGAATACAGGTTTCTTAAAAATTGGGTTTGATCCTAATTTATTGTGTAGTTAAATGTATTAAAAAGTGTTCATATATAGTACATTGGATTACATTCTGAAACAAGAAAAGGACATTAGTGGAAAACTGGTGAACTCCAAATAAAGTCTGTAGTTTAGATAATAGCGTTGTACCAATGTTAAGTTCTTAGTTTTGAAAATGTACCATGGTTATATAAGATGTTAATGGTGATATAAGCTGGGTGAAAGCTATATGGAAACGCTTTGTGTTATCTTTGCAAGTCTTCAGTAAATCTAACCTTAAAAGTTTTTGGTTTTTTTTTAAATAGTCACTTAAGTCATGTACTAAGCAAAAGGTGAGGGAAACCCATTTTTTAAGACACAAGTAGAAACAGAGCTATATAGAAGAACAGTTCCTAAAGTAAATTATTGTATGTCTTTCATTCATTCCACAGACTCTCTATTCATATGGATGATGAACTGCGACACATTGCACAGAATTCTCTTCAGGGTTTGCTTGTTGACTTCTCCGACTGGAGAGAAGATGTCCTGTTTGGCTTTACCAACTTCCTGCTGAGGGAAGTAAACGACATGCATCACACACTCCTCGATTCGTCCCTCAAGTTGCTGCTGCAGCTGCTCACCCAGTGGAAACTGGTCATACAAACGCAAGGGAAAGTCTACGAACAAGCCAACAAAATCAGGAACTCAGAGGTGATTTTCACACCCTCCCTGCCGATTGATGTTCTTTTAAGTATTGATATGTGAAAGAGTGGCAGCCCTGGGAACCTCTGTGATTCTCACTTCCAACCTCCAAGGATCATTTACTTTGGGGTAGCCCTTAGTTCTTCCACCGGCATAAATCGTGAACAAGAATCTCAGGGCACAATATCTTTTAGGCCAGATTTGTTAATATCAACAAGGTCATTTACAGAATAGAATTATTTTTTTCTGGAGAATTATCCCAAATCTATTGGTAAGAGCAAACGATTATAGATCTGGGAGTCAGGGCTGGAGATGGATATGGAGGAGGATGTGGATATACAGGGTGGCCGTAAGGTTCACGTGTGATAGGTTCATGCACACTATTTTAAATTGTACATAAACTTGGCTTGGTGCCCATAGCTCAGTGAGTAGGGCGCCTGCCACATACACTGAGGCTGGTGGCTTCGAGCCCAGCCCAAGCCTGCTAAACAGTGACAACTGAAACAACAACAACAAAAAAAATAGCCTACATTGTGGAGGGCGCCCATAGTCCCAGCTACTTGGGAGGCTGAGACAAGAGAATCGCTTAAGCCTATGAGTTTGAGGTTGCTTTGAGCTGTGATGCCATGGCACTCTACTGAGGGGGACACAGTGAGAGTCTGTCTCAAAAAAATAAAATAAAATAAAATAAAATAAAAAATAAATTTCATGTGAACTTTATGGCCACCATATATAAACAAGTTAACTTTAGTCAGCAATGTATTGGTCGCTTTGTCCAGTATCCACAGACAAGATGGTGCACTCCTGTGGTTTCCTTGTCCTTTCACGCCTCGGTCCTAAATGGTAAAAATCAGTAACATTTTGGAGCATGTGTTGAGGAAGTTTTCAGAGGAGAATCAGGGCAGTGGTGACTTGGCATTGGCCATGAACGGATGGAGAAAAGGGTCTGGCTGGAAAGGAGCGTAACTGAGAATCTAGGGACTGTGGAGGAACAGCTGGAATCCCAGAAGGGCTAAATGCAGAGATGACATTCAGCTCCCTGCCTCTTCTTTGTGTTCTCCATGCGCCCACAGAAGATAGGTAGAAAAACAAGGATCACCTATGACTCTTGTCATAGCCTGTTGACAACACCTTGTCATAGACTCTTGACAACACCTGTTGTCTGGCTTGCTTTTGCTTTAGATTCATTTGGTTGTG
This sequence comes from Otolemur garnettii, assembly GCF_000181295.1. Taxonomy (NCBI): domain Eukaryota; kingdom Metazoa; phylum Chordata; class Mammalia; order Primates; family Galagidae; genus Otolemur; species Otolemur garnettii. Next base: position 554,956 of record NW_003852515.1, on the reverse strand, counting down.
GTTTAGGAAATTTCAGAATCCAACACAAAAAATGTGCAAAACCTAAATGAGAATCTAACATGCAAACAAGTAAGCAAGTCTGGATAGAAAGTCACTATTTGAAAATTTGCTATAATAATCTATAGAGAAGTCTGTGGAGAATTTAGAGAAAATTTGATAGTCTATAGAGAAGTCTGTGGAGAATTTAAGTGAAAACAAATTGAGGTCACTTTAATTGTATACATAGTGCAATCCCATGTGGTTATAGATGAAAGAAGTTTTGTTTTTATTAATATTAATAGCCTTTGAAAAGTTATTTTTCATCAGAGGTAACAGATGGCTGATGGTATTCCAAAGCAACAACTGGTCTGAAAAACAAAAAGGGATCTAGGATATTTCATGAATACTAATGAATTCACTGACATGTCTGATTCTAAGCCATTGTCATTTATTTTAATATTACAAGGTGAAATGTTCCAAAAGATGTACATATAAAGAGTATCCTTCTGCTTTCATGGATGTTTTGCTTAACAGAGAATGTTGTTCTTGTTGCTCAACAGCTAATTCCCAATGGCTCCAGCCACAGGATTCAGTCGGAACGAGGTCCCCACTGCAGCGTGCTCCATGCCGTAGAAGGGTTTGCTCTGGTTTTACTCTGCAGCTTCCAAGTGGCCACACGTAAATTGTCTGTTTTAATACTCAAGGAAATCCGAGCTTTGTTTGTTGCCCTGGGTCAGCCTGAGGTATGGATGATTCGTCTGAATTTTCCAATTCATTTCTTTCAACTGTCTTGAAATTTTTGACTAAAACTCCAAATAATGCATTACTACTTTATATACTTTTATGTCACACATCAGGTCCATACATAATTTTTTATTCATTTTCGGGATTTTAGTTATGTAATAGCATTCTGAATCTACTCAAGATAAGTCAAGATAAGTCGTATTTCCTGAGAAAAGACCATTTCTGGTCGTGTAAGGGTTGCTGGTTTGATGAGAAGTGAGCTTTGGTTATGGATCATTGCCTTCATAGGGTCCAGCACTCATCTAATTAAGAAGATACTGTTACATTTATATTAAAGAATAAACTTGAAAAAATAAAGCATCCCATTTAAAATGATCAAGGTACCAAATAGTCTGGATAATTGAAAGTTATTCAATATTGATGATGGTAGAAGAATGGCATCAAAATGCAGAATATAAATATCTTAACACAATAACTAAGAAAATGCCATGAAGGCTTTATTAGCCAGCTTGATGAAAATATTTCAAATTGTATATAAAACCAGCACACTGTACCCCATGACTACATTAATGTACACAGCTATGAATTAATAAAAAAAAAAAAAAGAGAGAGAAGAAAGAAAGAAACCTGTCCTCTTGAGATAGGAGAGGGAATCAGTTGCCAAACATGGCCACCTCCAGCCGAGCTGCCACACTTGGTCAGCTGCTGTGCACCCTGGTTCAGATGTTGCTGCCTATGTCCTCCTGGCATGGGGGGGCCAAACCCTTTGCATGAGCTGATGAAAGGGGAAAAAAACAGCTTTTAATGTCACATGCTTCTTTAGAAAATTGCAACTTCCCATGTTCTTCCTTTAAATCATTAGTCTTGGGCGGTGCCTGTGGCTCAGTGAGTAGGGCACCAGCGCCATATACCAAAGGTGGCAGGTTTGAACCCAGCCCAGGCTAAACTGCAACAACAACAAAAATTAGGCAAGCATTGTGGCGGGTGCCTGTAGTCCCAGCTACTAGGGAGGCTGAGGCAAGAGAATCGCCTAAGCCCAGGAGTTGGAGGTTGCTGTGAGCTATGACACCATGGCACTCTACTGAGGGCAACACAGTGAGAGACTACCTCCCAAAAAAAAAAATCATTAGTCTTGAGTTTATGGCCCTCAATATGGTCACTTTTTTTAAGCTCATCACAGTCCTTTCTGTTCACATTCTTCATATAGATTTCTGAGACATTTCAGAGGCACATCTCTGGCATCTGGTAAATCTTGAGGCCTGTGATGTTTTAGCTATCCACCATTATGTTTCTAATTATGAAAGTAAGGATAATAATAGTTGCTCTGTATGTGTCATTTAACCCTAATAACAACCTGAGAATTGGTTTTGTTATTACCCCAATCGACAGGTACTAAGGCTGAGGTTTAGAGAAGTTAAATGCCTTACTTCACTCAAGTCAATGTATATGACAATAGGAAATGATAGAGCCAGAAGTCAGAGCCATACCTATGGATGTGCTTATCATACCCCGTATTCTTAACTGCTAGTCAGCCAGACTGTGCCAGGGATGTTTGTCATATGTTGCTTTCTTTGACAAGCCACAACTTTCCTTAAGCCATTCTTATTCACACATGAATACAGACATTCTTGGGCTTTCCCATAGGGCTTCTATGTAAGTAATTTTATCTTCCCAAGTTTCTGTATAACAGCAACTGTGTATATATTCACTTACATATTATTCATGTAGAAGAATTTTCAATAAGAAACCCTCTCTTGGGCAGCACCTGTGACTCAGTGGGTAGGGCGCCGGGCCCATATACCAAGGGTGGTGAGTTCAAACCCAGCCCCAGCCAAACTGCAACAAAAAAATAGCCAGGCGTTGTGGTGGGGGCCTGTAGTCCCAGCTGCTCTAGAGGCTAAGGCAAGAGAATCACCTAAGCCCAGGAGTTGGAGGTTGCTGTGAACTGTGACGCCACAGCATTCTACTGTGGGTGATAAAGTGAGACTCTGTCTCTACAAAAAAAAAAAAAAAAGAAAGAAACCCTCTCTTCTGACCTTTCCAATTTGCTTCTTTTATTAAATAGCGGTAGGCCACCTGAATACCACAAAGAACATATAGTCAGTCTTTAGTTTCTGCAGAACTAAAATTCAGTCAGAGTCAACAGTGTGTCAGTTAATGTAGCAGTCCTGTGACTTCACATGAGTAGCGTGTCAACAGTGACATAACACATCCTTGTGGGGGTTTCATTCCTTGAAATTAATGACATGAACCCTCTGGTGAACAACCTGTGTTATGAGTAAGTATTTAGACTCTCATGTGCCTTGTATGAGTCTTGGAAATTCAGGTATATGTCTTTTCCGGACAATGTGCAACTGGAGTTCTAATTATCTTCCACTAAACTTGGAAGACAGAGCTCAGAACCACAGGGAATTTTGCTTACTGCCTTTCGTCATTTGGGCACTCACTTTTCTGTGAGAAAACCCTTATCACTGTCTCATGTGCTGGTCCGCTTCATGTACCAGATGGAGGTGGTGGGGTCGGTGGGGAGGATTCATTTTCCTGTGGAAAGTAATCACCTCCCCTTTGTACAGGATGATGACAGGCCTATGATTGATGTCATGGATCACCTCAGTTCTTCCATTCTCGAAAGTTTTATTCATGTAGCAGTTTCGGATTCGGTAAGTACACATTTAAGTTGCTAGTGGTTCTGAGATATACGCTCTGGACCTATCTGAAAAAGAGAGTCACCATGGGGCAGCGCCTGTGGCTCAAAGGATTAGGGCTCTGGCCCCATATGCCGGAGGTGGCAGGTTCAAACCCAGCCCTGGCCAAAAACAGCAAAAAGAAAAAAGTATGTGGAAGAATTTTTTATGTCAGCTTAATAAAGTGACCCAAAGGTACTTATAAAAATAAGACTGTTTTTTCAAATGTTAGCTTAGGAGAAAGTCAGATAAATTTCAAACAAAATGTTAGCCTTAGGAACATAGATAATATTTTACAAACTGCAGTTTCAAGATGAATTGCTCCAGATGCCTAACAAGAAATAATTTGCCTTATTCACTGTACTTTTAAGACTTAATATTTTACTGTACACTTACTGTGTAACTTCTGTTTGTGTGGCTGCTTTCTGTTCTGCAATATGGTTTCATATGTATGGTCTTGTTTGACCCTCACAATTATCAAGACTGAGAACTGTGAAGGGGGTCAGTCCATAGTTCCATAGAAGGAAAGTGGTAGAGCCAGACTTGACCTTGTTTGGACTCTGAATCCAGGAGAGTTTTCTCTGCTGCCCAAATACACTCTTCCTTTTAAAAAGTATATTGGCAGCTTTCAATTTCCTGAACAAGTAGAAGGGAAATTGAAACTGCTTTTGATTATCTGACTTTTTAAAAATAAAAGTATAGTAATAGAATCTGGAGCTATTTCAGTGAAATAGCTGAAGGGAGGCAGGGCAGGACTCTTTGCACAATCCATATTACTGATGCCTGAGGCAGATGCTTGCCAGATAATTATAAATGAATACAACATCTAAAGACATCTGTGTGCTTTCCCTGGCCTTTTCTGAGCTTGAACAGACTGCTCTTTTCAGTAACCCTCTTCTTGCTCCTAGTCGGAATAATAACAGTGCAGACCCTAACAGTGACAGTGAAGCAGAGCGGCTTCTTTTAGAATTTATAATTGTAGGGTGGTGTTTAATTTAGGGAGACAGACTAAATCAAATTGTTAACTGTAAGTGTTGTACATACATGTCAGAGTTGCCCACTATTCTATTTTGTTCATGTGCGTTCATTCATTCTCTTTCCTGGCATCACAGTGCGAGCAAGGGTAACTAGGTCAGCAATACTACACTCATCAGAAGCTTAGAAAGGAGGCAGTAGGAGTGGGAGAAGCAGGATGTGCCTTGGGCCAGGTGTTTTCACAGCTGTTGTCTGACATAATTCCCTGAAAGATTAGGTGAGATCAGCACCATGATTCCCAACTCATAGATTACCTAGGTAGAACTGGGATGGTCAGTACTTTCTCCAGGTCACAGGCTTTGGGCAGTGCCTGTTTCGGAACCTCATTTCTCAGGCCTTACAGCCCCAGCTCTGCCCCTTATGCTCCATTAACCCCTGAGGCTGCTGTTGTAACGCTTGTACCCGCAGATAAAATGCATCACTTTAGACACCTAACAAACATAAAGGCAATTTCCTCTCATGTCAGGGCAGCCAGATTATTTGGAAATTGGTGTCCCCTAAGCTTTGATTTACCTGGACTTAAAATAAAATGAAATATAAGAACTTAGCAATATGAATATTTATCTTTCAAGAGCTTTTGAAATGCATTATTTTGGCTTGCTAACCAGAGGACAAGAATAAGTAGGTATCTTATCTCAAAAATCATCAGTAGAATGCTTTTCCTAAAAAGAATTGTGCTTAGCCATCTTTCTAAATCAAAGGGAAGGTATTTCAGACTAAGTAAAGATAAAGAAAATCACATGTTAAATATGTACTAGTTACAGGGATAAAAACACATTTATGAATCTTGAAGATGAATAACTTCTCAGAATTTTAAAATGGTAAATACATGGTTGAGTTTAAATCATGTTTATTTTAATGCCACGTATTTGTTTAACAGATACTTTGTGAACAGCTTCTGTGTACTGATGCACAGTGGTATGTGACATTTAACCAGCCAGAATATGACCTCAGTCCTTAAACTTTGCCCTTAAGCTCCTTATCCTGTAGCACAGGAAGTACTGGTGACTACACACCAAGGTCATGTGAGGTGGGTGCAGGGTGGGTATCCAAATCCAAAGCCAGCCCAGTGCAGGGGTGGTCAGGAAAAGCAGTTTGCAAGAAAGAACACTCAGGCGAAGCCTGGTGGGGATGGAGAATTTCAGTTCAGCTTTGATTCACCACCTCCCCTCTGTACCTGCAGGCAACGTTACCGCTGACCCACAACGTGGACCTGCAGTGGCTGGTGGAATGGAACGCAGTCCTGGTCAATAGCCATTATGATGTGAAGAGCCCTTCCCATGTCTGGATATTTGCACAGTCTGTCAAAGACCCCTGGGTCCTCTGCCTCTTCAGTTTCCTCCGGCAGGAGAACTTGCCCAAACACTGCCCGACAGCCCTCAGCTACGCCTGGCCTTATGCCTTCACTCGGCTCCAGTCGGTGATGCCCCTGGTGGACCCAAAGTAAGGGATCCATGTGCTTTCCTCTGGTTTTCTTGTCTTGCCATCTGTCCTCTTAAATTTTCCTTTTATGCAACAATTGGGTATGATGATCATCTCAAATTTCTGAACTTCCCACTAGAGAATTCTTAACATTAAGTCAAATCATATTTAAAAAATTTTGTCTAGAGCTTGGTTTTTTTTTTAACTTAATAATCAATATGATCCTGTCCAAATCTGTAATCTCAGGCTATTCTTGGTGAAAGAGACCTTCAATTTCTTCTACTCAACTTCTCATCCAATGTGGATATGCTTTGACCAACATCCTTGATGGACAGTTGTTTATCTCTATTAGAGCATTTCCTATGATCTGATCTTTATTAATATGAGGTGCTTAAAATCCAGAACTCAGTTTCATTCTTGTTTTTGACTCCATATTTCTAGTAGCCCAATTAATGCCAAGAAAACCAGCACTGCCGGCAGTGGAGACAACTATGTTACCTTGTGGAGAAATTACCTTATTCTTTGTTTTGGAGTTGCAAAACCCAGTATTATGAGCCCAGGACACTTAAGAGCTTCCACTCCAGAAATAATGGCGACCACACCTGATGGTACAGTGAGCTACGATAACAAGGTGACATGACATGCTTCAGAAGAATTATTCTGTAAGGTTTTTTTTTAGCTTGTTTGTCTAGAGTTCACAGTGCAAATTGCACTGTGCCTGCCATCTGGAGTATTATGGGATCAAATTTTCATCCTATACATTTCTAAATTCCATTGAGTGTTTACGTGAATAATTTATTGCTCTTCCCTGACAAGTGGGGAACTGAAGATAAAAATAAGTTGAGAAACTTTGCTTAAGACCATAGAGTGACTTGTGTTTATTTGTGCCTTGAGGTTTGGTTCGTGTCCTACACACCACATGGCTCTCACTCCTCACCAAATATTCACCCTTCAACCATACCTTGATTATTTCGTTAAAGATGGTTTGTGGACTTAAATGGCTTAATAAAGAAGACTGTCATACAAAATTTTGTTTAGAATCCGTGTCCCAGGTGAAAAAATGCATTCGTTTTGCTGTATGAAATTTGTGGGGTTTTCTTTTTTCCCTGATATGATGGCAGTGCCTTGGGATGTGGTTCAGTACTTTGAAATTGTTACAATGTGGGATCACCGTTTGATTGAGGGAACCTTTGATTACCATGTTACCTCTTTTTCACTTTTAATCAACTTGTTTCAGGCCATAGGTACACCATCAGTGGGAGTTCTGTTAAAGCAGTTGGTGCCTTTGATGAGACTAGAGAGCATTGAGATCACAGAGTCCTTAGTTTTAGGATTTGGAAGAACAAATTCCCTTGTTTTCAGGTACAGTAGTTTTAATGAGTTGTTCTAAATTCATACATATGGCTCCCCTCGTGATTCCCCTTTTCACTCAAGTTTGAGTCTGCATGTTGGCATGTGCCTGGAGAGTTTGTAAGCTTTGTGTGGTTCTCTTTGTTCTTTCTTTAGTTGATGTGTATAACAAGAATTCCCTGCACCTACCTCACATTTGGCTTTAGTCATAGCAACTTTGATTTTGCCTCTCAGAGTTTAGTTTGCTAGCAAGCTTTGTTTTTGATAGATAAATACAAATGAAAGTATTTCAGCATCAATCCTCAGTCTACAATGAGAGGCTACAATGCCAAAATAATATCAGCCTGCCATGCCATTTACACAGAGACACTTTCCAGAGGGTTCTGTGGCATTAGTTGATTTCTCCATAGGGTATGGCTGCCTTAATGGAACCAGCATACATGGCTTTCTGTATTCTTTATTCATATCTGCAGTCATATAACCTCTCTGTCTGAAGCTGTCAGAGCCTTTTGAAAGAGGTATCATAAAATGTTAGTTTGGGCTGCCTCTGAAGACTTTAGCTAAGCAATAAACACTTCAAAGGACAAATAAAATCTCAAATGAAATTTTCCATGTAAGAAAAGAGAATATTCCCAGTAGTCTGTGAGTAACCTTATTTGAAAAATAAAGATGTGCAAAGCATTTTAAAGGCAACTGAGAAAGACCTGTTAGGTTATTTCATGGTTAGAGTCAGATTTTATCCTTAAAAAAAAGTAGTAGTGGATTCTGACCCCAGTAGGTGGCAGTTAACCAGTGTTTTACCAGTTATTGGTTAATTAGTTAAGCCATAGTATCATGTGGATAGATAAGAAGATAACAATAACAATCCCTGAAATCCCCAAGGACTCTTTCCCCGAGAACCTAAGACTTTTTTCCATATCTGCCCTCTTAATATTTCTCATATATTTGTAATACTCAAGACACGTTTGACTTCTGCAATTATAAGAGGTGCTCAACATGATTTGTGTTCATCTTTTATTATCAGCATATATTGAGTATTACAATTTTAATATAGTTTGTGCTTTCTTAAAATGTGTATACTTTTTGGCACCCTCTAAATATGCAACATAAGGTATGTATTAATGTGATTAGGAAGTATCTTTAGGGTTGGGTGCAGTGTCTCACCCTGTAAGCCTAGCACTCGAAGAGGCTAACGCAAGGGATTGCTTGAGCTCAGGAGTTCAAGACCAGCCTGAGCAAAAGTGAGACCCTGTCTTTACTAAAAAATAGAAAAATTGCAGCAAGATCTCTTGAGCCCAAGAATTAAAAGTTGCTGTGAGCTATGATGCCATGGCACGCTACCCAGGGGATAAAGTGAGACTCTGTCTCAAAAAAAAAAAAAAAAGATGTATTTGTACTATGCAAGATAAAAGATTTCTATGAGAACCTCACTATTTTAGTACTTGCCATACTGGTATTTATCATATATCTCAGATAAAGAAATTTGGCTCTGAAATCGAAAAAGACTTTCTTTATAAAATCAGCTATAAGTCAGTCTCCTGAGCATAGATGCCAAAGGTATTACATAGTAACTACACCCATTCATTTTCCTGTAATTAGACTGACAATGTCTGTACAGTGGCTCAATTTTATTTATCTTCAGTTCCATAGTTTGTAGTAAAGTGCTTTGAATGTAGTAAACACTTGGAAAATATTGTTTCATTGTTCACAAAGGGTTTTTTGCCATAGATGATTCCAGAATATTAAATCAAAATCAAGTCAGTAAATATGTATTGAACCAAAATTATATGCAGAGTACTGGAACCAAAACCAATAACGTGAAGTATAGGCCAATACCTGTTTCCAGTTCACCACAACAGGGAAATCATGAGGTCAGCAGAGATTTTGATGTTAGAAGCAAAGTGAAAAAAGCAAGTGATTTAGGACTGAGTGGATAGACAGGATTTTAGTGACCAGTTTGTTGTCAATAACAATAAATTTCAAATGCTGCCCTCTTTTCTCCATAGAGAACTGGTAGAAGAACTTCATCCATTAATGAAAGAAGCCCTGGAACGAAGACCAGAGGTAAGATTTCAAATTTAAATAACTGAAGCTTGATTTACTTGGACAAGGGTGTGAATTTCAACCAGGCCAAATAGTTTCCCCTAAAGAATACAAACACTCAACCACTTTTTAATAATGACACTTAATATTTCAACTTTTGTTATTTTTATTATTTTCAGTATTGAGAATTTAATGTGATACCGTTCTGTGGATTTCATATCCTAAATGTATAAATGCAAAACAACTTAAATAGTCACATATATGAAAAGTCATTGCATTCTTTTACAAGAAGTTTGAGTTAAATATAACTTCAGTGTTTGGTTTGTTTGCTTGTTATTTAAAAAGAGTTGGAGGACCAAGAATGTAATTTGTCTTATTTGGCATAGGAAGCGTTTTCCTCAACGTTATCTTCCCCAAAGAGAATTCTGAAAAGGATGAACTTACAATGTACCAGGATAAAAATAATAAGACTAAAAGAAAAAATCAGCTTCCCATATAGTAGCTATGACATAAGAAATAGAAGAAATTTAGCAATTTGAAAAAGAAGAGTGTTACCTCTGGGACCAAGGGCTGGGGGGATTCTGTGCATCCCTGTCCCTTCCCCGTGTTTCAGGTTGTTGAGCCTTTCAGCAGGTACTGGGAGCACCAGCTCAGCAGGTACTGGGAGCACCAGCTTAGTTCTCAACCTGCCCACCCAATAGATATTTATTGACTCACTTACGATCTGTTTCTCTTACAGCCTGTAATAGCAAGCATTTTCTCTAACGATTTGGAAGAAAGAAAAATACCTGTTGTCTTTTATGCTTAGAGCATTGAAATTGACTCACTTAGGCCTGTCTTTCATACAGTTGTTACAGTTAATATTGTTTTGCCTGTGTTCATAAGGATATCACCTCTTTCTACACAGAACAAGAAACGCCGAGAACGGCGAGACTTGTTGAGGCTACAGCTACTTCGAATTTTTGAACTTTTGGCTGATGCTGGTGTAATAAGTGACAGGTAGTGTCAAAATTCTACTGAGCTGATCTCTCCTCACCAAACTGGTCTTTTGTGTGTGTGTGTGTCTCTCTCTCTCTTTTGTTTTCTTTTTTAAAATATGATACCATTAACTAAGAAGAGTCAAAAAAAAAAAGCTTGCTTTTCCTTTTCTTTTTTTCATCTTCTATTTAATCCACCTATAGGTTAGGAACAAGTTTAGTGTGTGATTTCTGACAGTGAATCTTGTTTTTCATGAAGCATGTACCACTTGGACGTAAAAACTGGTCATCTAAAAGTTTAACCTTTCTGTATTCCAGCACAAATGGAGCCTTAGAACGGGATACGTTAGCCCTGGGAGCTTTGTTCTTAGAATACGTAGACTTGACTCGCATGCTCCTTGAAGCAGAAAATGACAAAGAAGTTGAAATTCTTAAAGATATCCGGGCACATTTTAGTGCAATGGTGGCCAACTTGATTCAGTGTGTTCCAGGTATAATGATACATCATTGCAAGTTACTTTTCATGTTTATTTATTATTTATTACTGTGTTTTCCTTTTTAATCCCACTGGCCTGTATACAGGTCTTGGATATAATTATTTATTTAAGATACTTGGAAATACACTTGAGACCAGATTGTTACAATGCAGCAGAATTGGGAAGGGAACAATAGGAATTAAATATGGCATTATGCTGGTCATCTCTATTCTTTATTTTGGTTCCCATCTGAAAATGAACTTATGTGATTTTTTTCTTGAGACAGAGTCTCACTGTGTCATCCTCAGTAGAGTGCCATGGCATCGCAGCTCCCAGCAACCTCAAACTCTTGGGCTTAAGTGATTCTCTTGCCTGAGCCTCCCAAGTAGCTGGGACTACAGGTGTCCGCCACAACACCCGGCTATTTCTTTTTTGTTGCAATTGTCATTTTTGATTTCAGCTGGCCTGGGCCAGGTTCTAGCCCACCAGGCTCAGTGTATGTGGCTGGAGCCCTACCCCCTGAGCTACGGGCGCTGCCCAACTTATGTGATTTCTATAATGAAGGAAGTAATTCAAAAGGAACATTCACATAGGCTTCATTATTTTCACATTGTCTCTGTGCTAATCTGTGAACAAGTAATGACAGCAGTATTCCTCTCTCTGACTCTTCCCTGGCTACACATTAAATAGATTTCTATGTAGCTTACTATATATTACATTTGGTTTAACATTACCTTATAAAGACAATTATCTTTCACAGCATAAATAGGTATCAAATGTTTTCATTCTAATAGAAGCATAGAAATAAAGTAGCTGGACAGTTTACTGTAAAAATTATTCTAATTTAAAATTTGGGACATAATTACAAAAAGGCACAACTCAGCTCAACCAATGTCTCTGCTTCTCGTTATTTTGGTGTTAATAACCTTCTTACCAATCCTCATCTCTGATGACGCTAAACTAAGACAGGAGTCAGCCTCTTCAGTTAAAGTGTGTTTGAAATGTGTCCCTCCCAAGTCTATACTGTGTTTCAGAGCTCTTCCCAGAGACCAGTGGCATTTTATATGTAAGCGACAGCTGAGCGGGAAATGTGGTAGTTTTCCTAGGTATGGATTCGAAAATAGTCTCTGTGGGTCCCATCCCTGCTCCTCAGAGTCAAGGTGCTACTAACTGCAACAAGAGGAGAGGAGGAGTGCACCCTGAGAAAGAAAATTGAGCTTCACTTTTTAATTTTTTTTTTTTTTTTTTACAGTTTTTGGCTGGGGCTGGGTTTGAACCCGCCACCTCCGGCATATGGGGCTGGCGCCCTACTCTATTGAGCCACAGGTGCCACCCAAGCTTCACTTTTTAAATACCTATTTTATTACCTAAAGAAAATAGGACTTAGGAAATGAAAGTGTTCCTTCCCTCAGACTTAAGAAGTATAGATAATAGTGATACAGACTGTATTCAGTCTTACAGGCTAACTAACTCTTGTGTTTCTCCACAGTTCATCATCGGAGATTTCTCTTCCCCCAGCAAAGCCTGAGGCACCATCTTTTCATCTTGTTTAGCCAGTGGGCAGGACCCTTCAGCATTATGTTTACTCCTCTGGATCGTTACAGTGACAGAAACCATCAGATTACAAGATACCAGTATTGTGCCTTAAAGGTAGGTGACAGTTTCCTCATAGAGAGACTTGTCAGATCACTGGTCTCCTTCCTTAAACTGACAACCATGCTTTTAAAATAAAGTTAAAATAAATAGCACTATATAATATGATAAAATACTATACATACAAAAAAATAAAATAGGCACACACATGTACATAAATACTTAAACTGACCTCGGAAATTCTAAAATATTCACACATAAAGACAGAAAATGTGTGTAAATATGTAAATAGTGCATTTATTTACAGTTTTTAAAATACAAAACTTTTTCAAGCTCTCACTTTTATCCCGGGTTTCTCCTCTATGAAAACCATATATTTTTTCTCATTTATCTCTTATATAGCTGCCTTATCAATTAACTTTCAACCTAAGGGAAAAAATAAGTATCACGTCAAGTTCAAAATCTACCAAGAGCTTCATTTACTTTCTAGTCGTCTTCTGTCCTAGAAAACTGCCAGATATAAATTTCTATCCTACTAGAATTATTCAGTATCTTCAGAAGCATGACTCCTTTCAGTATAATTTCCTTTAGAAAATTAACTGTATATCTGCTCTGTCATTTATATCATAAGTTACTGACTCTCAGGCAGACTTCACATCAGTGGAGCTAATTTAAACTATGGCCCTGGCAGTCAGTTGGACCTGCCAATTACAGACTTAATCCAGATTCTCTTCTCTTCCTTTCCCTTGATTTCTTTCCCTGCCTTCAGAGGAACTAAAGTTTATATTTTTAATTTACTTTACCTTTGATTAAGGATCATAATTTCTTATTTTTCTATGTTTCATAGTTTGTCAGGTCAGTATATTAGCCAAATTTTGTCAAAAAAGCCAAATATGAAACACTATATTCATCCTATAAACAGAATTCACTTGAAATCATTGAAGGAAAGTTTATTTTAAATATTGTGAAATGGTTATTTCATTCTGAATACTCATCATACAGAGTTTTTATGGGTAAAAAGTTATGTGTCCACAAAGCTAAATTTATGGTTTTTAACTCACAAAAAAGAGTCAAAGGCCGGGTACAGTGGCTCATTTCTGTAATCCTAGCACTTTGGGAGGCCAAGGTGGAAAGATTTCTTGAGGCTAGAAGTTTGAGATCAACCTGAGTAAAAGAAAAACCCCATCTGTACAAAAAAAACCCATAAAAAATAGCCAGACATGGTGGTGTATGCCTGTAGCCCCAGGTACTAGGGAGGCTGATTCAGGATGACTGCGTCAGCCCAGGAGTTTCAGGTTATGATAAGCTATAAAGACTCCCACTGTACCCTAGCATGGGCAACAGACTAAGACTCTGTCTTTAAAAACAAAAAAAGCCAAATTTGAATCTGATATGTCTTACTAAATCTACTAAAGAATGTTTTGAAATCTTGGGGAAATAAAACTGCTTTTAAAGGGCCTTCATCATTTATAAATCCGATTTTATGTTTTCCAGAATCTGTTAGGGACCATTAGGTTATTTCAGGTTGTATTTTCATGCTGTGTTGTGTCATTCTCATTAGGCAATGTCTGCAGTACTGTGCTGCGGTCCTGTCTTTGACAATGTGGGGCTTTCCCCAGATGGCTACCTGTATAAGTGGCTTGATAACATTCTGGCTTGTCAAGATTTACGCGTAAGTACTAGGCAAAAATATGTTGTTTTTAAGTGTTTTTAGTGTCCTGTCTCAGTTGAGTCACTGAGATGTATAAGCTATGTTCACAACACAAACTTTTCACATGTCAACCACACAGAATGGGTCTATGTGTTGCTCCTGTTACAATGTGATGCATCAGAATGAAAAAATATAGTAATATCCTCCAAAATTGACCACAAATTGTGTCAGAAATCACGTTTCAAAAAAGTTCAAATCACTGAAATGATATAGACTTGTAGCAGCCCATATAGCCTATGGCTAGGAGGAGTGAGAGTTATAAGAAATACCTATATAGCTCAATAATGGAACACCTTGGGGAAAAGGGCATGGAGAGGGATTTAGCTCTCCTAACAAGCATGAGCGCTCACGAGATGAGAGCATTGGTGAATTGGCAGTCTTTATACCTGTGGTGTTCAGAGGCATGAGATCTGCCTTATATTCGGCTGGAGGAGAAGGCACATTCTACCACGGACCTGCTCACTCTCACCCTGTCACTTCTCCTGCCTGCAGAATGCCAGCACAGTGTCTCTCTGCTGAAGATCACTAAGCTCTGCAAAAGACTAAGATCTATCTTTCTGGCTCGGCGCCTATAGCTCAACCGGCTAAGGCGCCAGCCACGTACACCTAAGGTGGCGGGTTCGAATCCCCAGCCCGGACCCGCCAAACAACAATGATCGCTGCAACCAAAAAATAGCCGGGCGTTGTGGCGGGCGCCTGTGGTCCCAGCTACTTGGGAGGCAGAGGCAGGAGACTCGCTTGAGCCCAGAAGACTGCTTTACTCTCTCAAAGACTATCTCTCTCTCTCTCCCTTCAGCTAAAGTAAATAGCCCTCAGGCACCTAGGAGCAATTGTTCCTAAGCCGTGAGCGAGATAACACCATAGTGTCTGCAGGAACCAGTCCTGGGCCTGATAAGTGGTATCCACGAGGGAACCCTGACACAGACTATTTTCTCTAATCACAGTAGCATTAAACTAATATTAAATAACAAAATGATATTTAAAAATATACCCCCAGGTAACAAGTGAGTCAAAGAATAAATAACAATGGAAACAGGAAAATACTTTTAACTGAAGAATAATGAAAATATTACCTATTAAATTTGTGGGCCATTAATAAAGCCTTGCTTAGAGTGTAATGTATGGCCTTAAATGCATATACATGTATTAGAAAGAAAAAAATGGCTGATAATCAATGACCTAAGCATCCATCACAAGACGTTAGAAAAACAGTAGCATATCAAACTCACAAAAAATTACAATGAAGGAAATAATAGACATAAGAGTAAAAATCAATAATAGAGAAAAGAATTGTAATGTTCAACAAGGTCAAGAGTTGAATTTGTTAAAAGACTAATAAAGTTAAGACATTCATGACAAGTCTAATCAAGTAAGAGAGAGAAAGACAGAGTGACAGGGACCATGAGCAAGAAGGAGTGAGAGGCACATGTACCTAATATCAGAACTATAAAGGGGATGCATCACTACAGACGCAATAGACATAAAAATTAAAGAGAACATATGAACATCTTTGTGGCAATAAATTTGAAAATCTAAATAAAATAGACTAATTCCTAGAAAAACACAATAGAAAAAGAAAAGGAAGACCAAGATAGCCAAATAAGTAATAAAGAAATTGAATTAATAAATTGAAAGTCTTAAAGAAACAAAACTTTAGGACTAGATTGCTTAACTGATCAATTCTACCAAACATTTAAGGAACAAATTGCATGGATTTAGTACAAATGCTTAAAGATAAAACAGATAAAGAAAAAGAGAAAACAGATGAAGAGGAACTACATCCCACTACATTTATGAGACCGACAGCATAACCTTGATAATTAAACTAGAAAATTATGTAGCAAGAAAGAAAATTAAAAGGCAATATATCATTCATTAGTATAGATTTTAAAACTTTGAATAAAATACTAGAAAACAGAATCCAATGATGTGTAAAAAAGATGGTTCATCATGATCAAATTGAGTTTATTCAAGGACTTCAAGGTTGGTTTAATATTCAAATATCTGTTAGTTCATTAGTATATTAGTTCCATTACTAAAATCTTAAAAAGGAAATATATGATCATCTCAGATGCAAAGAAAGCATTCTACATTTATTTATGAAAAAACTCCTGGCAAAACTAAGAATAGAATATTCTGGCTTCTCCTGGAAAAATGTGCATACTCACTGTCAGTATTTGACAGTAACTTCAGGAATTATCAATTTAGTGTCCTATTAATTCTGTCTCATATGGTTGTTTCTTCCCTGGTGAAGAAATGTATATTAAAGCTGCATTACTTTTTGAAAGCTCAGCAGCTAAGCTTCATATAGTATATTTAGTAATCAAGCCTCACAATCATATTCCCTCTGCTTTTTTCCTTGAAAGACTTTGTTTACATAGAGGATATTCTTGGTATATTAGATTTTTTTAACCAAATACACATACTTTTCAAAAAGATTTTAAACACAAAAGGAAAACATACCGAATGAAGTCTTCTTCATGTTTTCTGAGTTAAAAATTGAGAGTCAAATTTAGTGTGTACATTTCAGTTTTCAGTTGAACATTACACCCTCTTAAAGAATACATGACATAAAAATTAAGCAAAAATTTCTGTCACTCAGTTTTGTATTGGCTAGGCTTAATCTTGTGTCTTTCTCTAGGAGATTCTTTCATTAAATATGAATAATATTGATTTGCTCTTTGTGTTCAGGTTCATCAGCTTGGCTGCGAAGTTGTTGTCTTACTACTGGAACTTAATCCTGATCAAATAAATCTTTTCAATTGGGCAATTGACCGATGCTACACGGGTTCCTACCAGCTTGCATCTGGATGCTTCAAAGCCATAGCAACTGTGTGCGGAAGCAGGTATGAGTTTCTGCAGGCAGTGGTCAGTGGCAGTTGTAATAGCAATGTTTGAGAGCTGATTGTGCTGCAATTATCTGACCAAGTAAATTCCATGGGAATAAAATATGGCTCAGAAGTCCTCAGCAGATAAACTGCTCCCTAGAAGTTTGCAATTATATTGATTTTTCTCATTTTGTCAAGAAAATGATTTGTTGTTATAGCACCCTTCTTTTTAATTCCCTGGAATTTCACAGTGAAATGTTACAGCAGGATTTGAAAATGACAAAGACGGTACATTAAATGAACTAAAGGAATGTCTAGAAATGTTTGTGACAAAGATGAACTGTAAGCTCTTCACTCATCTTTAGATCAGACCAAACCCAAGAAGTGGCCTAAAATTTGTTAATGTTCAGAATTTTAGAAAGGAAAATATCAGAAGAAAATGTGACATCCCAGATGCTATAGATGATGCTTTTAGAACCACTGCCCTTATTACATAAATTAATCATTCAGTGATGCTATTTAGTGTTATGATTTATTGAGTGAAATAATTTCACAGCTAAGATGAAAGAGTTAATGAGGATTCCTTCAGTTGCATAACCTATCCCCCAAAGAGGTTATGTATTAGAAAATTGAGAGAATGCAGCTCAAGTCTTTTTAAAAAAAGATTCACATAGACTGTCAGCTTTACGCTTTAATTAAATTTTGTACTAAATTAAGGGAATAAAAGTGAATTAGTTCTAAATTCCAACTTATTATGGGTCTAAATAAGAACAATATTTTAGAAGACATCTACTGTCAACAAACCTAAAATGAGTATCCTTTTTAAAAAGACAAATTTCTTTGTAAAATTTTTATCTTTCTTTTATAAAGATAATAGGTAACATTTCATGCCTAAAGCTTTCATTTTCTGTAATCTTAGTACTAGACTTTTTATTACAAACTTTCATCTCCATAAAAGTTATAGCAGACAAATATAACAGCATCCTGAACCATCTGATTTTCCAATGAGTTTTATTTGATATGAGCGTTACGAAAAAACATACCTACAGGACATTACAAAAAAGAACATGGTTGCAAAAATCATTCTCCAGTGTTTTTTTAAATTTTCAGATAGTTCAAGATTTTCAGGGGTCCTCAAACTTTTTAAACAGGGGGCCAGCTCACTGTCCCTCAGACTGTTGGAGGGCCGGACTGTGGCCTCGGGATGAGTTGGCTGCTAAGCAGGACAGGCAGCGGCAGCAAAAACACCCAGCGGGCTGGATAAATGTCCTAGGCAGGCCACATGTGGCCTGTGGGCCATAGTTGGAGGACGCCTCTAAACATAAAGTTTTGTTCACACAATGCTTTGATTTACAAAAATGTATTTAGGATCTACGACTTGAACCTTATTGAAAAAAATAAGAGTAATACAATTTTTACATCTTTGCTGCCCTTCTCTTAGTGAACTTGGCTTGAATTACCCTAGTCAAATTTATTTCATGGCATGGCCATTTCATAAAGGATTACACAGTATCTCTCCAAATAAATCGAGGTATTTTTCCTTAGGGAGTACAAATAAATGTTTTATGAAGTTAGCAATATAGTCTTAATTTCAATACTGTCACAAAAATGTTGGGTCATAAAAGCCGCTATCTTCCGATTAGATACTTTAAGGTGTCATTCTTAATTATTTTGGCGTCTTAGACAAATACTGCCTATCTGTTTACACTGCTGACACTCATCTACTCCAAAGGAAGGGCATCATGCCAGGGAATAACACGGCTGGCATGGAACTGTCCAGAGAGTAGTGAGCACTTCCACCATTTGTCACCACAGAGCCTGTTCAGAATTTAAAGTTTCACTTCTGGTTTAAATTTGCTCTTTCCGCATAAATTCCTAGCCTGTGTAGTCCAGCAGGCCTCCCGTAGGCTTCAGCTCTGTGCTTATGTTCACAGCACTTCTTTTCCAGAAGCAATTCTGTTGTTTTTAGCTTTTGCTTCATTTAATTTTGTTGAGTTTGTGTCTATTAAGTAAGTCAATACCTTAGCTTAAAAAATGTGTTTCTGAAGAGTCATATGCAGACTAAATCATCTTTTAAATTTCTCAAACAAGTTACCTCTTGGGTATCTTCTACAAGTCATTTTCTAAAACAAAGAATCCTTCTTGTAAACTAAATAATTACCTCCTTTTCAAATAGGAATGATTCGTGCTGGATTTATTTTTAGAGGATTATGACGGTTTATAAGCAGATTCATTTATTAAGGAACTACTTATAACTGATACTAGAATACCTAAAAGATTGTTTTTTGTAATGCTCTTACTGATTTAAATTTTCTACCTTTAGTTTTAAAAGAAGGAATTAGCCATTTTTACATGGGAAATACGTCAATGTACCTTAAGTGACAACAGGAAAAAATTGGTTCTCTACATTCTTTGTTTCGGTTTCTTTACAGAAGTAAAGAACTCTGTGTGTGTGCGTGTGCATGTGTGTGAACACACATGTGTACTGTGAACTCACTGGTCTCTAGTCAAAACTGTATCACTATGCTGTACTCTGATTCAGATGATATTGGGAGACAAAGTCGGAACACAGTATAAAAATCAGAAACGAGTATACAAGCTCAAAAAAATGTGTTTCTGAAGAGATGGTAGAATTAACAATTTTAATTTTGTGGAATTTTTCATAAAATATGCTAATATGCTTGATTAAAAGCTATTAAATTCAGCTCACTGCTATAATTTAGCACAAAAATAAATTGCTTACTAGTCAGGGAGCTTTAGTTCAAATAATTATTGGGTTTCTGTGTGTGTTCTTCTTAATTTTCCCCTCAACTCCTAATGAGATTAGTATGGAATAAATAAGGAAATTGAGAAAGAGACTAAATGACTTTCCAAGGTTATAAATCAAGGTAAATAGTATATTAAAAAAGGTATAGGCCATTTCCAATCACTAGCTTAATTCATCAGAATTCTCTTCACATTTAATTAAATAGTTAAAAATTGCATTATTTTTTACTTTCACCTTCCAACATGCTGTTGAAATACGTTTAATAGTTGCTTTAGAGTTTTGTTGAGTTTACTTTTTGTCATGGTTTTAAATTATTATTAATAATTATTATTATTTTACCTTAACCTTGTATAAGCCTTTCCTAATTTAAATCCTAGCAGAGTGGAATTTTTTAAAGTAAATGCTCATTTCTTAAGGGAATACTATCCATCTATTAACAAGGAAGACACGTGAAGCTTATAATACACAAATTTCAATCATATTCCTAACTGGTGATAACTAGCTTTATTTGGTCAGCCAGCTTATCAGCCAGCTGGAATATTTCCAGAGAACAGAGTTTGGGAATTTGGGCTCTGGAAACATACTATAC
This sequence comes from Otolemur garnettii, assembly GCF_000181295.1. Taxonomy (NCBI): domain Eukaryota; kingdom Metazoa; phylum Chordata; class Mammalia; order Primates; family Galagidae; genus Otolemur; species Otolemur garnettii. The sequence continues at coordinate 534,758 of NW_003852515.1, read as the reverse complement.
TGTCCTGGTTTCTTCAGATCCTTACTCTCCCTCTAATCAAGCCGTGTGCTCATGAGCAAATTACTACAAATGCTTACTCATTTGTAGAATAGAAGTGATGATATGGATGGTAAGGATTAAATAAAACCAACTGGTGTAAATTCTAGCACATGGGAAGCACCCTATAAACATTTATTATTCACTAGTTGTTGAAGGGGAAAAGCTGTGAAATAATCCCCTCTATTGACTAGTGAGATCTATTCCTTTTCAGAATACCTCAAAGCTATCCTGAGCTTTGTCATTTAGTTCTAAATAACTCAGAGCTGGTGGGAATTTCCCAAATTCTTCAAAATCTCCTCTCTTCTAATTTTATTTCTTATTTACTTTTTGAGTCATATCTACCTTCTGTGTTTATTTTATCATTTGATTTCTATTCTGTATGATCACAACTGTCTTTATTTTACTATTATGTTTAATAGTTAAATACTGAAAGGCATAAGATTCCATTTATAAGCCTATTTTAGACGTCTAAGTACATGTATTTTATTTGTGCTCTTTTGCTATTTTTGAAATCTTTCACATTTTTTCCTCCTCTGGGTTGCTTTTCTTTTCTGTATCTATTATTTCTTTCAGCATTGCTCCCCATGAATTTCATAGCTCAGTCTTAAGCAACAAGGTGAATGGTCAAGGGCATGGCCCTGCCTGTATAAGGGAGGCTTTGTTTACCCCTTTCCTGCCTTCAAATCCCCAACGATTCAGCAATGTTTTTCAGTGTTCTTATATAAAATCCCAGTGTCAGAAGACAGAAAATGTAAGTAAGGCTTCCCTGCTACTATGGAGCATAGAGGAAGCTTCTTTTCTGCTTTCTCAAGTCAGAAAAGTCTGTTTTTGGACGTTGCAATTTGTAGAAATTCAATATGTCACTGGCTATAACATGTACTGTCAAGAGGCTGTCTAAGAGGCTGAGAGTACTTTGGAAAAATGCTTGATTATTTAAGTCTTGAATTCCTTGGAGTCAGCCATATGTAGGAGTCTGGACTACCACTTCTACATGACCTCAGGCAAATACTCACCTTCTTCTCTAGAGCTTGTTGTGAAGATCAGATAACAAATCAGGTAACTAGCACAAAGTAAGCACATTATATCACTTGTCATCCATCATTCATCATTATTCTTACTGTCATCATCATCACTACCATCATCTGGAAGGAGCCCCTGACTTCCCATCAGATAGACTAAACTTATGCTGGATTCACTTAAAACAAGTTCAAGAGAAGTAATCATTTTTGGAGTGCAAAGGAGTCAAGCTATTTTGGAAGGCAATATAGCAGTATCTACTAAAATTTTAAAATTGCCCTTTGACCCAACATGACCTCTCTAAGAGTCTTTTCACTTGTACATGTGATATTTGTGGCACTGTAATAACATTACAAAAAATTAAAAATAAGCTAAATGTCTATCGATGTATGTTAAGTGTTGCATTCCCCAGGAAACATACTCTGAGGTGGAGATTTGAGGGTAGGTGATCTAGTAAAATGTGCCCTTGGGGTTATCATCTATGGAGAAATGAAGGAAGTAGGACTGGGCGGAGAAAAAGAAGCCTTGGTCATTCCCACGGGGGCTGCTGCAGAGCAGGCGTGACCTTGGCTTAAGCAGAGCTCTCTGGCTGGAGGTAATTACTGAGAGAAATAAGCTGCCAACAACTGTAGGTGGAGGATGGAGTGCCTCATCCTGAAAGAAGGATCTAGGTGTCACACCATAGCATACACTGTAAGAGCAGTTACTTATAATCCATACTGTGAAATACTCAGCACCTGTGAAAAAGACTAAAATGAACCTCATAGTTTGGTGTTAAAGAAAATCAGCAGCTCGGCACCTGTAGCTCAAGTGGCTAAGGTGCCAGCCACATACACCTAAGGTGGTGGGTTCAAATCCAGCCCCAGCCCGCCAAATGACAATGACAGCTGCAACCAAAATAAAAAATAAATAAAAATTTTTTAAAAATAGCCTTTTTTTGTGGCGGGTGCCTGTGGTCCCAGCTACTTGGGAGGCTGAGGCAGGAGACTCGCTTGAGCCCAGGAGTTGGAGGTTGCTATGAGCTGTGATGCCAGGGCACTCTACCCAGGGGGACAGCTTGAGGCTCTGTCTCAAAAAGAAAATCAGCAAATAATACCTGCAGGTAGTATAATTACATTTATGTTTAAAATCCTATGCATTGGGAGATGGGTATTTAGGTGCACATATTTGTATATATGCTTAGAAAAGAGTTGAAATACCAAAATATTGACAGTGATTGCCACTGGGATAGGAATATATCACTTGGGAGAGAGAAAGGAGATGGAATATTTCTACATTTTCTTCTCCACACCCATCTACAACCAGCAGCACTTGCCAGCCTTGTGAGTGAACCATCTTCAGAGTTAGCTGGAGGGAATTATTTCATAGCTTTTCTCTCCAACAGCTAGTGAATAATAAGTGTGTTGCTTGAATCTTTTTAGAAGAAAAAGGTATTCATATATCATGAGTATCATTAAATAATTTTTGAGTAATATTAAAAGTAAAAAATGGACAACTTTTTATAGATTTAACCAATTTTCAGTATCTTTCCTCACCACAGTTCTTGTAAAATGGGTGTCTTCATAGTGGAATGTGCCTTTCTAGATGAGTGATTGTCTTAGTCCTTTTCTTGCTGCTTGTAGCAAAATACCTGGAATTGGGTGATTTATAAAGAAAAGGAAGTTATTTCTTACAATTATCGAGAAATTCAAGGTTGGGGGGCCAGTGATTCTTGAGAAACAACTGCCACTGCCCCCCACCCCTGCTGCAAATCCTGTAGCCTTTCTCTGGAACTCTTAGGGTCAAGTCCACACCATGGACTGGCCATCTCCCAAACCCACCAACCACCCTAGCCCCATCTCCTTCTTTTCTTCTACTTATTTCTTTCACTCAGTCTACTACATGGAAATTCCTTTTACAGAAGGTGTAATTATTTCAGTCTTAGAATCTTTCAAAATGCTGTTCTCTCTGCCTAGGATATCCCACACTACCTTTTCCTGGCCTGGCCAATGGCTCCTGGTGCTTTGAAACATTTTATTTATTTCCTCCTCAGACAAGCATTCCCTAACCCCACATCAGACGTCCCTCATCAGGATTCTTGTGGGCTCTGTGGATATTCCCACCACAACACTCATCAGAAGGAGACTGTACACAGTTGTCTCTATAACTAAACTGTAAGCCTTCCTTAAGGATAGAGACCAGACTCACAAACTTTGTATCAGCAGTACTTTGTTATGTTCTTCCTGAAAACAGGCGCTAATAAAGTTAGGGGATCAAATGACAATGTTAATTCAGTGAGCTTTTGAGAAGTTTAGCACATTCATTCTCTTATGTCCTTTTTACTTGTAATTTGGCTTTTACTAAAATCTATTTGCATCAGATAGATATTTGTTTTCTTTTATCCTGGTGTTACAATATTTCATTTAAAAAAAAATAAAGTCCATTTGCTTTACCCTAACCCTCTACTGATAAATGGCAAAAGAAGAAGGCAAAAAAAAAAAAAAAAAAAATGGCTGAATGGGGGTGGGGATGTTGGCAAGTGAGGTCAGGGTGGCATCTAGAACTGGGAGAGGGAATGATCTATCAGGATTCCCAGCCATGCTGTCTTATAAACCATGCTATTTATTTATTTATTTATTTATTTTTTAGGAACTATCCCTTCGACATAGTGACATTGTTAAACCTTGTTCTATTCAAGGCCTCTGACACCAACAGAGAGATTTACGAAATCTCCATGCAGCTCATGCAGGCACGTATCATTTCCTGGCACAGAAAACATCATTCACCCTTGAGCACAGAAAATAGTAATGGTAGTTGATCACTAATTTGCTGTTTATTGAAAGGTTTCATTTATTCGTATATTGAGGGGTATAAAGAGTGAGAAAACCATTATATAATCTTCTGTAAACCTAGTAGTTGATGTTTTACCTTAAATACTATACTATTATAAGAAAATAGGTAGCTGTGTTCCTTCTAATCGCTATTAAATTCAAATGCTCCTGAGATGTCCAGCTCATGTTCTACATACCATTCCTTACTTTGCTACCTCTTTACAGATACTTGAAGCAAAGCTTTTTGTATACTCAAAGAAAGTCGCTGAACAGAGACCTGGCAGTATTCTGTATGGGACACACGGGCCACTGCCCCCCCTCTACAGCGTGTCACTCGCCCTCCTGTCCTGTGAGCTGGCCAGGATGTATCCTGAGCTCACTCTCCCTCTCTTCTCAGGTACTGCCCAGTAGTCAATAATGGCATAGATGATTATTTCTTTTGTGATGAGTAACTTTTCTTTTCAAATTGTAGTTTAACTTTGGAGTCAGAATTAGTGATGCTGAATTTTTAGATCAGCATTGCTATGGGCTAAATCCAGTTACATATGAAAGTAAATAATAAAATGTCTTTAATATGTAAAAATTGTTTCTGTAAAATAGTGTAGGTGTATATAGATATGACAGATGCAGAAGGTACCTCTACATGTATTATATATGTAAATTTCCCTAAGAAATTAATTTCCCAAAGAAACTAAATATGGGAAGTATAACATAATTTGAATGAGGTCAGACAATTAAGTTCACAAACTCATTCTAGGAAAAAGTGCTATATGCCTCATTTGCTGAATATCATTACAGTCACCTTCAAAGTACTTGCCCTGGCCATCAGGTGACTGACTGTAGCCCTGATGGCTATTCCAGAAATAGAGTTCCAAAATTGCTTTGAAGGGTGGACGAGGCGCTGGCTTTGGTGCATAGCTTCCCAAGGGGAGTACCTCAAAAGTGACCATACTGATTGATTCTCAGCAGTAAGGTATGTAGCGCTTTTTCTAGGATGAGTTTGCAAATTTAATTGGCCTTCCTCATACATGTACAACTTTTGTGAGTTGTTTGTTGGTAGTGGGAATAGTGTTGGCATTTTGTGCCTCCTGTGTTGCTACATAGAAAAGTTGTTGGGAGTTTGATTTTTGGCACACTTTATGATCAATCTTCATGAATAACTTTTGTGAAAATCCACTTTAAAATACTTTGCATTTGTCAATTAACTTCTTGCGTAAGCTCATGTAGTAGCATTTTGGTCTCTTGAATTCATCCTCTTTTGAAGTGAATAAAAATAAATTTCTGTTTTATTTATTTAATAATTTTTGAGACAGAGTATCACTCTGCTGCCCCAGGCTAGAGTGCCATGGCATCTTAACTCACAGGAACCTTAAACTCCTGAGCTCAAGTGATCCTCTTGCCTGAGCTTCCCAAGTAGCTGGGAGTACAGGCACCTGCCATGATGTCTGGCTAGTTTTTCTGTTTTTAGTAGAGACAGGGCCTCACAGTTGCTCAACTGGATCTTGAACTCCTGAGCTTAAGCAATCCATCCACCTCAGCCTCCCAGAGTGCTAGGATTACAGGCATGAGCTACTGTGCCAAGCTTTTTACTTATTTTTTAAAGATGAGAAAGGGTTAGAGCCCCAGGCACAGGGGAGGTCAGAAATGGAGAGAGCACAGAGCTCTCATCATCAACACTGCTTTGTCTAGATCCTCCTCAGACCTGCCTCTGCATCCCTGACTACAATTCAACTTGCACTCACTATGCAAACTTCTCAACTCAAAATTTCTCTACCCATTGTCCTTAAAACAATTGCTGATAGTAACACCTTGCATTTAGTGACTGGTTAATATGTGCCAGACTCTGTACTGGGCACTTTATGTGCATTGCATTTATTATGTAATCTCTATAACCCTGTTGTAGTATAGTGGTTAGAACAGATGCTCTGGAGTCAAGCAGCCTGAGTTCAGACCCTGGCCCTGCCGTTCTCTTAGCTATTTAACCTCAAGCAAGTCTCCATTTCTTCATCTGCAATAATAATAACTATCTCATAGGGTGCTTGAGGATTAACTTGGGCTAAGAATACCAAGCAATTGGCCCAATCCTGGCATGGAATTATCACCACCACCACTATCATCCCTATTTTATAGATGAGAAACTAAGGCTTAGAGATGTTAAACTATTTGCTCAAGAGCAGCCAAGCCACAATTAAATCTAGATTTGTCTTCCTCTGAAGCCAGTGCTGAAAGAAAACAGAACTCTCCAACTAAGGAAAAAAATTCTCCTTTTTCAAACTTGCTTTCTACCTTTTCATGTAAGAATCCTCTACTCTAATTTCACTTCCTCCTTGCTTCTGTATCTGCTGTTCCCTTTGCTGGGAATGGCCCTGACCTCCCCGCTGCCCCAGCTTCACCCATTCTTAAGATCTAATTTAAACTCCACCTCTACTTTCCACCGAACTTTCCACCCACCTGAGGCAGAGTTAGTCACCTCTTTGTGTAGTACCTTAAGCAGTGGAGAGACCCAAGAAAAATCTTTCTAGTAAGGCACTTCTCTTCTCAAAAAACTAAACTTTATTTTTATTCACTTCAACCAAGATTTGAGTGCTGTCTTTGTGCTAAGCACTGTGCTTAGGTCCTAGGAATACAGGAGGTGAAGAAAACAGTCTCTCCCATCAGAAGTTCACAGTCTAGTAGCCAAGACAGATGACCAGTCATGTGATTTTGATATAGAGAAGCAAGTGCAGTTTTTAAAACAGGTGCTTAATGTATGAAATGGATACCGAGGGAGTCACCAATTATTGGGCCAGGAGTATTAGGAAAGATTTCCCAGAGAAGTTAATATCTGAGCTGCAGTTTGAAAGAAGAGTAGAAATATACCGAACAGACAAGCAGATAGTGGAAATGACCAACCAAGAAAATACCATATGCATTGCCTTAGAGGTATAAAAGAGCGTGACACATTCAGAGGATCACCTAGAGGCCAATTTGGATGAGAGAACATGCAAAGAGGGTAGAAAGTTAGAAATGGCCATGGACAGACAGAGGTACAGAAGTCCCATCTTGGAAGGCCTTGAGTTGCACCATGAAGAGTTTGTAAGCCAGTGACCTTCCACATGTGCTCACTGAACCCTACTTCAGAGCTTCGTGATCAGGGAGGGCATCTAACCAAGCTGATGGGATTCTGAAAGCCTTTGATGAGCTTCAAACAGGAAAAGGGGGTGACAAGATCAGAATACATTTTAGAGAGACTGGCTGCAATGTGGAGGGTGGATTAGAATATATCCAGTCTACAAAGAGGAGACAAGATAAGAAACAACGTCAGAAGTCCAAGGAGGAAATGGTAAATACTCGGGGCCTGAATGAAGATAACCTAGTAAGAGTGGAGGAGAGAGACTGAAGTCAAAAGCTGCCAGAAACGTGTACAGAGAGAGTGCCTGGTGTGGTACTGGGACGTCCGTGGTGATAACCCTCCACCCATACAGGAACACATGCTCAGGAAGATTTCAGGTGAGGCAGAGATCAGTAGCTCAGCCTGGGATAGTGAGGCTAGGTCTTTGTTGGCCTCTGTACCGACAGGCCTGGACTAGCCTGAGACTCACAGAAGGACTGAAGGTGGTAGAGCCACAGGTGCAGACGAGAGCAGGAATGGAGAACCGTGTTTCCTCGAGAATAAGACACTGTCTTATATTTATTTTTTTCTCAAGAAGACACACTAGGGCTTATTTTCAGGGGATGTCTTCCTCTCTGCGCCAAAATGCATGGCGTGGCTATACAGATATGCTGCATAGCCATGCCCATCACTAGGTCTTATTATTGGGGTAGGGCTTATATTTAACAAATGCATAGAAGTCCTGCTAGGGCTTATTTTTTGGGTAGGTCTTATTTTCAGGGAAACACAGTAGCACACAGCCAAAGAAATGGTGTGCACAGCCAACTTTTGCAGACTGGGCTACAGAAGAGCAAGGAGACAGAGAAGGAAATGGGCGGAAAACCCCCAGGATACAGTTTCATGGAAACCTAGAAGAAAAACAGGATGTAGCAGGTGAGAGTGTGCATTCCTCAGCCTCCAGTGCAGTAGAGAGGTCCCAGAAGATGCCATCTAAAAATGACCCTCTGGCATTCATGATGTGTTGGTGATAGTAGATAGTTTCCATGGCAAGGTAGCTGTAGAAACCAGACTGCGGTGGCCTGGCTGAGATAGAAAGAAAAAAGAGAAGCTGGAGCTCAGAGTCAGAGGAGGAGCTTTTAAGGATGCGAGAGATGGGAGCATGTTTATCAACTGAGAGGGACAAGCTAGTACACTGGGGGAGGCTCATAATTCGGGAAAGAGGAGGTAAACAGTACAGTGAGCTGAACAACATCAGCTGCTCGTCTCATGAATTGCAAGCTGCCTGAGCCTATATTTTCTTCAAGAATGACTATTTTGATTTTATGAAGAATAACTTATAAAAAGTAACCTGGGGTGGGGGGGGCAGCACCTGTGGCTCAGAGGGGTAGGGCACTGGCTCCATATGCCAGAGGTGGTGGGTTCAAACCCAGCCCCGGCAAAAAACTGCAAAAAAAAAAAAAAGTAACCTGGGAAAATTAGGAGGTTATAATAGGTTAAAAAGTAACCTGGAAAAATTAGGAGGTTATAATATAACTCTTGCTTTTACTGCCTTTACTATGATAAACTTTGCGGTGAGATTTTTATTGCCTGTGATTTCAAGTGACCTAATTACTTGTAAGTAGCCAGGCAAGTTATTCAGGTCCCTCCCACAGGAGCCAGAAAAGATATGAAGCATCCCACTGACATTGCTCACATTTTATTTAAATTGTTTCTAGAGGATGAATATAGGGTTGTTTGTGTGTCTGTGGCATTTTTTTTTCTCTTTCCCTTTCAAAGACACCTTTACTGTCTAACAGCTACCTAGATGCTTGGAATACCCCAGACAGACATCTCCACCCTCTCAGACGTCATAACCAACAGACAAATGGAATTAACATAATAGATAAGCAAATTATGCTTATCTATTGCTACAAAAAAAAAGTCTGTAATGTTTTTGTTTTTGAAACAGAGTCTCACTCTGGCATCATCATAGCTCATAGCAACCTCCAAACTCCTGGGCTAAAGGGATCCTCCTACTTCACCCTCCCAAACAGCTGAGACTATCATGATTCCCAGCTAGTTTTTCTATTTTTAGTAGAAACCAGATCTCACTCTTGGCTCAGGCTGTTCTCAAACTCCTCAGCTCAAGCAGAGTATTCTCCAAATACCTGTGGCCAAATCAATGAAAGCTGCTGTTTCAGGAATCTAGTAGCTTATGTTGGTATAATTCCGGCATCAGTGTGATTCTGTTGTTTAGCAGCCAGGAGCTCTCCAAGTGAGGTTACAGTGGCACCTGCATGGACTAAGCTTTCTAATTTCCCTGAGGATAAAATTCTTTCTTCTCTAGATGTGAGAAATAAGAGATTATTTCACAGCCTACTGCATATACATAAAGCCGTGCTTCTATATCTGTAGAAAGCTTATTCAGATTGTAAAATTAAATGCTACTGGCAGTGACACAGTGCAGCAATGCTATCTGAGAACGTAATGGTGAAATGACTGGGCTGAACACAGAGCGGTACCCTCACAGACACACAGATCTGTGACTCACAGATCTCACAAAGGGAAGCGCAGCACTCAGCAGGCACTTTCTTTATGCTCAGTAATTTTTAAATAGATCCCGTAAACTGGGCTTATTCCTCTTGGAGGTCCACATCTCACTTTTTAAAAACAAATCCTGGTCTGGGAGGCCAAGGCGGGTGAATTGCTTGAGCTCACGAGTTCAAGACCAGCCTGAGGAAAAAGCAAGACCCCCCACCTCTACCTAAAATAGAAAAATTGAGGTGAGAGGATCACTAAGCTGAGTTGGAGGTTGCTATGAGCTGTGACACCACAGCACTCTACCCAGAACAACAGCTTGAGCCTCTGTCTCAAAACAAACAAACGAACAAACAAACAACAACAAATGTTGGCGAGGCTCAGTGGCTCACACCTGTGCTCCTAGCACTCTGGGAGGCTGAGGTGAGAGGATTGCTTAGCTGAGTTTAAAACTGGCCTGAACAAGAGTGAAACCCCATCTCTACTATAAATAGAACAATTAATCAGGCATGTGGCAGGCACCTGTACTCCTAGCTACTCAGGAGGCTGAGGCAGGAGAATCGCCTGAGTCCAGGAGTTTGAAGTTGTTTTGAGCAAGGCTGATAGCACGGCACTCTAGCCTGGGCAACAGAGTAAGACTGTTTCAAAAAAATAATAATGTTTCATTGAATACACTTTGTAAGACTTTGGGCTAGGGAGAGATAATCATCGTGAGAATAATTCTAACCACCCTATCTAAGAGCCACCTGGATGGTGAGCACTGCACTAAGCATTCTGCGTACATAGTGATTATATCTTTTAATCTGTACAATACCCTAGTGTGGGACCCCATCAGCCATGACACAGATGAGCACACTGAGGAGCATGCCCTTCTGGGCAAGTCGCTTGTTTTGCCCACTCTGAGATATCCCTTCCCTAGCAGGGATTTGAACTGAGACGGACTCCACCTCCCTCCACTTTCACCAAATCTGGGCTGGCCCACAGCGCTGTTTGTCTTTCCTGAAAAGGCACCAGATATAGAGTGAAAGGCCTGCGGACAACGCTTGGTTTTATGCTTTCTGTGGCTTTGGGAAGCTTCTCCTTTTGAAAATGCTTTGGGAATGAAAGGCAGTGTTTGATCTGCCAGTTGATGTTTGTATTTTAGTTTATTTCAATTAATTAATACCTGCTTTTCATCACTACACTTCTGTTTAGAGGTCAGCCAGCGGTTCCCCACGACGCACCCCAATGGGCGCCAGATCATGCTCACCTACCTGCTGCCCTGGCTGCACAACATTGAATTGGTGGACAGCAGGCTCCTCCTCCCCGGGTCCAGCCCCAGCAGCCCAGAGGACGAAGTGAAGGACCGGGAAGGAGAAGTAACTGCTTCTCATGGGCTGAAAGGGAACGGCTGGGGCTCTCCAGAAGCCACATCACTGGTTCTGAATAACCTGATGTACATGACAGCCAAGGTAAGCCCAGAGGAAACTTCATGCCTTGTTCAGCACAGCTCTGTCATCAGAGAAAACCCTGGATTAACCAAACACCATTCTGCAAGCTGGGGGACAGTGGCATTTTCCATTTAAAAGCACAACCTTGGCTCGGCACCTGTAGCTCAAGCGGCTAGGGTGCCAACTACATACACCGGAGCTGGCGGGTTCGAATCCAGCACAGACCTGCCAAACTACAATGACAACTATAACCAAAAACGAGCCAGGTGTTATGGCAGGTGCCTATAGTCCCAAATACTTGGGAGGCTGAGGCAAGAGGATCGCTTAAGCCCAAGAGTTTGAGGTTGCTGTGAGCTGTGATACCAAAGCACTCTACCCAGGGCAAAAGCTTAAGACTCAAAATAAATAAATAAATAAAATACAATAAAATCACAACTTTGTGAATGGACTTAATACTATTGAAGTACACATATAATAACAATGGTGGCTGGGCATGGTGCCTCATGCCTGTAATCCTAGCACTCTGGGAGGCTGAGGTGGGTGGATTGCTTGAGCTCAGGACTTTAAGACTAGCCTAAGCAAAAGTGAGACCCCCATCTCTACTAAAAATAGAAAGATCAGTAGAGCATGACAGTGGATGCCTGTAATCCTAGCTACTTGGGAGACTGAGGCAGGAGGATCACTTGAGCCCAAGAGTTTGAGGTTGCTGTGAACTGTGACATCATGGCACTCTACCCAGGGCACAAAGTGAGACTATGTCTACAAAAAGAGAAAAAGGTTATGAAGGTAAACTGCATTACTTTTTAAATAATAATAAAAATGAGAAGCCTGGGTGGTGCCTGTGGCTCAATTGGTAGGGCTCCAGCCCCATATACTGAGGGTGGTGAGTTCAAACCCAGCCCCGGCCAAACTGCAACAACAACAAAAAAATAGCCAGGCATTGTGGCAGGCGCCTGTGGTCCCAGCTACTTGGGAGGCTGAAGCAAGAGAATCGCCTAAGCCCAGGAGTTGGAGGATGCTATGAGCTGTGTGATGCCATGGCACTCTACTGAGGGCGATGAAGTGAGACTCTGTCTCTACAAAAAAAAAAAAAAATGCGAAGCCTGACATTTTATAAAAAGTCACATGACTAGGTATAAGGCATGACTGATGTGCACTTTATAAATTGCTCTTTACTGAAAGATGACATCTTTCAGACGAATGGCCATGTTTCCCCCTTACGATTTTGAGGTGGCTGTGACCCTCAAAACTGCTTTCAATCAGACCTTTTTGTACCGTTACATTTTGCATGTGCATCTCCTGGGCCGGCTCCAGTATGGAGATGAAGTTCCTGGACCAGAGATGGAGAACGCGTGGAACGCACTGGCCAACAACGAGAAGTGGAGCAACAACCTGAGGATCACTCTGCAGTTCCTCATCAGCCTCTGCGGGGTCAGCAGCGACACCATTCTCCTGCCCTATGTGAGTGGCGCTCCCACCTTCGGGAGCCATTGTTCCTGCTGGGGCTCCCGTATGCTCTGTGCTTCACCTAAAATAGAGACGCATAGTTATGTTGGTCACTCTAATCTCCCATGAGCTCGTCCAAATGTTACATAAAAGTTCCCTCCTGCCCCCAGACACAGGGTACATGTGCTAGTGATGCCTCTGTCAGCTCCCTGCTCTGAGCCTGGGGACACAGAAACCTATTAAAATAGAAAGTGGCTATGTTTCTAATGGGCACCAACAGCTGCCCTCTGTAGACATTAGACCCATTATGTAAGAGACCCTCGGTGAAGCAAGAGATTATTACTAATGAAAGTGCTAAACAGCACACTGCACCCCATGATTGCATTAATGCACACAGTTATGCTATAAGAAATAAAAAAAAGAAAAAAGAAAGTGCTTTGTGTTTACATCTTGATGCTCTTAGAACAGAAATGGAAACACAGAATATCCGGGTTTCTTTCCTCAAGTTCAGGTGGTAGAGCAGAGACACAGGCAGAGAGAAGTCCCCTGTGATGGCTGATATTCACTGTTGCTGCTTAAAGGTGGTAGGATCACCAGAACAGCAGCATTTTTACAACTCTGAACTCAGCTGGCATTTCTGTGCTGGTTGTTTTTGTGAGCGGTTTTATGCCTTCCTGCTCTTTTGAGCCACATAAAATCTCACGGTAACTTATAGGCTTCAGGGTAGATGGTGAGGCCTAGGATATCTCAGAGCTTTAATCCAGAGTTATTTTAAAAATGTAAAACCATGAGACAGTGAAAACTCTTTGGTTTCTAGGGGAAAAGAGAAGAACAGGGGACTAGATTCCTTTTTTAAAACAAAAATAACTAGCAGGGTTTTTTTCCCAGGATGTGTATAAATAAATTGTTTTCTGAAGATAAGACTTCAGATGGCAAGTTTTTAGTTTGAATAGATTGTGTGTGCCCCAAAAGTAACTTTTAAACTCAGCCATTTGAAAAGGTAAGGCCTTTAACAACACACTCCTGTCAGGTGTACACATAAAGAGCAGTGGATTTTCATCCAAGCACTTGGTTCATCCTAGGATAGCATGAAGATTAGCTATGACGATAGTAGCCCCCAGGTGATGACATACTTTTCTAAATGAACAGGTTACCAGCCTAGCACATCTGTGGACTAATCCCTTGCTTTCTCTTTTCTTCTCAGATTAAAAAGGTGGCCATATACTTGTGCCGTAATAACACCATTCAAACCATGGAAGAACTTCTGTTTGAGCTACAGCAGACAGAGCCTGTGAACCCCATCGTCCAGCACTGTGACAACCCGCCCTTCTACCGCCTCACGGCCAGCAGCAAGGCCTCCGCCGCAGCCTCCGGTAGGGAGAAGGGCAGCTGGGCAGATCACTCATGGGTCCCTGGGCTTTGCTTTATACAGATCCCTGAAAGGGTATGAGTGTGCGCTTGTTCCTTTTTCTTACTCCAGTAAAGACATTCAATTAAGAGATGTCTTAGCTGGGAGCGGTGGCTCACACCTGTAATCCCAGCACTTGGGAGGCTGAGGCAGGTGGATTGCCT
>NW_003852515.1:509830-520648 GCF_000181295.1 Otolemur garnettii | reverse complement strand
AGAGAGAGAGAGAGAGAAATGGCTTAAGGAGTGCTTACTGAGACACTTAGGGCATTGCCAGAGTAAGGAAATCATTTTATGAGGATGACCAAGAATCAGTAGCCTGTTACTCCTCCGCCACCGAGCTTTTTACCTCAGGTCAGTCTTAGCCAAGACACTACAGTCACTCAAGAATCTCACTCCTGGACCCTAACTCTGGTATCTGTGGGATTCCTGGGGCTAATATTCTCTCAGGGTTGATCAAAATACCCCTCAAAAACAGTATCACTCTTAATAAATTGGTGTCTTGGCATTGTTTAGTGAAATATATACCATCCTTCTCAAATCCCTTGAAGCCATTTCCCTTCGTTTAGCAAATATATCTGCCTTCCAATTCCTCTCCTCTGCTGGTATCTTATGCCCTCTTTTGCCTTGCACCCTGCTGCGAGGGCAGTGCACTTACAGAGATGCATAAACCCAGGAATCAGCAGCTCTGGGCACTTGGACTTGCCTCACTAGCATTAGTTTAATAACTGGACCCAGAAATACTAATGCAGCCAACAGCAGAGCCGACCATTATAAATAGCCTCATTACCTAAATGGCCAGGAAGAAAAGGTTTCAAAAATGTCGTAGCCTCATTTCACAAGAGAGTTAAGGAATTTGGTTTGACCATAACAAATGTTTCGGATTTTCCCATTTTAGTGGTGTGGGCTTGGAAGTTTGTTTAGAGTGTCTGAGATTGTGCAGAAGAGGTAAGAAATCTGTCAAACATGGGGTTTTATGAGGAATCCTTTCCTGGAATCATTGAGCTTGACATCTCCATTACATCTTTTATCAAGTAGCTTTTTTCTAATACTATCTGCAGGAACCACATCCAGCAGCAATACAGTGGTTGCTGGCCAGGACAATTTCCCCGATGCTGAGGAGAGCAAGGTATTGAAAGAAACTGATGAAAGGTTGGTGCACAAATTTGACATAATATTCCCTATAACTTTCAATAGTAGCCTTTACCCAGGCATCAGTATGAGTTTGTGGGGTTTCATAAATTATACATATACCCCAAATCCTCTGTTTTTGGAAACAGACTCACTTTCCAACTCTCTTCTGGATATCCCCAAAGATAACACTTCTTCCCACACAAAGTCAGAGGAGAGAAAGATAAGCAGGTGTGTTGTTTTGATAGCAAAATCCCCTGCACCCCAGGGCTTAATTCTGGGCACAGACCATCTGGAATTAGAGGGAATCACCATGTGAAACTTTCAGATCTGGTTGTTGAATAATTTCCTTGGGATAGAGTAGATGCCTTGAGGTGAGTTCTGTGAAACATTATCACTCTTATTTTATTTTTGCTTTATCGTGTCTTATTTAACCAGAAACACTATCTTTGCTGCTAAAGAAGTCTCCATCCCCTTTACATTAGATCTTTAATGATAATACTTCTCTGCCCACATCTCTGCCTTCTCACTGCCTATGAACCTCTCGTAAGTAAATAATATGCACCAGGAGAGAGAAAAAGAATTCAAATTAAAAAATAAAAATCTGAATGACCCTCATGGTGTTGGAAACTCTTTTGGCTAAGCATTTTATAGTGAAAGGTAATGAGAGAGCCCTTTTACTTGAGAAATTAGTAACAAGGATGGGACATTCACAGATTTAAATTAGAGAAAACTTGAAAGGATCAAATAATGAAACTAGGCTGGGACCCCATCTCTAAAAATAGCCAGGCATTGTGGCAGGCACCTGTAGTCCCAGCTACTCAGCAGGCTGTGGCAAGAGGATCACTTCAGCCTAAGAAGTTGAGGTTGCTGTGAGCTATGATGCCACAGCACTCTACCGAGGGCAACAAAGTTAGACTCTGTCTCAATAAATAAATAATAGATCAATAAATAAATAATGAAACTTATCCACTTAGCCCAAAATGCCCTCTAGAAAGCCCAAAATGCTTCATGAGCGTCCTCAGATTTCATCATGTGTGCTGGAATACAGCAGGGGCTGAAAGAGAAGATTACCTGGCATGGGGCCTTCTTGTCTGTGAGTTCTGAAGGCACGTTCTCTAATTCAGGCGCCTACCAGATTCCTCCCTGCATCACTGAGCAGCTGTGTGGCTTTTAGGCGATGCCCATCTGTAGGGGCTTCCTGCAGACGGGAATTCAGATCATGAATTATAGACCCCGTCCTTTATTGTTCTTTAATACAATAAAGAAAAGGCCTTCTTTTTTTCTCAGAAATGAGTAAAGGTTTTCATATTCCATACATTGTTGAAAATACAAGGTTGTTAATTAGCTTTGTTTTGTTTTGTTTAATCAATATTTGGTGTTTCCTTTTTTTGTAAAACCACTTCATGGTAAAAATCACATTCTCTAAACATATTTTACTTTCTGAATGGAGTGTAACATTATGATCGTTTATTGTTTAGTCCGATTTCCTATCTGAATTTTACTTGAGCTAGAAAGGTGATAGATTTTTGCATATTAACATATCATTACAAAGGCCTCTTGAGGACCAGAATTCTGAATGTCCTGCTTAAGCTTTTAGTTGTAGCCTTTAAACTTAAGAAGACAATTGTCCCTATAATATCAAGATCAGAGAGCATCTTTGAGAGATGTTTTCTCATTTAGCGCTGGCTCTCCTGCTCTGTCTCTGTATCTCTGTTGGCCATTGGAAAACTTGAAGCAATTATCTATCTATATATAGATATAGATTATCTATATATATACATATATTCATATATATATCTCATATTCATTCACATCAGATTCTATACCAAATATATCTGCCTAGAAATATACTGATAGATCATATTCATAAATAGAGGCACAAATATATGTGTATGAATATTCCATCCCAATGGATACCACTATTCCATTGATCTTATACTCTACCTATACTATTTCTCTACTAAGTTTTTTTTCTTTTTTGTGAAAGTAGGCTGTGCCTTAGCCTAAAATTCAATCTTTCTCGTCAATCTACTTATCACCCTTGCCTCCTTTTAGTCTCTGGCATGCCAAAATTTACAGGTACTAACACACATGCTCATCCCCACTCCTAGATTTTGATTCCTACAGAACGGACGCTACATACCTCTGACACATTTCTATCCTTGGTGATTAGCATAGTGTGCTGCACATGGTAGGCATTTGAAAATGTCTGTGAATGAGTGAAAATAGGAGAAATGTCCCAGCCCCCCAGGTGGGTAAGCCATCTGAGCACCCTGCAGGCTCTGCTTCTCCCTCCCTTTCACTGGCCCATCACAGAAGACAGTGATTGTCTGATCCTTTTATTCCTTGTAGGCAGAGTCTACAGAGGCAGTGTGGTCCAGAAACACCACCCAGGTGGCTGTGCTGCCCAAGTCCCAGGGGCTGTCCTCACAGGACACATTGTCATTTCCAGGAAGCACCGTGGAATTAGGCAAAGCAGCCTCTCCAATGCCATGTTCTTCATAACTAAATTAATGCTTCATTAATGTGCTTTAGTAATATGCAATAAGCCTTCCTACCAACAAAAACCAAACGAACCATGTAGCTCATAGTAAAAGATCAGTAAATCAAGGGTAAGAACAAGAGCCAAACTACCAGCAGGGGAAGATGGTTGTGTCAAAAGTCCTAACTGAGGAAGACTAGTACAACTTATTAACCTGTCTCTGAGGCCCCCAAAGCCAGAAGAAAAATAGACCAAATTTTTTAAGTCTCACTGTATTTTTTAAAAGAAAGTCTTCATCAGAGATTACTAATAAAAAGCACCCCTAAACTCTGAGAGTGATCGTGTCTATTTCATTAGACAACAAAATGAACGTAGATTTTATTAAAATAGCAGTTGGTAGCTATTTTAAAATATACAGAATTAATCTGCATAAGTATTTCTAATCTATCAACCCTTAATTAAACCCCTTTATAAATTTATAGTCCCACAAAAGGATTTTTCAAAGGGAGCTAAAGCAAAAAACTTTAAAGCTATATAAATATTTGAGGATCTGTGTTTGAAACAGAAGTAGAGATTAATACCATCTGAATTGACAGTATTCATATACATTAGTATTTATTAATATACTATTAATACAATTGCCTAAGTATTAATTTGAGCTAAATCTGCCAGATGAAACTTAGGGAAACAGTTTATCCTTCTAGTTTTTCTCTTATCAGAGCTATTTTCATGTTTCTTAAGACATGAACCTTTGATGTTAAAAGGGTCTTCAATGTACTTAATCTTTGAAACTCTTAGAGAGAAACTCTATAGAGAGACCAGACCCCAAATAAGGTTTTTCTACCCAGGAAAGCAAAGGGAAATACCAGATTTTACTGTTGAGAGTCAGTGTTGTGCTCTTTCTTTGTCAAGCATATACTCTGCAGCACTGTAGTTTCATCTTCAGAGCAAGGAAAACAGTCTGGACGTGGCTTGCTCCTCCCTTTCCTTCAGCCTTATCAACTCTACCTAAAGCCCTTTAAATCTATCTCAAAAAAGAAAAGAGAAGAATTGCCATGTGTTCCATCATTCTTCCCTTCCTGGGTCCTCCAGACCATGATTTAAAATCTGGTACTCATCACAGTTTGTAGCCAGGAATGCCGCAGGTCTTTCTGCCTGATGGACATCTCCAGACGTGCTTTCTGTCAGTACCTGCTTTTCTTCCTTGCTTAATGATGTATCAGCATAAAAGTGATTAAAAAATGTCTTCAGAAGGTAATAGTTTTGTCACTTTGCTAAATTCCTAAGTGCCAGTCTGATTTAGATGAGTACATGGCCTGATTTGTGTGCCACTAAACAGATGTCCTAGATATTCTGTTTTTATAGATTTACCAAGTAATAGTCCCAGAGATATGAATATTCAGAGTGTGAAGTTACTGGGGAAAAATTGGTTGTATCAGGAAGAAGAAAAAACGCTGTTGCAAATATCTAAGTGAATAAAGCCAGAGTTAGCACACTCTGTCACATTTTATAATTCAGCAAATCCAACTCACTGATGTAATATTCTGAGGTTATGCACCTGTGGCAAGGTGAGTATCTCAGGGACACATCTGCTAGTTTTTCCTGAATCATTGCTTTCTCTATACATTGGTGAGGATGGCTATAGCCCTGCATCTTCCAGTGTCCCAGAGGGACATAGAGTGTTGAACTATTACAAGTCACAGCACTCACTTAGTAATGTAGGGAGACACATCTGTTTGGGCTTGAATTTTCCAGATATTTCTAGATAGCCTCAGTTATCTTCTCTGGCTGTATACAAGTTGAGTAGATAAAACCTACCATGTATCATTTTATGTAACATAAATAGGAATGTGCCATTTTCCCTTGAACCAAACCTTTCCTCTTCCACATAGGTTGTAGAATGATAAATACACACATGCTATTGATTGGAAGCCTTTGGTGGCCCTGAGACAAGGCTTCCTAGTATAGTTGGGTAGTGTCTTGTGGTTTTGGAAACACTCTCACATCATTACTTTGGATCCCAAGAATAACCCCCCAAAAATAAAAGGTGAAGTATTATTATCATTCCCATTTTGCAGTTGTGGGACCAAGTTCCCCAAGAAAGTAAAGGCCTTGGCCAACATCGCAGAGCTAGTGAGCACGACCTCAGCCTCAGAGCCACACGTTGGTTCCACGCTGGGAGGCATGCCAGCTGCCTGCACCTCCCTGTGGTTACACGGGACAAGCTGTTTCACTTCAGTGTTATCATTGCAAGGAAAATAATGCTTAACTCAAAGGCAAGTGAGCAAGATCAAATCAGATAATGTGCATGAAACTACATCAGCCTTTTTTTTTCTTTTTTGGTTACCTCTTAATAAGCCACAAGAGAGACCAGACAAAAGTCTCCCTGGTCCTGCTGAACACCAGCTCATACCTTTTAAACACACTGACTATTTTAGGGGAAACTTAAAGCCAGGTAAAGTCCAAGATTTGTTGTGAAACTATTTTTGTGTGTTTCCAATTCTGTCACTTGTTTTATCACCCCATAAACATTCATTGACCACCACTTGTGCCAGGCTATGTGAATAAGGGAATCATATTATTCAGTATTAATGTCCTTTTTCTTTCCAAAGCAAATGTTACCATTTCCTAGTTCAATTGAAAGATTAGTCTCAAGATTTTTATCTTTTTAAGGTTTGAACCTGTGACTTTGAGCAAGAATGACCACTGGTCTTCTCAAAAAAATTAAAAAAAAAAAAAAAGAAATATTTAGGATACAGTATTCCTTCATGAAAAACATATTTGGAAGTAGTAGCAAAAAATCAACCTCTGTGTATCAGTGTCTGTCTCTGAGTGACAGCACATACATACACATGTCAATATTTCATGACAATTGTTCTTGTATTTGAAGGTTCAGTAATGTCATCAGAGCCCACACTCGCCTCGAGTCAAGATATAGCAATAGCTCGGGAGGATCATACGATGAGGATAAAAGTAAGTATCAACAGGCTGGTGGCTTTCATTGGGATGCAAATGGCCAGAGAATGGAAAATGAGTATTTCTATTACCCTTGGTCTAATCACTAAAAAGGGTCTATAAATGTTAAGTAGCCATTTAAGCCAACAGTGCAGATGAACATAGAGTCGGCATCTTAAAGGTTTTTGGAAAAGCCGACCAATGAAATATAAATATTGTAACCTGATCGTTTGCACCCTCATACCAATCTGAATTTTTAAAAACCATAAAAAGCCAACCAATGGACAAATCAATATTATAAAAACTCAAACTGCTACCCAATGCCATATTTTTATATTCTTGGCATTTTTCATTGGTGAGGCAGTTGGGAAAAGGCTAGAAAGACATTGGCCCATTAGAAAACATGTGTTGCAGTTCAGTTTTCCAGCCTCTGTTGGGAGTGCATTTAGCCTTGAAGCTTTGTGAGTCTATTCACTCAGGATAGGATCAGTTTTCACGTTGACTCTCTCAGCGGCATAGTCTCAGTAGCCAGATGAAAACCTTGCTAACCTGGGAGATAGATTTGTTACAGGAACTTCGTTTGGCTGTTGGGAAACCAAAAAGGCCAATACATTCACTGATTCTCTGTAAGTCCTAGGCAGCTGCTATAGACACTGAGCAGATACGGAGTATGAGTTGGTCTTGAGTTACAGGAATTCTGGAACCACAGAATGTTCCCAGTGACATTTAAATGTGCTAAGGAAATCAGTGAACTATCTGGTGGGATGTATTTTTCTACTTTGGCAGAAATTACTAATATAGTGATCATGAGTTAAGTTTATTTTGTAAATCAGTGCATAAACCTTTATGGTCGTTGTTTTGTTTTTGAGTCAGTCTCACTTTATTGCCCTCAGTAGAGTGCCATGGCGTCACAGCTCACAGCAACCTCAAACTCTTAGACTTAAGTGATCTCTTGCCTCAGCCTCCCAAGTAACTGAGACTACAGGTGCCTGGCTAGTTTTAGAGACAGGGTCTTGCTCTTGCTCAGGCTGGTCTCAAACTTGTGAGGTCAGTCAATCCACCCACCTGGGCGTCTCAAGTGCTGGGATTACAGGCATGAGCCAGTTGTTTTATTTTAGTGGGAAGTGTGTAGATTCAGGTAAGAGCAAGGTGGTTATAATGATGCCACATTTCAGGTAACCTGGCCCTACTTATGTAGACACAGACAGGCAATTATTCACCATTCAAAATACCAGTGGAAGGAATGTTTGCAATCCATATGTAATGTTCATGCTCTAACTGAGGTTTCAGCTATGTCTGGGGAAGACACTTCCTAGAACTGTCAAGAAGAGGTAAAATAAAGCTGTTTGTATTTTTCTTCTTTTTTTGTGTCCAAGCAGAGGACTACACCACCCAAACTGAACAATTGAATCTCAGGACATCAGACCATTAGTTCTAGAAAGGACCATATTGTAGAGATGAAGAAAGCAGTACCAGAGAAATGGAGTTGGTAGTTCAGGAAAAGTTACTGTGGAAATATTTGGTGACCCAAACTTTGAGAACAACAACAACAAAAAAAAAATGCATTTTATTCCACCTGAATTGTCCTTGGTACATTTTTACTGTTTGGATATAATCTGAGAATATCATTGAAACAAAAAATATCCTTTCCTAACCAAAATCTCACAAGTTGTTTTTTTCCTTTTAATTCCTCAATAGTCTCCCTTTGTTACTCCCCCTTCCAGTTTTGTTGAAGAGCAGCTAATTACTTAGAGGTACATTCGGAAACTAACTTATATTAGACAGCTATTCCAGTAGTTAATTTGCTGAAAGGGAGTCATTCTGCAGGCAATTTACTGAGAGTTAGAACTGAGATAAGTTACTAGTGTACCTGCTTTAAATTTTTTCCAGGCTAAAATTTTGTGGCCAAGCTTCATGGCATAGAATTCTAGGGTGCCAGGTGCTCATTTATTGGTATATCAATAAGTGCCCACAGTCACTTTTTCTGAGGGAAATCCTGGCCTCACTGACTGAAAATTTCTCACATCCCTGGAGAAGTGGGGTGTTCATGGTTCTAATGCCTGTCCTTGTTCAAAGCCCTGTTGTCACAACAGGAAAGCTTCCCTCCCACCAGCTCTGCTAACTGTTAAGGCCACTGTTCTACATAAGACCAGCAGCATCAAGTCAGCAACCTTCTGCTACCTTTCAGAAGTGCAACCAAGAAAAACTATATTTGGGGGAAATTTCCTAAAGACAGTGTAATACATATTTCTACCTAATCCATTAAATTTTCCCAAAATTAAGCCTGCTTGACTGAAGCCACATACTGGGGGGGAAGAAGGGGAGATGTCGTAGCATCCCCAGGGGAACTGCTTACCTTGAATGCCGCTGACTTGTACTGACAGCATAATAAGAAATAACGCCATGAAATCAGTTGTTGTGCTCACTTTAGAGATATTGTTATGGAGTTCATTCACTCAACAAATACTTATTAATCCCCTACTATATGCCAGGCACCATTGCAGGTAGTAGGAACACAGCAGTGAACCAAATGGAGAAAGTTCTCACCTTCCTGGAACTTACACTGGGCAGGGAGCAGGCAATGCTGGTGAATCAGTGCTCTGTGCCCAGGGGTTAAGGAAAGCTGCTGTGGGAAAGTGATATTTGGACAAAGAACCTAATGAAGCAAAGGATTAAGCCAGGCAGCTGTCTGGGAAGGACATTCCAGCCCTAGGCAGTAGCAGATGTGAGGGCCCTGAGGCTGGGTGGACTCAAAGGAAACCTGTGACTGGGGTAGAGTGAGCAAGAGGATGGTCATAGGAGATAAGTGAGGAGAGGTACAGGGGGAAGACCTGGTAAGACCTCAGAGGCCATGGCATGGATTTGCTGGGGGAGCCACTGGGGAGTTTTGAGCAGAGAAAGACACAACTGAATTTAATTTAAAAGAAATGCCCTGGCTACTCCATAGAATGTGGACTGCACGAGGGCAAGGATAGAAGCAGTGACACAGTAAGGGTAGCCCAGGTAGAAAGTGTGGTGGCGTAGGCTAGGAGCATCATGATGGACATGGGGAAAGATGGTCAGATAGCGGTTTTGGAGGCAGAGCTCACCGAGTGTGTTGACAATGGCATGTACTGAATCTCACTTTCCCCTCTACAAAATAGGGGTAAAAATAGGTACTTATCATCAGCTGTTACTATGTGAAATGCATAGAACAATGCCTGGCATCCAGTGAGCACTCTGTGCTAGCTCCTAGTATTACTATCACCGTCAGCACCATCATGATTGTGAGGTAGATGTGGGATGTGACGGGGAGGCCAGAGATGACTAAGGCGTGAACTGGATATATGGAACTGAGCTTTCCTGAGATGGGGAAACTGGAAGAAGAGCAGGTTTTCACAGTAATGGGCATTCCCATAATTTAATGTTTTTCTGTGTGTGTGTGTCTGTATTTTCCTTTGCTTTATAATGAATAACTATGAATCAGTTAGCAAGTAACAACTAATCAAGTAATTACCTAAACAAGTAATTCTAACCCATTTGATCATGTAATTCATACTCACCAAATGAAATGGTTGGCAAGTTATTTTTATAAGTGCACATTCTGAGAATCTTTCTAAAAATACCAAGTAGGGAAAACAAAAATATCCTCTTCCTGAAAATAAAGCACACTTGTCTTTCTCACCCTATAGATGATCCAATTTCTCCCTACACAAGCTGGTTGCTAACTATTACGGAAACCAAGCAGCCCCAGCCCTTACCAATGCCTTGTACTGGAGGATGCTGGGCCCCCCTGGTTGACTATCTCCCAGAGACCATCACTCCCCGGGGACCACTGCACAGGTGAGCAGTATGTACAGGTAGAGGGAAATGACCGTGTAGCTTTGACTGGACTTTTCTACATATAAGAAGTAGAAAACCTATTCCAGGTCTCTCCCAGTGAAAATGCCTTTTAAATCAAACTGTGCCTGACTTGACTGCTGCTCCCAGTATATTAGTAGAGCTTGGCCAAATATTAACCAATGTGCAAAACTGCTCTGTGGTCTTTTGAATTTCTCCTTGGTAGAATCTTGATACAGATATGCATTCTGTGATGTTTTTTTAAGCTGTACACAACCTGAAGAGAGGGACTTTGATTTCAATTTCTCTTCACTCCTCAACTTTTACTACCTCATGACTAGAAGACTCTCCATTATGAGATTTGCTCAACCAACATACTTCCGTGTCGTGGAGCTCTAGGCTATATCAGAAGTTCAAGTCTACAGGATGTCCCAAAGGTCACCCATAAAGTCGCCATGCATAAATGGAAAATGGTAGCTAAATGTACCTTCATTTATAAGATAGTCATTATAAAATTTTACAACAGATTTACAGAACATTGTCTATGTGTTGGCTACCTCTTTGTAAAATTTCATGAGGAATATTTTGTAAATAAAGATCATTTAGCTATGATTTCCCCTTTTCCTTTTTTTTTTTTTTTTTTT
>NW_003852515.1:507697-509802 GCF_000181295.1 Otolemur garnettii | reverse complement strand
CAGAGCCTCAAGCTGCTCAAGCTGTTGTCCTGGGTAGAGAGCTATAGCATCACAGCTCACAGCAACCTCCAACTCCCGGCTTAAATGATTCTCTTGCCTCAGCCTCCCAAGTAGCTGGGACTACAGGTGCCCACCACAATGCCTGGCTATTTTTTGTTGTGGTGGTCATTGTTGTTTGGCAGGCCCAGACTGAATTTGAACCCACCAGGTCTGGTGTATGTGGCTGGCACCTTAGCCACTTGAGCTACAGGCACCAAGGCAACCTTTTCTCTTCTTTTGGTGACCTTATGGGTGACCTTTGGGACATCCTGTATTTCCCTGGAATTAAGAGTCTTACATAATTCGTCAAAAAGATTTAAGAGTTGTGTTTAATTATAATTTAATGATCTATCAGTATACTTCCATCCTCTTCTGAATTTGCATTAATTTCATCATTTCTTTGATTAGGTGCAATATTGCTGTAATTTTTATGACCGAGATGGTGGTTGATCACAGTGTGAGAGAAGATTGGGCACTTCATCTGCCATTATTGCTTCATGCTGTCTTCCTAGGTAAGGCTGGATCTAAGAAGAATTCCAACAATAGGGATAAAAATATGCAGAAGTAATCCATAGAGATTTCCTTTTACATGGAAATCCTGCTTGCCTCATTTCTGAAATATTTGGTCTTCTCTCTTTTTTATTAGCCTTTCATGACATCTGCTCTCAAATTTCAGTTGATTAGTCGTTATTTGAAATTGTCGCATTTCTATAATATACAGTGTCACCTCACCAATGCCATGTCTATAAAGATATCCAAAGTAAGTTGGACCTTTTTGAAGGTCTTCAGCTAAGGTGATAAATTGAAAGATATGAGACATGGTTGAGACATAAATCGAAAGAATACAGAACAGAGTGGGCCAAGCACTGACCTTGGTAGAGCAAACAGTGGAGAGGGGAAACAACCAGGGAGACTGAGAAGTTCATTTACAGATAAATAAAATTAGAACCCTTCAGTAACAGGGATGTCTAGGGAAGAGAACATCTCAAGAAGGGGAGGAATGCTAACCATGTCACATGTCACCACCGAGAGGTCAAGAGAAGTCCATTTATCAGCATTTTATGAGAATATTTTATTTAAGAAATAAAGCATTTTATTTTTCCTGAGCCCAAATTCTTTATGTTGGTAACACAAACAGTAACAAGGAAAACTAAACATTCTTTTCACATGTTCCTCCTGGGTATCTTGGAATCTTTACTATCCCTGGAATCTAAAGGAGCTTAACGTTTGTTTATACTGAGAAATTCCACCGTTCTGTTCCAGGTTTGGACCACTACCGGCCTGAAGTCTTTGAACACAGCAAAAAATTGCTTCTTCACCTCTTGATTGCCCTGTCCTGCAACAGCAATTTTCATTCCATTGCTTCCGTGCTTCTGCAGACTCGAGAGATGGGTGAAGCTAAGACACTAACCGTTCAGCCAGCTTACCAACCTGAATATCTCTACACAGGTAACAAGGGAAGGAGGGGCAGAGAGCCTAACACAGTCACAGATGGAAGGAGAACTGAAGGTGCCCGTGGAGCCTGAGTTAACTGCTCTCGTGCTGTTACCTCCGACTTTCCAAGTGATCAATAATAGCACAGTAAATACATACCATGTCACCTCATGTGAACTTGCCTCTCAGAAGCCTTCCTTATTATTAAATATTTTTAAATATTTTTTTTCCTATTGATGTATCAAAAATTTAAATGTGCATTGCTGAAGAGTATCTGTCTAGAACACTGAAGGATGAGAGTGCAAAACCCAGCGACCATCCCCACTGCCTGAGAGCAGGTCCAGGCAGGGTGCCGAGGTGTCACCTGCATACCTTCTACTGCCCCTGAAGGAATTTTTATTGTATTGAATGACTGACTTTTCCCTAGATGGCACCATTAGTAAGAAGCTGTTAAAAGCCATTTCTGTTTTGAAACCAAAATTTCTTCGTAGAAATGGGAACAGAAGGCATTGACTGAATCAGAGAAATCAGTCTGCCATGTCAAGCCCATTCATGAAAACTTTCTCCAAAGGGATAACGGGTGATTTTCATTTAGGACTAGAGTATTACAATAACTTAAAATGGGCTGGGCA
>NW_003852515.1:505256-505751 GCF_000181295.1 Otolemur garnettii | reverse complement strand
GAATAGAAAGCAGCAGATGACCTCCCATCCCAGATACACACTGGTTGGCACAGCAGTGCAGTGATTCCAAAAGCAGAGGAAAACTATCAGTCCTGTTCCTTCATAGCCATAGCCAAAATCAAATATTTTCTTCCCCAAGTTGAAATAACCGCACACTTCTCTGTGCTCATCTTAGGACCAGCATGCTGAGAAGCACCCTGCCTAGAACATCCCTCCTGTCCTTCTTCTCTCACCAGGTGGCTTTGACTTTCTGAGAGAGGACCAGTCATCTCCTGTGCCAGACTCTGGGCTGAGTTCCAGTTCGACCTCCTCCAGCATCAGCCTGGGAGGCAGCAGTGGGAACCTCCCGCAGATGACCCAGGAGGTAGAAGATGTGGACACAGCCGCTGAAACAGATGAGAAGGCCAACAAGCTCATTGAGTTTCTGACAACCAGGTAATGAGTACTAGGGAGTCTCAGTGGTCTGTGTAGGTCAGTCTTCTGGAAAAATGCCAG
>NW_003852515.1:500088-505088 GCF_000181295.1 Otolemur garnettii | reverse complement strand
ATTTCGTGGATGACACTGATGCAGCAGATGGAGGCAAGAGACTGTAGTGCCCCGCAGGGAGCATGACGTTCATTGTCTGTTAGAGCCAGCTGGTCTGGGAGCTCTGCGAGATGGCAAAGAACATCACTGTCAAAACCAAGGGTAGTAACCATGGTCATCAACCCAGAGCAGCTGCAGAGGGGACACTGTCTGCTCATCTGGTCCAAACAGTCATTTGCAAAGAGAAGGCAAAAAGCAGAAACAATAGAAGCATTCTAAGAGACAAATAGAACTAATACTAAATCACAACCGAGAAAAACTGCAAGTGGTCCTGTTCTATCAGGTCATCTGCTTCCTCTAAGTAACCGTTTAGCTTGTAAGGCTTCAAAATGCCTAACACCTGTGGCCCGGTATTCTTCCCTGTGACCTGGTGCTGTGCCCTCTTTCCTCAGTTAAGTCTTGGAATCTAGCCTGTGTATGTTGTGTTACATAATATTTCACATTATTTTTCTATCGATTAATGAAAAACAATTCAAAAAGAGCATTTTCTTTTTACAAGTGATGATTCAGATTATTTGTGTAGCTTTCAGCTTAATGCAGGACTTAATGTACAGGAAGCTTAGGAGGGGGCTGATGGCGCCTTTCCCACAGGGAGTGTGCATCCAGGGTTCTTCAGGCACCTGAAGGGTTGTCAGAGGAAAGGTATTGCCACCTCTCTCCGATACCATGTATTGGTGAGGGCTGTTCTCTGAAATTCTCCTAGCTGGCTCCATCCTGTTATTACTGAAAACCAAGTAAATGACAGAGGTGATGTCTCCAGGTTGGTTCTACAAAATTGGCAACTTAGTGATGGGATCCTGATCAAAACCTTATCTCTACAAATGCTAAAATGTAGAAACTGAGGCCGTGTCTAAATCTGTATTTTATTTAGCATTTTATATCACTTTATTTAACAAACAAACACAATATGCCAAGTGCTATTCCAGTAATTTTGGAAGTTTTAATTTTTTAAATAAACTTTATTTAAAACACAAAAAAAGTATTCCTCTATAAATTGGCTAAATGTGTTTTGAGTATGCTGGTAGGTTTTGTAAAACAGAAATATACCCCCAGATCCATTAGCAAAATTTAAAAATATATATATTGTACTTTTGGAGTCAGAACTGCATGCATGATTTTAAAAATGCAAATATGACAGTTTTATTTTTTGACATTTTTTGTGTTTTGTTTAAGGGCATTTGGTCCACTTTGGTGCCATGAAGACATCACTCCTAAAAATCAAAATTCAAAGAGTGCTGAACAGCTCACTAATTTTCTACGGCACGTTGTATCTGTGTTTAAAGATTCCAAATCAGGTACTTCATTCTGTTTGCCCAAATCCCTCCTTCAGCTTTGTGTCTGAGCTCACTCACTTATATGACCACACACCTTGGAATGCGGTCCTTATTCTCTACCCCTACAGCATAAGTATATTCAAAGGGGATTTTGAAGTTTATTTCAGATGCTTCTGATAGTTAATACCATGTATATTTTCATTACACTCTATTAATTGATTTGCCCAACTTCACTGTTCTATTACCTTTAAAGAAAGCCATAAGAAATAAATCTCATTAATTGACTCTCCTCAATCTCAACTATGAAAAATAGCCTGGTTACATGTCTCGTTGAAATGTTTAAACTGCTTTTTTGTTTGTTTGTTTAAAAGAATATGTGATAAAATATTTTTGGTTTCAAAGGTGTTGGCTAACTATTCCTGTGCAAACGACTGTTCAAAATTCTGAACACAGCATGAATGAGTCCCGTTTAGACGATAGTTTAATACTTTATAATACTTAATTGTTTGCCCTCAGCTGAGTTCCTGCCGATCCTACTTGGCCTGAACGGATTTGTGTGTGAAATTTAAATTTGGTTCTTGAGCATGTTATAAGATTATCTCTGCCTGTTCCCTCACACCAGGCTGGCCGTATTAAATCCAGCTCACTGGCTTTTCTGGCTGCTGCAATAATTAGCACATTTCCTTGTTTGAAACACTTCCTATTACCCACAGCTCTTTACATTATCAGAGGATGTTACTAAGAAACACAGAATACTGATAAACTGAAATGAGGAAGTCATTCTAGCAATGGAAGTGCCACTTCTTGTTTTGAATTTCCCCTTTGGAATTTGTTTGAAACAGTAAAACCCCCAAAGTCACTCACAACTGAACACAAACCAAAAAAATTATTTACTATTTGTATGTGAACCATTAATTTGTCTCAAACCTTTGATTATATGAAGTTGATAAAAAATGATGAAATATGTGAATGCCTTTTATTGAATTCTCAGTGGATACTTTAGGCTGCTTAAAATGTAAGTCTTTTCACATCTTGACTAAGCTATTCTTACTCATTCTGATTTCTTTGTACATCCCTGAGTTCAGCCTGTTTTCACCATACACACACGGTGTGTCCCTATTTCTTCGGGTTTGTGTTCACTTGTATTAGTCAGGGTGGGATAGCTGCTGTAACAACCTCTAGAGCTCAGAGACTTAACATAGGAGAAGATTATTCCTGGATCACATAACAGTTCAGGTGGGTATTCGGCAGGCTCCGAGGCCTCTGCTAGACCCCCTGCATCCACCAGCAGGTGGAGAGAGAGTGAGTGAGTGGAGGATTCCTCAGGATGAGTGGACCCACCACGTTTGAATGAGTTGTCTGGTGATGCTTCCCACATTCTACGGGCCAGAATTCAGGCACGTAGTCACATGTAACTGCAAGGAAGGCTGGAAGTACAGATTCACTGTGTGGCTGGAAAGAAAAGAAAACCTTTTCCTTTTCCCAAAGGATAATTCATTGTAGAGGTGGAATCCTCAGTCCTACTAACAAAGTTCTAGCCTTCCGGTTCATTATGATTTAAATACGCGTTTGGTCATTGCTAGGGGACCTAACCCCCACATATGAAATGGATTAAGTAGTAAAATGTGACATAATAAAAAAGACATAACATATTTCAGGGGAGTGGAGTTGAAACACCTTCTTCTTAGTGTTTCCATCACAAGGATGGAAAAGCAAGTGTCCAAAATACTTAATACTAATATGAAGCCTGTAGATGAACTAATACACCCCACACAAGAGAAAAGCTCAATTCATCTCATTTTGGAGGAGGGAATAGAGAGGAGGAGGCGGGAGGATGGGTGTGCTCCCACCTCATGGGGACAATGTAGGAGTGCAAGGCACACCTCCGGGGGTGGGACACAACTACAACAAGGACTTTACCTAACAAACGCAAACATTGTAACCTAATTGTTTGTACCCTCATATGTTAATCTGAAATTAATAAATAAATAAATACATTTTTTTTAAAAACCACAATAAAAAAAAGAAAGAAAAATAAATATATTATTTTGAAGTGCAATCCATTTGGACATGATGAACTGCCCATATAGATTTAATACTATATTGACACCCTGAATATGAAGTCCATTTTCAAGTTCCTCTGTTTTCTCTGCAGGAACAGTTTCTCATATAATCTATTTGTTCCTAGGGTCAAACAGCCAAGCCCAGCTAAGAACACTGGCAATGAACTGTCCCTCTGGTCCACATTCATGGGACAGCCTGTGGATCACGGAGACAGCCAAAATCGCTGTTTGCACTCAGTCCTCTCACTCTGATAGCCTGTTTTTCTCTCTGCAGAGAGGCACAGGAAGTACACAGAGCTGTGACCCAGAATTCAGTCATAAGCTTTGTCTTGCATTTTCATTCCCATCGGATCAGATGGTTTTCTGATGCTGAGGTTACCTTTATGCTATTGGAAGAACAAATATTCAGGCAAAAGTTTAAATTATGTCTGCTTTCTTTCCAGCGTCTGCATTTCAATATCTGCATATTTATAGAGCAAAGACTTTGGCACAGGCCTTAGTTGTATGTAGAGCCACTAGCAAATTCTCTTAAGTAAAAAAGGAATGAAAGTATTCTACGTAAAAAAGTAGAACAGAAGAAGAATATAGAAAAATAGCAGGGTAATAAATAACAATACATAATGTGTCAGACACCGTACTAGGCACATCATAGGTTGTTTAATTCTCCCAACAACTCTGTGAGGTAAATGTTATCACGCATAAGTTCAAGATAAGGAAACAGGCTCGCCAAGAATGAATTTGTTTCCCAGAGTTGAAAAGCCCCGCATTCAAAACCAGGACCATCTTGTTCTAAAGCCGTGATTCTCTGGACTGTGGCACACTGGTGTGCCATGAGAGGATGTTAGGTGTGCTGCGAAAATGTTTAAAGATCATTAAATTATTTTTAAGAGAAATTCAAAGCACATTAAGTATATCCTTTTTTTTACTCTTTTTTTGGATCACTGTGATTTTTAAGGGTGCCAGGAAAGTTTAACTATAGGTTCAAGTGTGCCGTGAGATAAAAGAGGTTGAAAAACACTGTTCTGAAACTTCTACCTCTTTCTACTACATTATGCCTCCCCAGGATTTATTTACGAATTGGTTTTATTTTAGAATGGGTGATTTTCAAATACATCCCCCCACAAGGTAGCTCTGGCCAGTTGGCCTGTTTGAAACTTACAGGTCACTTTGATGCTTCAGAGTGTGCAGAGGAGAGGCTGACCTCTTCTCTGGCTCTTCTTCCCCTAGGTTTCCACCTGGAGCAACACTTAAGTGAAGTTGCATTGCAGACAGCCCTTGCAAGCTCTTCAAGGCACTATGCCGGTCGGTCCTTCCAGATATTCAGGGCCCTCAAGCAACCTCTTTCAGCACACGCCTTATCTGACCTTCTCTCAAGACTGGTAGAAGTGATCGGAGAACATGGAGATGAGATTCAGGTATGGAAGCAGAGGCCACTGGGCTCTTGGAGGAGGAGCTCTCTTATTTCAATGATCAGAGTTAATCTTCTTTGAGCCTTTTATTAAAAAGCTTTGAAGGGGTGATTTTTATATTTGCAAAATAACTCCAAAGAGTATTGTTCTAAAAATTAAGTAGTATGTGTATTTAATAATGGATCTTATCTCCTTTTCTAAGCCAATAACTGGAA
>NW_003852515.1:496683-499906 GCF_000181295.1 Otolemur garnettii | reverse complement strand
TCAGTAGACTGAGAAGAGCTGACGGAGTGGCGAGAGTATTTGCCACAGAAGACCGTGTAGGTAGAGCCCAGATCTTCTGGAGCTGGGCAGATTGAAAGCCATGGGCATTAGAGGTTCTGTCTCTCAGGCCAAGCCCTTCTTTCCCATCAGAAATGTTCTGGC
The DNA here is from genome assembly GCF_000181295.1 of Otolemur garnettii. Classification (NCBI taxonomy): domain Eukaryota; kingdom Metazoa; phylum Chordata; class Mammalia; order Primates; family Galagidae; genus Otolemur; species Otolemur garnettii. Next base: position 499,744 of record NW_003852515.1, on the reverse strand, counting down.
CTCTCAGAAAAGCCTAAATACTGATAGACTCTACCTGCTTTTCCTCCTCTGGCCATCAGAAGTGCTGTCCAAAACGCCGGAGATGCACAGCACTCTCTATACCTCATCTCAGTCTCTGGCTTTTGGATATCACTATTCTATATTTCAGATGCCCTCCTCCCCTCGGCAGGGAGTTGTGCTTGCCTCCCTGTCCCCAGTGGATTTCAAATGAAATTGAGCTGTTGAGGCTTTCAGACCTAGGGAAATAAATCTTTATGCTTATCTGCTAACTCCTAAGCCATCCAAATTTCCTAAGTGGTTCTTAAAATTTGTTTTTAGACTTCATAAATTAAAGCAGCAATGAATGTCTAAATTTCAATGATATTAACATTACTGGAATAAAGTTTACACGAATTACATTTATCTTCAGGAAGTTAACAATGGTGATAAGCGGGACAAAATGCTGTCTTTGCCTGTTTGGCAGGGTTATGTGATGGAGGCGCTCCTTACGCTGGAGGCTGCTGTGGATAACTTGTCCGACTGCTTGAAGAATAGTGATCTCTTAACTGTGTTATCCCGGTGAGAATCAGCTTAATGATGTTTTAAAATCAGATCTACTGTACTGATTATTTGGGAGATTCTGGATTTGGGGTAGAGTACAAAGAATAAATCTCACTTTTGAAATCTATTTGTGAGCTGAAAAAGTATGTATGATATTTTCTTAAGTTAAAAAAAAGGAAGTTACCACACACTCATAGACATGTTTTAGAAGAATTTTTAAATGTCAGGAAGATAGACACCAAATATTATCTCTAAATAATACAGATATTAATGATTTTTAATTTTCCTGTTTATGTCTTGGAATATTTTTTCAAATTTTGTGTAATAGTTATTTTACTTATTACATTGGTAAATAGAAACTAAAACTAAATATTATTCTTTAAAGGAATACACGTATAGCTCATCTGAACCATTTCTATAAAAGCAGTTGAAATAGATGTTGACTTTTCCAGAAGAAATTTCTACCTTGACACCTTTTTGTTCACCTATCCATGCTTAATAACCCATTTCAAATCATTTACAGTTGTATATTCTGCTGTGTAATTGAGTTCATCTTGCTTCAAATCAAGTCAGTAATATTATCTTGTACCCCACTGGGCCTTGTTCCCCTTTTAAGTTCAGCATAACAATGCTGAAGAGGTAACTACAGTGTGACTACTAACATCATACATACTTAGCTATATAAACTTACAGATTTATCTAAATCAGCACTAAGTTAGCAAGAATGTTAATGAAAAGTCTTATCTGGGGCTGGGCGCAGTGGCTCACACCTGTAAGCCTAGCACTCTGGGAGAGCAAGGCTGGTGGATGGCCTGAGCTCAGGAATTCAAGATTAGCCTGAGCCAAAGCAACACCCTGTCTCTAAAACTAGCCAGGTGTTGTGGTGGGTGCCTCTAGTCCCAGCTACTTGGGAGGCTGAGGCAAGAGAATAACTTAAACCCAAGAGTTTGAGGTTGCTATGAGCTGCAACACCATGGCACTCTACCTGGGGTGACAAAGTCAGACTCTGTCTCGAAAAAAAAAAAAAGGAAGGAAGGAGGGAAGTTTTATCTTTTCACCATGAATAGACTTAGAAATCATTTTTAATAAATTTTTATAAGTACCCAAAAAAGTCTTTTGACATAAACATTTAATAACTTCTTTCTAGAAAACATAATTTTTTTTTTTGCAGTTTTTGGCCAGGGCTGGGTTTGAACCCGCCACCTCTGACATATGAGGCCGGCGCCCTAGTCCTTGAGCCACAGGTGCCTCCCTGGAAAACATAATTTTAGAGAACACTTCTGTTCTATTTATTGGTTGCTTAATAGACTATTGAAGTTTATACCTATCAGGTACATTTTCTTTCATAATTAGTCCTACCCATATTCAAACAAAATTAGTCCTGCCCATATTCAGACAAACAACAAAAAAATCAATAAACTTTAAGGCCTGATTCTTTACACTTTCAATAAGTGGCAGTCAATACTGTGTTTTGTTTTTGTTTTATTGGTAAAGGGTTTCTTGTTGTGTTTCATAGCTTTTGTGTTTAAGGATAAGGAAAAAGAAAGTAATATAAAGTAGTATTTCCAAAGAATGTTTTCCCTCCTTTAGTGTTTCTCAAGTGGACTTGAAAGGACTGGTTTTCACTGAAGCATGTTGGCAGTCTATTCAACTTATATATTTTTATACCCAGCTCTTCATCACCAGATTTAAGCTCAAGCACTAAACTAACAGCAAGCAGAAAGAGCACAGGACAACTCAACGTGAATCCGGGAACTGCCAGTGGCAATACCACCACTGCAGAACGAAGCCGGCATCAAAGAAGCTTCTCTGTGCCCAAGAAGTTTGGTGTTGTTGACCGATCCTCTGACCCACCTCGAAGTGCCACCCTGGACAGAATTCAGGCTTGTACCCAACAAGGCCTCTCCTCAAAAACTAGAAGCTCATCCTCCTTGAAAGACAGCCTCACGGACCCGTCCCACATAAACCATCCCACTAACCTGCTGGCCACCATCTTCTGGGTCACAGTGGCCTTGATGGAGTCTGATTTTGAGTTTGAGTACCTGATGGCCTTAAGGCTGTTGAGTAGACTGCTGGCGCATATGCCACTCGATAAAGCTGAGAACCGAGAGAAGCTTGAGAAACTCCAGGCGCAGCTCAAGTGGGCCGACTTCTCAGGGTTGCAGCAGCTGCTGCTGAAAGGATTCACATCCCTCACCACCACAGACCTTACCCTGCACCTTTTCAGTTTGCTGACACCAGTGTCCAGAATACCCATGGTGGATTCATCCCAAGCTATTGGTAAAACCAGCATCATTCATTCTCTTACAATTCTGGTGGTGGCTATGTTCATCATTGGTGTGATAAGATAGTATGGACTTACCGGTTTTAACAATTCTGCTTAGAAATGGGCCTTTGGGAATAGTTTATTTATTTATTTATTTTCTCTTGAAATTCTGTGCAAGTATTAATTCTAATAGCATAGAAGGGACAGAAATTATATATAAAACATTATGACTTCTTTATGCCTTTGAGATCAAAC
>NW_003852515.1:494713-496285 GCF_000181295.1 Otolemur garnettii | reverse complement strand
TCATAAGGAACTAGGCCTACTGTACTGATACGTACATGTGGTGCATGTCCCATCTGTGACAATTAGGTCAGCTTAAGGAGGTTATCAGTGTAGGGAGGTGGTCAGCTATGGAGGGTCTACTGTATTTTTTTTTAATAAAAAATTCAAATTGGTGCTTTGGTTCAGTTTAATTTGTGCCAGTGATCCTCATTCCCACACAGATCATAGCAAGATAACCACTGGATCTTAAAATTACAAATCTCTTTCAGTGTTTCTTTGTAACTGGTGAAACTGTGGTACCTTTTTTCTGGATTTTGTTTTAGATCATATTTAAGGTGTTTCAAAAGACTGTTTTTGCATCATCTCAGAATAAAATCTTTAAAACATGCCTTCCCCAGTTAATGGTTAAAAGACACTGTATTCAGCTATCTCTGTTGTATCTTCTCTAATCCAGGGTTTCCACTGAATGTCTTGTGTCTTCTGCCCCAGCTGATTCAGCATTTTGAAAATCCCAATCAGTTCTGTAAGGATGTAGCCGAAAGGATTGCTCAGGTATGAGTTACGGTTCTAAACTTCAGGCAGATCTGTTCAAGCCATCAGGAAGGCACAATGTCAGACAGAAATTATCAGGCCTAGAGAAGGCAATGCTTTTCTCAAAAACTGGAAATAATAAGTGATATCACCAGTAATGTGCATCTATGAGTGGCTAATGGAAATTGTCCTATTTGCTTTCATGACTGAGAAAACAGGTAGAAAGAATTTGTGAAAATTATATTAGCCAAGCTAAGCACTTCTGTAGCTACCAAAAAGTGTATCACTCTAATTTCTAGACTGCCAGAACTTACATTGAAATTGCTAACATTTGTTTCTTCTTTGGGTTATGTTATCCTTAATTTTTTTTTTAAGCAAGAAAAGGAAGGTTTGGCTCGGTGCCTGTGGCTCAAGTGGCTAAGGCGCCAGCCACATACACCTAAGGTGGCGGGTTCGAATCCAGCCCGGGCCCACCAAACGACAATGATGGCTGCAACCAAAAAAATAGCCAGGCGCTGTGGTAGGCGCCTGTAAGTCCCAGCTACTTGGGAGGCAGAGGCAGGAGACTTGCTTGAGCCCAGGAGTTAGAGGTTGCTGTGAGCTGTGATGCCACGACACTCTACCCAGGGTGACAGCTTGAGGCTCTGTCTCAAAAAAAAAAGAAAAGGAAGGTTTATTAACTACTATACACAACTTTGAGGGCTACCAGCTGCTTCTTATCAATCTAAAATGTTGGGTGCCTGGGTCCTCACTTCTTGGAGTGCTCTTGGTCAGAAAATGAATAGACACCCCAAAGTAAGGCAAACATGAGACAAAGTTTATTGAGAAGAAGAAAGATAGGTTTATAGGGTAAGAGCAAGGGGCTCCCATTGTCACAGCAAAGAAATGGCACATAGGCCCCTAATTGATTTTCTTATATTAAAAGGTTTGTTTGGAAGAGAAGAACCCCAAACTGTCAAATCTTGCACACGTTATGACTCTTTATAAAACGCACAGCTACACAAGGGACTGTGCCACGTGGGTCAACGTGGTTTGCCGATACCTTCATGAAGCGTATGCTGA
>NW_003852515.1:490439-494444 GCF_000181295.1 Otolemur garnettii | reverse complement strand
TGTAGATAATAATATCTACATATTTCACATATAATAATCTGAGGCTCAGCCAGGTTAAGTAATTTGTCATAATTTTAAGACAGCAGAGCCAACCTTTGAACCTAAACATAGCCTACCCCAGAGTTTAAAGCCCCTTCTGTTTACTACATCAATGCCTGTCAGTGCATGGCAGAGAGGAGACAATTTTATCGTGATTACTCTGGGTGTTCACTGTGCTTGCTGTGTTCACACTACTTAACAAAGAATGCCTACATTCTGACATAAGCTTTTTGTCTTTACCTTTTTGTTTATTTTTAAAACTGGAGTGGTCTTTTTGTCACCATACAATGTGTTTCTAGCACATTCGTAACAACCCCCACCCTGATTTCTGAGTTCCTTGATGCTAGAACTCCGTAGCATGCTGGGAAGAGGATGAAATATATTCCATTAGCATCTCCGGTCCCCAAGTTTAATGCACAAGACCACTAAGTCTATGATGCAAATAGTTGGTAGCAGGTAAAACAGCTACCTTGTTTTAGCATTTTCATGTGGCTTTCCTTCAGGAAATGCATGCCTGTTGCCAAGACCTGTGAGAAGACATGAGGACAGTCTGTTCCAGTTTTCCTTTTAGTTAATGTCACCAACCTAGATGTCAGATAGGTTTAAAAAAAAATCAGCCATTTTCTCAAAGGGTCCACAAGCTTGTAACTGTCTACCTAGCAGAGGGTAGACACCCCATCCATCAACATTAATAATTGATCCTGCAAGCTTTTGACTTGCAGTCCTGACCAGCAATATGTGGGCTTAATTGACAACCCAGGATTCATTTGCTCTTTCTATACCCACATCACTGATATTTTAAAGGACCTCTTATAAGTGCCACTTTGAGACTTTTAATAATTACCTGGTCATACCTGTCCCTGCAAGATTTACTAAACAAACATATACAATCTCAGCACAAGAGAAGCACTGGGACAGCCAATCCAAATGACTGCTGTTTTATCAAATAATATCAAATACCTCTACCTCTCCCAAAGAGAACTATCCAATGAGATTGCATGGATACGTGGATATGCTGTGTAGTTCTACTTTTTTGAGCTATTAGTCTTCACAAAGACTTTCCCAAGCTACAGTACTATAAAATAACATATAAATATTACTGTTTTGTCATATCCCCACAAAATTTTATCATTCTGTGTATTCATCTTTAATGCTTTTGATTCATACTTTCAAATTATTTTCATAATGAAGATGTACATTTTCCCACACCTTAGATTGATGTAACTGTTCCATGTATTAAGCAATCAGTTACTTCCTTTGACCGCTTTTGATATGGAATTTTAAGGTTTAGGATCATTTCTATCAATTATTTATTTAGAAGAGTGAACTTATTATGATATCTGTCATTTATATTTTGTCATTAGTTTGCTTTCCTTTTGATTTTTTTCTCCTGACTACAAAGGCAGTACATGTTCATAAGAGAAAGGGCAGAAGGTACAGAGAAGTTTTTAAAAAGAAAAGAAAAATTGCCCCAAATTATAGAAACAAACACTATTACACTTGTGTATTTCTCGTCAAGGTTGTTTCTATATAGCACACCCGTTCACATCAATATCGGCATCTTCTATTATTAACACATAGAAATTGTGTATCCCTTGTTTGTTACTTAATATCATCTGATAGCTTTTATTTTATTTTATTTTTATTTTTTTGAGACAGAGGCTCAAGCTGTCGCCCTGGATAGAATGCCATGGCATTACAGCTCGCAGCAACCTCCAACAGCTGGGCTCAAGGGAGTCTCCTGCCTCAGCCTCCCAAGTAGCTGGGACCACAGGTGCCCGCCACAACGCCTGGCTGTTTTTTGGTTGCAGCTGTCATTGTTGTTTGGCGGGGCCCAGGCTGGATTCGAACCCGCCACCTTAGGTGTATGTGGCTGGCGCCTTAGCCACTTAAGCCACAGGTGCCGAGCCCCGATATCTTTTATTATCTTTAAAAATGCCCTTGCATTAACTGCCTGATATTTCATCATATAATTTACTCTTAACTTAGATATCCATTTCCCTGGTGTTCAGTATTTAAACTGCTTACAGAGCTTTCTTGTTCTGGGTATGATTTTGTTTTTTACTGTGATGCATAATGCCTTGGAGAAATGTCAGACAGAGATCTTAGTACCTGTCTCTGGTTTGGGAAACACTCTTAAAAGTATAATTACTAACCCCACACTGTACCCCAGAAGTGCATTAACGTACATAGTTACCATTCAATAAAAAAAAAAGTATAATTACTATTTCAAAGCATAAAGACCTCTTTAGTGCTCTTTTGAGGCTTTTGCCAAATTATCCAATTTATATTTCCCCTGATGGGAAGAATACCCATTCTTCATCTCCTCATCAATATTGCCAGTTTGACTGTATCTTTTGTTTGAATTTGTAGTTTTTGATAATTAATGGTGTTTGAAGCTTTCCTTTTGTGGTTTATTTCCTTATTCTATTGTGTGAATTTTATATTCATGTATTCATACCTCCCCACATAATAGCTTTTAATAACATCTTCATTTCTTCCTAGTTATGATTTTCTTTCCCCTCCGAAAAAACTATACAATCATAGAGGTATTGGGAAAGTGGGTGCCTCTTTGGGAAGTCTGGGCATGAGTGACTGACTGCAGCTGTGCTCTGCCCCCACAGCTGCTGGAGAAAGGCCTCCCCAGCGTGCAGCAGCCTTTGCTCCAGGTCATCCACAGTCTGCTCAGCTACATGGACCTTTCCGGGGTGCCTGTCAAACAATTTAACGTGGAAGTTCTGAAGACCATTGAAAAATATGTGCAAGTAAGTATTTGGATAGCTTCACTTGGCAATCAGTGAGTCATTCCAGAAAGAGGGAGGTTGTGCCTCTAACCTGGAAGCAAAGCTGTCTGGGAACCGGGCTGTATACTCACTCCTGGACACCCGTGATGCAGCACAGGAGGTCAGGAGCGGTTGCTGACCACACCCTGAGCAGTACTCTGAGGAGAGACGAGACAGGAGCTTGGCACATCCCCATGCCTGCAAAGGACACATTTCTTTCTTGTGAGGCCACAGTCTGGGAGACCAGAGGAAGGGTCTTATTTTCAGTATCCAATTTCAGAGATGAAGAAAGGAGAGGGAATTTATAAGTGTGCCAGGCTCTAGACTTGGCACTTCAAAATGTGAAGAGTTATTTATAAGTTAAAATCGTCACTTTAGAGTTGAGGGAACTAAGGTTAAGGAACTTACATAAATGTACTTGAATATACTCCACTAACCAAAAAGACTATTGAAGGGATAAATAAAACAAGATGACAAATTGTGAATAGTTGATGGAGAATGGAAGGAAATTCATTATACTAGTTCTCTGTTTCTGTGTACATTTTAATATTTCCGTAATAAACAGTCTTTAATTGTTTTTTTTAAATGAAGAGACTGGCCCCAAGATCTCCATTAGTAAAGGGTGGAGCTGGTATTTGGCTCCAGGTCGACCTGGCTCCAAAGCCAGAGCTTTTGTTTCATTGTACCAGGCATCCCTCCCAGCAGGACACTTGGTGAACACCAGAAACATCTCCAGACTGATTCCTTAAAGCCATACTCTGAGACTACGAGAAAAAAAAAATATGAAAATAAAATAAATGTCAAAAAAGCAAACAGACCAGAACAAGTTCTAGAAAGCCTGTAAGTTAACTTGAAACAGGACTGCAGGCTGAAGAAGGGAGGCCCCAGGCCATGGGGGCTGTGTGGGGCCACTGTGGGCTTCTGTGGAGAGGGCAGGCTCGGGAGCACAAACACCTCTTTCTCCTAATTTTATTTCCCCCCCTATTTCTTCCCTGGAGTGTACTTGGTGCATTACAGAATTCAAAGGCAAGTGCTCTCTGGTTTAAACTCAATGACAAAGCCACACAGTATAAATTTTAGTCATTCCTTTTGTCATCACTTCACCAATCATATTACTTACAGAAAATTATTTCATGTTAAAAGGGATTTCCAAGCATTATTTTTTCATTTTTCAAGGAATATT
>NW_003852515.1:438602-490247 GCF_000181295.1 Otolemur garnettii | reverse complement strand
CCTACCTCCTGTGTGCTGAATTTAATAGGGAAGAAAGTGTGTTCTATTTCATGTGCTTTGACTGTGAAACCTAGGCAAAAAAGTAATAATAACAATTTTTATCAAGTTGGCACATCTATTTTTCTGATTTCTATGGGAAAAGCACCTTAGTCAGACAAACAAAGATGGTAAAACAAACTGAGTCTTAAATAAATGAAGAATAGGGATTTGATGTGGCCCTCACATCAGAAGAGGAAAGGCATTTTAAGATGAAGCAATAGAATGAATGAGGTCACAGAGGCTGAGAGACTTGCCTGGTTAGAGGGACTCCAGCTGTCACACGTCACCCAGGGCAGATGACCCCTGCAGGCGGAGATCAAGGAGTGTGGACTCTACCCGTCCACTGGAGGGAGCCCTTGAGGGAGTTTAGTCAGGGAAGTGGCTTGGTCTGAAGATTTCTAGAAGGATCATTCTGTCTAAATCTCTGGACTTAAACAGGCTACAAGCACAGCAGCAGTTAAGGCACCATTGAAATAGTGCAAGTGAGGTAGGAAAGTATTCAGCAGAACCAGTACCAGCAGAAATGGGAGAGGAGGGAACAAATTACCAGGAGGGAGGAAAAGAGAAGAGTTAAGAATGCTTCCCTGGCTCGGCGCCTGTGGCTCAAGTGGCTAAGGCGCCAGCCACATACACCTAAGGTGGCAGGTTCAAATCCCCAGCCCGGGCCTGCCAAACAACAATGATGGCTACAACTAAAAAATGGCCGGGCATTTGTGGCGGGCGCCTGTGGTCCCAGCTACTTGGGAGGCTGAGGCAGGAGACTTGCTTGAGCCTAGGAGTTGGAGGTTGCTGTGAGCATGATGCCACATCACTCTACCCAGGGGGATAGCTTGAGGCTCCGTCTCAAAAAAAAAAAGAATGCTTCCCTGATTCCTAGCTGAGGTAATCAGGAAGGTAAGTGGTGAGGGAAAAAGAGAGCTGAGGGAAGATATCAGGGTGTCCAGGGAGGAATAGAGCTTGGGGAACCAGGAAACTGGAAGGAGGACCTGGAAACTGGGGGTGGGGAGGATTTTGGGGAATTTCCCCACCAAATTAAGAGGAGTCTCATTAGGGATAATGGTTACTTTGTACATTTAAACTCTTATTTATTTGAATATGGACACAATGATCTTTTTTAATTTACTTATTTCCTAAGTGCACCTCATTTTATGTACAAATTAACTTTCTATGTCATTTGCCTTTTTCTTATCACAGAATCTCCTGCACTGTTTTAAGTCAGTGAATTCAGACTGGTCATAAGAAGCTTCAGTAGCACTACATTAGCTTTAAAATAATGAAATTATTTTTCATCTTTGAATGTTTTATTTCCTGCAGAGTGTTCACTGGAGAGAAGCTTTGAATATCTTGAAGCTGGTAGTTTCTCGGTCTGCCAGCCTCGTTTTGCCTTCATACCAGCACAGTGACCTCTCAAAGATAGAAATACATCGAGTGTGGACTAGTGCTTCTAAGGAATTGCCTGGAAAAACACTGGACTTCCACTTTGATATTTCAGAGGTACTTAGCAAGGTCAATTGTTTCTGTAAATTTTAACTTAAATTTATGGTGGCAAAAGTCAAAAGTGGTTGTCTGGAGAAGAGTAGACTTATTTCACATTTCTAGTAAATGAAGAGATTTAAGGCCTCAATTAGGTTCTGCTTTTTTAAGAATACCTTGAGTGTCATATTCACTGGGGCTCTCGATTGGTAGCTTTTAAAAATAGAAAGAAACTAGCCTCGTTATATAAAAGAGTGATTTTTTTTTTTAAGATGTTAAAAGTGGAGTGATCGGAAGCATTTTAGACCATGACCTTCATGCATCCGTCCTTCATCTGACAATGATCACGTCATATCATTATATCCACAACTTATCTTCCCAAATGACAGCCAGTCCAGCAAATCACTGACATTTACAGGAATACAAAAAACACCTCCATGGTTGCTTCCCAAAGGCACACTGCTTTGTAAACAAGTAAAACTAAATTCTTGTCTCAAAGGGCAGGAAGAGGGTAGGGAGAAAGGGACCAGGGACCTAAGCTAGAGAGTCAGGAAGAAAAGAAAGGGCTAAATGTGGTCATCTACCCTGGTACATGAACAAACATTTGGGAAGCCTGTCTCGTTATGTAAGTCAAAGGTTTAAAAAAAATTAACTTTGCTCTCAGGCCTCATACCCTGTGATCCACAGACTCCCAAAGCGGAAGTCTCATTCTGTTCATCTTCATGAGCGGGCCTGGTGCAGTGTCTGGTGCATAGTAGATCATTAATAAAAACTTGCAAAACTCCTGAATGAGTATATTCACTAAGAAATAATCAAATCTGATTGCATCTGGAACTTACTTACATTATAAAGTAGGTTATACTTTATGTTGGTTTTTTTACACAACAGTTCTTATTGACCTTTCATCATTTCAGTATTCAGGATAAGCTCTATTTTGCTGCCACTGTGATTCCTGCATCTGCATGTATATTTAGTTTATAAACGGATTAAGACATCAATCTTTGTTCATATTTAACTTTTTTGCTTACATTACTAGAGGGAAAAGCTATTTCTTTATACTCTTAGACTTGAGTTTATTCTGTTCCAATGATATACAGAGAGCCTGTAGCCAGTTAGCTTCACACCCTGGAGACCCAGAGCTGCTCCAGAATGATGAGCCTTCGTAGCCAGGTATAGAATTACCACCCCAGCTGTCAGTCCCTTGAGCTGGTATCTGTGGAGTATACCTGCTTGGAGCTAAAGGTTGGGAAGTGCTGCCTACCCAAAGGTCTCAGGAATTGAAATTTCTTTTTTTTTTTTTGAGACAGAGTCTCGCTATGTCATCCTCGGCATCACAGCTTACAGCAACCTCAAACTCAGGCTAAAGCAATTCTCTTGCCTCAGCCTCCCAAGTAGCTGGGACTACAGGCACCTGCCACGATGCCTGGCTATTTTTTGCTCGTAGTTGTCTTTGTTTGGCAGGCCCAGGCTGGGTTTGAACTGCCATATCCAGTGTTTGTGGCTGGCACCCTAGCTGCTCAGCTACAGGCGCCAGGCCAGGAATTGAAATTTCTCAAGTGTTGCTCAAGTACCCAACCCTGACCTCATTCGTTTGAATAATTGAAAAGATATAAATAATTTAAATACATTTTTAAAAAATTGAGAGTATATAAAGATCAATGATTAAAGGTTGGGAAGAGGAGAGGAAATTTTGGTCTCTTGCTCTAAGAAATTTGTTCTAGCTTAAACAATGAAAAACTGTGCATTTTGCTTCTAATCTTCATCAGTGGTTTCTAAAGTTATTAAAGAATAAGCAGTTGGGTTTGTTTCCTACTGCTAAAGAGGGTGGGAAAATGTTGAAGACGCAAAATGCTTCAGAACGTATTACCTGCACATCAGGAAAATGAGTCTACTTTTACCATGAACTTCTCTCATCTGATGTTTAATCAAATAAGCAGTTCTTGGTTGTTTGGGGGGAGAGTGGTCCCATCCACCACAGAACCATTACTGAGGTAGAAGAACGTGTGCCTGTGTGTTCTTTCTTCTCAAGACGCCAATCATCGGGAGGCGGTATGATGAGCTGCAGAGTTCTGCTGGGCGTGACGGGAAGCCGAGAGCCATGGCTGTCACCCGGAGCACATCCTCCACTTCTTCTGGCTCCAACTCCAATGTCCTTGTTCCTGTAAGCTGGAAAAGGCCCCAGTATTCTCAGGTATATAATCCTAGACTCATGGCATAGGAAGGGAGTTTAGGGACCCATTGAGCCCAACTGCCCATGTGGTTGGGGAATCAAGGTTGCCCATCAGGTCACAGCACTTCCATGGGATTTTAAGGGAAGCCATTTTCTCTCTGAATAGCACATTATGTTGAGTTGAAGCCTGAATCTCTGTTGCTTCAACCTACTAGGTCTAGTTTTCTTAAGGCTTAGAAGACAAAATCTGATCTCTCTTTCACACAGCAGCCCTTCAGACATTTAAAGAAGTCCTGCCTCTCTGCCACTCCCCTGTCTCCATACAACACATCCTTATTTCTCACAACCAATTCTGTTGACTTGGACACCCAAAGGGTCAATAGGGCTGTACACCCTGCTGTCTTCAAAGCAGGAACTTCATTCGTGGTGTCCACACACAGCCAGGGCGGTGTGCTGCCAGAGTCCCCGGGGGTTGTGTTATCACAGCCCACCCTGCAGTATTCAGACAGGCAGTGTTTGCTGTATGGTGACTGTGCCCCTGTATTGATACAGTTGCAACTACCTTAGAGTAAAACCCTTGCATTATTCAGGGGTCTTTTAATGACCTGTGACAAAAACTGATTGAAAAATTGCCTTTCATGGAAAAGGAATTTATTAACTCACGCCTCATGCTTCAGGCCCACTTGGATCCTCATACGTAGACGTCCGGAACTTGATCGCTAGCTTTCTCTCCTCACTGTGCCGCCGTGCCCTCCCAAAGTCCCAGTCCCTGTCCCCCACCCCACCCACCATGCACACTGACTTCATTTCCAGCCAGGTTCTCTCCGTGGGGGGGACCAGTGACCTCTGGAAGCTCCAGATTTATAAGGTCTTTGACTTTGGCGATTTCAGAAGGACAGAGGCCTTCCCTCTTTTGACATCTGTAGCAGTTCTAGAGAAAGGAGTATTTCAGGACATGTGAAGGAAGCAAAACCCCACTCAGTGGGAGAGGAGCCTTTCCCAAGATAAAAAGAGGGACTGCTGTTACCAGAAGGCAAAAAGGGTCCTGGGCAGGAACAACGCTTGTTTGTGTGCCCAGTAGGACTCACCTTCACGCTGAAGGTCAGGGGAACAGAGCACACAGCATCTTGGCTGCGGGAACACAGCAGGTTCTCAGCAAGTGTTCATTTGAGTTGTTGGAAAAGAGAAGAAAAATGTACAGTCCAATTCCACATTCTTTCACATTCATTCCTTCCCAGAATTGTAAAAATGACCTCTATGACGTGAGGAAATAGTTCAGCAGATCTCTTGCCATCGTCCACTGTCCTCCTGCCTCTGATTTTGAATAGGCACCGTATTTTCTGTCCCTGCTTTAATTTGGAAAGAAGGAGGCAGTGAACCAAGTTCCATTAAGAAGCAAAATCTAAGAGTGCTGTTGGCCTCCTAGTACTTTCCCTGTAACAAATCAGATTAAAAGGGGAGAAAAAAATCATTTTAAAGAGATTCGGAAGACTGCTTTAAAACCATCTCTGAACTACATTAACATTTTTTGGGCTCAGCTTACTCTTTCTTTTCATTCTCAACTCACAAATCATTCTGACACCTATTATATCTGTCATTGTAAAAAGAGATGGTTTATAGAAGCATCGCCATGCCTTAAGGGGCTGGAAAAGACGGTTCATGAAGAAAAACACAAGGAATTGAATCTGTTTAACTTTCGGGAGAATAAGTTGAGAAAGATTTAATATGGCTTACAAAATAATTGTGTTATTTCATTCTGCAGAAAGTAGAACTATTCTCCCATTTGAGGAAAGTAGACTTGTGCTATAACATAGTAGACTTAATTTAGGTATCAGGAAAGTCTTGCCAATACTAAAGGTTGTAACATACAAGAAAAGATTATCAGAGGAAGTAATGGACATCCACTAAAGAACCTAAGGGTTGCTTTTCACACACACACGCTCCTTGGGATCACTTAGAACACCACTAGCCAGTAGAAACATAATGTGGCCTACTTTAAAATCTTCCAATAGTCTCCTTTTAAAAAAAAGTTAATAGGCTCCGCCCCTGTGGCTCAAGCAGCTAAGGCGCCAGCCACATACACCTGAGCTGGTGGGTTCAAATCCAGCCTGGGTCCGCCAAACAATGATGGCTGCAACCAAAAAAGAAAAAAAATAGGCGTTGTGGCAGGCGCCTGTAGTCCCAGCTACTTGGGAGGGGGAGGCAGGAAAATCACTTGAGCTCAGGAGTTGGAGGTTGCTGTGAGCTATAATGTCACAGTACTCTACCCAGGGTGACAGCTTGAGGCTCTGTCTCAAAAAAAAAAAAAAAATAGAAACAGGCAAAGTTATTATTTCATATATATATATTTTTTTTGAAACAGAGAATTCTGTTGGCCTGAGTAGAGTGCTGTGACATCAAAGCTCATAGCAACCTCAGATTCTTGTCATGATCCTCTTGTCTTAGCCTCCCAAGTAGAAGGCACTACATGCCCTGCCACAATGCCTGGCTATTGTTTTGTTTTTAGTAGAGGCAGAGTCTTACTCCGGAGCCTAGGTGATCTACCTACTTCAGTCTCCCAGCGCTGCTGGGATTATAGTTGTGAGCCACCATGCTCGGTCTGGCAAAATTCATTTTAGTAACATTTTTTACTTAACCAAATATATGTAAGCTATTATTTCAACATGTTATCAATATTTTACAGTTATTAATGAGGTATTTTCCATTCTTCTTCCATATCAAGTCTTTGTATCTTTTTCATCTCAATTCTTACTGAACACATTTCAAGTGCTACTGCCCTGTGTGTCTAGTGGCTATAATATGAGGGCACGTTTGCTCACAGGAATCCATCGTGAGAGCTTATCTTGTGTTTCTTTTCCAGAAGAGGACAAAAGAGAAGTTGGTGCACGTCCTTTCTCTGTGTGGCCAAGAAGTAGGATTAAGCAAAAACCCCTCAGTAAGTTCTGTCGTGTACCAGGGTTATTTTGGTGTCATTCTCTTTTGTGTTTGGTCTGTTCTGGTCGTCCGGCTTAGAGGAGTCACCTGGGAATGGAGTGTGTGATATCCCCCTCAGTTGTTCTCCCCATGCTGTGGTCTCACCGAGTTCAGAAACCATGAAATATTCTGATGGCTGCTTTTTCTCCAGTTTGTGAATACTCAAATTATTTTCATTGTTTTTTAATTTCTTACATTTTTAATAAATATATCTAGACTTATTTATTATATATATGTTAATCGGTACTAACTACCACATATGACATGTATGCTCATTCTTTTTGGATGTAATTTTACTCTCTGTCCACACACTTCTTACTGTGATTTCCTTATTTTATTCACAGATCATGTTTTTTTCTCATATAATCTTCTGATACTATAGTAAAAGAAAAAGTTGCCATTGGAATTTTGGGTGAATGCATGATTAAAGTATGAGTCAGCTTCTGAATCGTTTATAAAATTTTGAAAAATTCAAATTGTGTGTGTGAGTGTATTAGAGCAAAAACAATAAAAATGTCAAAGGCTGATTTCACCAAGTACATTTATTTCATCTCTATCACAGCAGCTTTGTTAGTTACAAAAAAGAAATAGCAAAATAAAGTAAGAACTAGCAAACAAATTCTCTGTGGCGCTACTTTAGAAATTTCAAAATGTATCTACAAGCATAGCTCACGAGTGGGTTAAATAGCAGAGGCTTGTAAATACTTGCAAAAGTGCAAACTGAGATCGTCTGGGAAAGTACCCCAGCCAGCCGTCAGCTAAACGGGGCCTCCACTGAAGTCTCCTTTTTAGTATGACTGATCAGTGAGTGGTGCTGCTTCTGGGACCTGAGTTAGGGCTGAGGGGACAGAGTAGACAGAGCCACACAGCCCACAACAGAAACAAGAGTGTTTTGCCCCTGCACTACAGCATAGCCAGCGAGGCCAATTCCTTATTGCCATGTGGTTGGCATGTTCTCTTTCAGATTCATACTGTCTGCCCCTGTCCTGAGGCCTTTCCAGCTAACAATAATAATTTACCCAGAGTATATTATAAATACAAGAAGCAGCACTAGCCGGGCGCTGTGGCTCACACCTGTAATCCTAGGACTCTGGGAAGCCAAGGCAGGTGGATTACATGAGCTCAGGAGTTCAAGACCAGCCTGAGCAAGAGTGAGACCCTGTCTCTACTAAAAATAGAAAATCTAGCCCAGCGTTGTGGCTAACGGCTGTAGTCCCGGCTACTCAGGAGGCTAAGAATTGCTCAAGCCCAAGGGTTTGAGGTTGCTGTGAGCTATGATGGTGCCATGGCACTCTACCAAGGGTGACAGAGTGAGACTGACTCAAAAAAAAAAAATGGAAAAGAGCGTTCACTATGGAAATCAAAATTCTTATGTCTCATCTTTCACAGACTAGTTGACTAGTCTTCAAGGCTGTTTATCTCACATACCCATTTGCAAGCTCTTTGCAAAACTGTGTGTTTTGTGCCATTTTGTGCCATTTTAAGAGGACTCAACGTACACGCTCTGGCTACAGAGAAGTAGAGATAACACTTGCAATCCAATTACTCTTTACTGCTGAAAGATGTTTGTTGTCTTTAAATTCTTCTAAATGATTTGCCTACTTTCCAAGAAGACTTTATAATGGTTATATAAAGAATACTATTAATTGTATTTAATATTAATCTATGTTCAGTAGAGTCTTGATAGCAAAATATTTAGGTTCATTTGCAGTTTATTATTTCTACAAAGTTCTATTAAAATGGCTCAGTGAAAAGAACCTAAACATAGAAGGTAATTTGAAAACATTCACCTACTTAAGATTTTTAAAGTAAAGAATGTTTTGTTTAAATCAACAGGACAGGAATTTAAGTATAAACCATGGCATGGTGGCTCAGCTACTTTTCAGTGAATAAGTAACTGTACTTTTTGGCTTCTCTTTCTTATTCCTTGTCAGTTTCTGCTTTATCTCTGTAAGAATTAAATCTTGTGCTCCCATAGTTCATTCTACAACAACGTATCATGGTATCAGTAGTTTTTTGCAGTTTTTGGCCGGGGCTGGGTTTGAACCCGCCACCTCTGGCATATGGGGCCGGCACTTTTGAGCCACAGGCGCTGCCCCATCAGTAGCACTTTTTAAAATGTTATTTTTATGTATTTGGTGTGTGTGTGAATGTGTACAATTTCTAACCTCCATCAGTTCAAAAGCAGTGGAACATTTTCTTGGCTGTTCCCGTTTGTGAACACATGATCAGTTGTTACACACACACACACACACACACGTGCATGTAGCATCTAGTCTCCATTAAGAAGCAGCAGTTCGACTCTTGCGCATTTTCCTGGTGCACGGACTTGCATCTTTGCAACGAGTTTAATGAAGGCACCTGTCCAACATAAATAATAAAAGAACGTTCTAAAAATACCCACTTAAGGAATTAGGTGTGTGCTGGAAATACAGGGGTATGAAGAGCCAGTTACAGTTTTTCGTCTCACAAACAACCAAAGGGAGAACAGTCTCTCAGGAGAGGACTCTTTTGATTCCTAGGTGATTTTTTCATCGTGTGGGGATTTGGATCTGCTTGAGCACCAGACGAGCTTGGTGTCTTCTGAGGACGGCGCCCGAGAACAGGAGAACATGGATGACACAAACAGTGAGCAGCAGTTTAGAGTCTTCAGGGACTTCGACTTCCTAGATGTGGAGCTTGAGGACGGAGAGGTATGTGATACTCTCTGTAAAAATAGTCCCTTCCACTTTTGCCTGAACTAATGAAACAGTTTCTTTTTACCTGATAAATAATGCGTTTTTGCAACAAGGTCTTTAATTGGAAAGCTGCAAACTTTATTTTGAATCAACTTATTCAAAGTACAGAGGCTTAACTTTGGGAAAAGTTACCACACCCTTCCTGTCTGAGCCCATAGCAGAAGCTGCCAAGTTATTGCTAAGTTTTAATGACCACACAAAGACTGTGCGTGTGTGTGAGAGAGTGTGTGTGTGTGAGAGAGAGAGAGAGAGAGTGTGTGTGTGTGTGTGTAGTACAAAGGTGAACTTTAAAAAAAGAAAATCACAAAAACATTTTAGTTCTGAGCCTGTTTGCTGGTGCCTGGGTAAAATACACTCAGCATTTAACTGTTACAAACACGAAGCTGCTGTAATTCAAGTACTTCAAAGCTTACCTGCTACAACATGAGACCAGAGCCTGAGGGATCCAGCATTTTTGTGCTGTTTGATGAAATCATTAGAACCTTGAGATAAAATACAAGAGAGCTCTTTGCTCTGCTTTATTTTGGTGGCAAGTTCCAGATACCTGGAGCAGCTGAATTCAAGTCTTAACAGGGCAATGCAGATTCATTTGCTTTGAATGATACTCATAGCAATAAGATGCTTTCAGCTATGAATCAAGTTTTTGAAAACAGGGATTGGAGGGAGGAGCATCACCCTGTCAGTCACCTTCATTTCAATAGCTTTGAGCTGTATGTTCCGTCTGAGAGCCACTCTTTGTTGTTGCCCTTGGAACGAAAACTCAATTCACTGAAGGAGATTGGCTCAGGTAAATAGGCCTGGTTAAGGGGCTTGGGTCCACAGTTTGGCTCAGCTCATATCTGACTGCACAATACTTGTATATCCCAAGCGATTTCGGCCAATCTTATAATTAAAATGGAGGGATCTACACCTCCTTACCTAACTCAAACTGGGAAATGAAGCTAAAAGATGTCAGTGCTGACCAACCTGCTTATATCCAGTTGAAGCCAAAGAGCTCTCTCACCCACTGATGACCCTGGATGTCTGTGCCAGCAAGAAAGAATCACATCCTCAGAATAAACAATGTGTTCGTTATCGATTCTTTCCCTGGAAAACAAATTTAGCAGACCCAGTCCTTAAGAGTATAAAGGCACTGACCGTAAGGCCTCCTTAAGGCGCTAGCTGGATTTTCACCTTGAGTTGTTGGAGAGGCAAAGAAAAGTATCTCAGTTTTCTGTGAGCCACCATTCACTAAATGCAATAAGGTTGTTTTAAAAGTGTAAAGCAAAATACAACTGTGTTGAATATTTTCAAAATATCTCTGAGCCAGAGCTCAGAGTTCAGCTCATGTCAAAAGATTACCTCCCTGATCTGGCTTCTGACCTAATATTCACTTTCAGGTTAGAATTCAAGCTAGAATTCAAGCTTAGGCTGCTTCACTCTGGAAGTTAAACTAGAGAGGGGATACTGAGGAAGCAAGAGAGGCGTCATTTTCTCATGTCAGCCCTAGAAAAATGTTATGTGAAGTGACCCGGCAGGAATGGTGTAAGGCAGAGGGATCAGATACAATGTCAAAGCTACTAACAAATTTAACTTCTATCAAAATACGGGGAAAATATGACATGCCCATCACTTAGAAATTAACATTGTACTTGTTTTTTTAGGGATCAGAAATAATGAATAATAGACCTTCCTTCTTGACTTCTCCCTATTGTCCTAACCAACAACTAAAACATCACAATGATTGAATCGTTTATGTTCTAGGATTAAGATTTTATAAGAAACTTAAAGGGGTGAGAGTACATTTTATCCAAATAAAATAAACCATTTGGGAATGTTTCACTGCTTTTGAATAAAATCACAATAAGGGATTCTAACATAGGAAGTGAAAGAGTAAAGATGCTTGGACACTGAGAATCTAGCAGGTCCAAGTTTGAATTTCAACTCCACTACTGACGTAGCCATCCGACCTTAGGCATGGACACAGTTCCTCTTGATTTCTGCTTCTTTGTCTATTAAATGGGTATAATAATACAGGATTGGCATCCCTAATCTGAAAGTTCAAGATCCTAAGAGCTCCACAATCCAAAATTTTTGGACACCATCATGGCACTATAAGTAGAAAATTCCACACCTGACCTCATGTGTGGGTCACAGTCAAAACTTGGTTTCATGCACAGAATTATTTAAAACGCCATATAAATATATCTCCAGGATATACATATGAAGGGTATGCAGAACAAAAATTAATTTTGTATTTAAACTTGGGTCCCATCCCCAAGATATCTCATTATGGTTATGCAAATATTCTAAAGTCTGAAAAAAATCAAAAATCCCAAAGTTCTTCTGGTCCCATGCTTTGAATAAGAGATACTCAGCCTGCTCCTGCCTATAGAGTTGACATGAGGATTAAATAAGGTAACATATGCAGAGGTCCTGGCATAGTGTCAGGCACATATTGGCATTCTAAACTATCAGTCCCCTTGTACTGTCATTAGTGAATAATTTTAATATATTCTCATCTGACAAAGGTAAGCATATTTAGCTTATAGATCAAAACACAGTTGCCAAAAAAGAAAGACAAGTTGTTTTATCATGTCTTTTATTTTTCATTAGATAAGAAATAGTAGTAATTCTCAGAATTCATTGCATAACATTTGTAAGGCTTTGCCTTTGACCTTTTCAGAATTTTAAAAGGTGTGGTGTTGGACAAGCCCAGGGACTCACACCTATAATCCTAGCACTTTGGGAAGCCAAGGCACTAAGATTGCTCAAGGTTAGAAGTTCAAGGCCATCCTGAGCAACATCCCTTCTCTTCAAAAACAAATATTGTTAAAAATTATACCTGTAGCTACTTGGGGAGTCTGAGGCAAGAAGCTTGTTTGAGCCCAGGAGTTTGAGTTTGCTGTGAGCTGTGACGTTGCCACTGCACTCTAGCTGGAGCAACAGTGAGAGACTCGGTCTCTAAAAAAGAAAAAAAAAGTGGTGTGTCTTTGCTATTAATTGCACATCAGCAGTAAACAGATCATGTTCACAAACACCTCGCTTTGTGAGCAGGATCAGGTGATATCACCTTTCTTTTATCCAGTTGATGACCTTCATTCATTTTTCCATGACACTTAACAATTTTCTCACAAAAATATATTTAGGCATTCCAAAAAAATAAAAGTGTTGAGAAGACCCAAAGTTATCACTGAAGTGGAAAGCTATTTCCAAAATTATATGACTTATTACCCAGCTACATCATTCACCAGTAAGAGGTGGCATTTCTAATGTTTAAGCCTGACTTTTCTCATCGGGGTTAGTGTATACTTACCTTTTTATTTAAGTTACATCTACTAAAGTATATATTGTTAGCACTGTTATTTGCTGTTGTGTTAAAACTAAGACAAACGCACTTGAGTATCTTTAATATAATCATTTTAAATAGACCTTTTATTTGTTTTTCTGTCTATTCAATCTGCTACCCAGGAACTTCAGGTAAGTTGATACTACTTTTAATTCAGATATGCCAGTAGATGTTTTGCATCTTTGCAGATTTATAACAATGTAATTGCTTTTTCCTCCGTTCTAGTATATGTATGCTTATTTGCGTGCGTATTTCCATTTAGATGTGTGTGATAGAAAAGGTATTTTTCTTGGCTGCTGTAGGATGAAAATTTTTTCTAAAATACAAACACAGACTTTTAAAATACTTTACATGTCTAGTTCAGGAAGTTGCATGATTATATCTCTTGAGTGAGCGTGAGTTTTCAAATAAGATCTATGGAAATCTTACAGCCTCTGATGAGGAAGTTGTACAACTGGATGGATTTTGATGTTAAATCATTTTATGAAAAGTGAAATCAACAGTCTGCATCTAATTATATACCATATATACTTCTGATCCAATCCTTTTGTTTTCCAGGAATTAAAAGTTATCTCTGTAGAGTAACTATATAAATTTTCATCCAAACCAGGGCCCTTTGCAAGTAAAGGGGGACACTAATAATCATTATGCCCAGACAATGGGCAGTAAACAGGATCCTCCTGGAAGGGCTGGCTTAGGATTGCGCTATATCTATGTGTATCAGACTAAATCTAAGGAGCTACATTTTGGAGAACATATTTGATCATAGCGCACCCAAGTTCCTTCAACAATTCTCATTTGATAGAGTTCTAATGTGAAAATGTTTTTTCAAAGAATATTATTTTCAACATTTCTAGAGTGTTCAATCATTATTCCTTCCCCATCTCAATTTAAATCCTGAGTGGTT
The DNA here is from genome assembly GCF_000181295.1 of Otolemur garnettii. Classification (NCBI taxonomy): domain Eukaryota; kingdom Metazoa; phylum Chordata; class Mammalia; order Primates; family Galagidae; genus Otolemur; species Otolemur garnettii. Next base: position 476,619 of record NW_003852515.1, on the reverse strand, counting down.
TATAAGCCTGACAACTGACATATACAGATTGTTCGTCTGGAGTAGTCTCACACATGCAAAATCTGGCATAGTCAATAAAACACTGTTCTGACTTTTAACTTTGTTTGTAACACAAAATACAAACATCTGGCATTCAGAGGAGGGGGAGGGTGGGGGGGACTCTCTTATTAGGGTTATTCCTGTGCCATGCTGCCTGGTTGACTTTTAGTCACCATGGACTTTAACTTGGCTAGACTACAACCCTACCACCAGGCACATCATTACAGCACCTTTGCCTCCAGTGGAAATACCACATCCTCTAGACAGCCAGATCTTACGCTTGCAAGAACAGCTTTCCCTGCCTTCCTATTCTCATGACAGATTGATTCAAGTCTTCACCAGAGCTGCCACCAAATTAACCATCACAGTGGCCTGGTGCAGCAATTTCTTAGATGCTTAGCATCTCTGAGATGTCTATAATATTCTGCAGGCTTGTACTTCTGTCTCACGTTCAGTATGGGAGACCTTCAGAATCGTTGCCTAAGATAATTCATGCAACCCATCCATTTGTTGGGTATAAGAGAATTAGCTTCGTGAACCTATGTTTGTATATTTTCTCTATAGTATTATTTTTTTCTTTCTCTACATGTTGGATTTTCCTTTTCTTCCCAGAACTTTTGTCTCTTCTACATTTCTTTTTCATTTTCTCACTGCAATAGATATTTTTAAATCCAAGCACAACAGTTAGCCTTTTTCCACCAAGGAAAAAAAATACATTTGGTGGTAATTTATCACAGCAGATACAGATAAAACAGCAAGTACAGATACAGAATATAGAACCCAAACCATGAGTCTGCCTTCTCTTTATAATCAAACAGCCCTCTGATCACTTTAAATATAAACGGAGATGAATAATAATAGCAATTTCTGTATCACATCCAGAATGTGTAGGATTTTTACCTGTTGCCTTCCATCATGAATAGCCAAAACAGACTTTGGAAAACCCAAGCCTCTATTATATGACAAATCTGTGAAAATGGCAGGCTTGTCTCCTTGGGAAGTAGAAGTAATAGACCTTAAAACCAGAGGAAAATTAATAAATTTAATGCTTACCAAGTTTAATAGTTACTTTCATCTTTCATATTATTATGCTGCTCACTCTCATCAAAAAAGTTATTACAGTGGGCCATCGGTAGTGTTTCAAATTACCAATAAATGAAAATATTCTATGTTAGATTTTGTTCAGATCACCTACTTGTTTAGGTTACAATTTGCTTATCAGTGAGATAGGTAATATTTCCATTGCTTTACTCTTAACAGAGAGAAGCATAAAACCCATACTCATTTCTAGAAAAAAAATCTTACGTCAATCAAATGAACTTATTTAATATCTGACAGTTTATAGAGAAAGTCTGAAACCAACTACAAGTTTTCTTTAACACTTACATGCCCAGTTAGGCTAGTTCTCAGTAAATCAAAATGTACAAGTCAGCAACAATACTTGGTCCTGAGTTGGTCATTCGTTCTGGATGCAGGAGATAACTGTATGTTGGGACAATTATTTAAAGGTGAGCCTAAAGCAAAAGTGAAGCCATCGCTGCTCTGGCCCCGCATAGTGCATGATCCGTCGGACTTGGCCCGGCTGCTCTTGATAGTCTTTAACTCTGCATTTTATCTGTGAAAACCACTGTGGCAGAAATAGGCTGGAATGTTTACCTAATACTCTACTTAATACCCAAAGGATGTCAGAATGTGCTACAAGCATAGCTCCTACTTTTTCTCCCTCTGAAAACAGTACTAAACAGGGGCCAGCTGTGAGGGAGGGCAGGCGACTGGTGGGGGGAGGGAGGGTTGACACTTCTTTTGTTTAATATTAATGGACTCTTATAGATTTTTCTAATTTCAGATCATTTATAGGGTTTATTAAAGTCAACTTGATTAAAAAGTAATAATTACTCAAGATGCCAAAAAGTGCATAATGATTTCTGCCTCTGACTTTTCGCGCATTACGGAGCTTTTACTGCTTTTCATGTCAGATGAAACTTTTGGTACCAACATAGATGGGGGTCTGAAAGTTGAGGATGACAATATCTGTTTCTATGCTGTGACTAATGAATGTGTAAAGGTGGACGTGTGGCAGGATTTGGGCATAACAAATGGCCGATGGTGTGATTTCAGGGGGAGAGTATGGACAATTTCAACTGGGGAGTGCGCAGACGTTCTCTGGACAGCCTGGACAAGTGTGATATGCAGATTCTGGAGGAGCGCCAACTTTCAGGAAGCACTCCCAGCCTCAATAAAATGAACCATGAGGACTCCGATGAGTCATCCGAGGAGGAGGACCTCACAGCCAGCCAGATCCTGGAGCACTCAGACCTTGTAAGTATCAGCGCTCCCACTCCAGGAATCGGGAGACTTATTTTTTGTAATTAATACAGGAGTGTAGTTTGTAGTTCCAGCTAAGGAAACTCCATAACTGTTAAGCTAAAATCTGAACTGTCAGGTGGTATCTAATGGATTTTAACTGCCCAATTCTTCTCTGTAGGTTGTAAGTAAAAACAAATGCCAGGGTGTACACTGATGTACCCTGAAAGCCATCGAATCTTGTAAGGCCCAGATTTTTCCCAGATAACTTTTATGATGGTGGAATCTTTTAAAAAAATTCCTCAGATTGCCAGAGTTTCAGGAGATACAGCAAATGTTCTGTAACTGAAAATGCAGGTACTGGCGTTTTAGAGGTATGTGCCATCACAATACTAGATTACCACCTGCTATGTTTAAATAGGATTCAATAACAGTGAAATACAGAAGTTAAAAATAAAACCTATCAACCAACAACTAGAGAACAATGGTTTGGACTCAAAGTAAGGAATAATTAGAGCTTTTAAAGAATGGGAGCTTTATACTATGTTTTATTTCCCTTTCTTTTTAAACAGATCATGAATCTCTCCCCCTCTGAGGAGACCAATCCCATGGAACTTCTCGGCACAGCCTGTGACTCGACCCCCGCTGACCCTCACTCCTTTAACTCCAGAATGGCTAGTTTTGATGCTTCTTTGCCTGATATGAATAATCTGCAGATTTCTGAGGGTTCAAAGGTAAAGAGATTTTGGCTATGATTGTAGTTTCCTTAAAAAAAGAAAACGCTTCTGATTTACTGCACATTCTTATGGGGTCAAAAGTGTAGGAACTGTATCTTTTTCTTTCTTACTTTTTTTGAATAATTGAAGTTCGTGCATCAGAGTCCATATTTTAAAAGTTGAGCAGCCGCCTTCTTGGTTGAAAGAGATTTGATTTGAGGACTTTTTGAAAGGAAACATGTTGCCTGAGCCCTGCTGATAGGTGGCAAAAAAAAATTGGTGTGTGTCTGAGATTGCTGTGCCTGGAAAACTGCTGCTCTTTGTCTTGACTTTTATAAAACAATACGCTAAGTGAGGTGTGGGTGGATGCACGTATTTGGGGACATTTTTTCCTGCGTAGGAAACAATTATACAATTTGTACGTTGATTCGAAGCTCGCCTCTTGGCATACTATAGGCATTTTTAGTGTCAATCACGGTTACTATGCCAGATTCACACAAAACTCTTCTAGCTAGACTCTCTGAGGAGAAAAGTAACTAATGGACGTAGTTTTCTTATTGAAAAGAGTTTTCTTTTAAAAAATTCTAACAGTGTGTATTTCATTTAAAGTTTATTCAATTAAAATATCCAGAAAATATCCTGTCTCTAAAGCTATCCATTCACATGCTGTGCCCACATGTCTGGCCATGAGTTTAAAATTTTACTTCCCGACGGCAGAAATACCAAATGAATCTATGGTTAGGCTAGTTGTTAGGGTAAAATAAAGCATTCTTTATCCTGAGCATGGTTGTGGAGGTATAAGTTTGAAAGAGAAAGTAAAATAGAAGAAATATTTATAAAAGTATGTGACTTCTGACATTTCTAAGGGAAAAATATAATGTTGGCCATTTTGTATTCTTTTACGATGTACTAAAAATAGAACAGAAATCTGGACAAATCTATGGACTTTAAGCTGAGGACAAACGTCAAGTTGCAATTACCTAAAAATACTGAAGCTTAAATAAGAACCATTTCTAAAATTACCCATGGGAAAGGGACTGTGCTTAGGATTCTTGGAGTTAGCAAAGTACTTTCTTAGCAAAAAAAATAAAAAAATAAAAACTTATCTAGGTTAAAATGCCAGAATCCTAAGATTAAAAAATTAAATTTCATGGAAAAACATCACAAAATATATGTGAAGTTATTATCATTTGATATTTCTAAGAATTAATGTAGTCATTGTCTCCTTTTTCCATTTTGAATGCTAAAATATATTTATTTCTCAGATAAAGTACAGCCTAAGGAAATCATCTAATCCTACCAAAGAAAGGTTGGATCTCATTTCTGAAGTGCTATTCCTGTCTTTTACATCAGCTGGGCTTCGGCAATGCTTGATGTATCTGTGAAGTTAGAAAAAGTAAAGAAACTTTTACAAGAACTCAGCCTTCCCCTGATAGAGTAAGCTTGTGTGTACCAGTCACCAATGGCCAGCCTCATTAGCACCGCTGTAGTTTTAAGAAGGAGAAAGCAGATACAGATGAGCTTCTAAAACTCGGTATTTACCAGAAATTCCTCCAAAGACATGAGATAACTCATTTCTTTAATATGTCTTTAACTTTCCTTTTGATTTTCCCTATTAGTTCTAGATTCAAAATACTAAATATATACCAAGTGAGCAGCCAGATGTTAACCAGTGATAAAGCTCTAATTCACATACACTTCTGTTTTGCCTTGAGTTTTGCTTTTAAGAAAATGACTCACGGAACATGTACATGTATTTTCTTCCCCTCTTCTGATGTGTAACCCAGTTGCCTTCCTTCCTCTCCTGAAGAACAATCAGTCCTCCGCTGATTTCCCTTGGCCCAGGCCCAAGCCCAGCCTCTTTGCATTTTACTTGCTAAGTCTCTTTCCTGCCTCTGACTCGTCCCAATTCTGCCTGGCCTGCAGCCCTCTCATTTTACTGCTTATTCCACATTTTGTAGCAGGGTAAGAGCAGACGCTCCTGTCTGTTATCTTCTAGGGCTTTAGCATGTGTGTAAATGGATCTTAGGGGAGCCCCAATATGGAAACATCTAGCAACCCACAAGCTCAGCAGAGGACTCTGGAACTGCTGTGTCAGGCACTGATGATTGTAAACTCTAGTTTCCATTGGTAAAGGGGTTCTGTGCTGGAGAATTAACTCTGGATAGCCTTGCTTTCAAGGGGCTGGAGTTGTACACTGGAGGGAGTAATCAATCCAAATATGTTGTCTGTGTCAGCTCTGACTGTGATTCTCAGTCTGATATTAGGCAAGTCCCTTTGCTAGGTGGAACATCATGTCCTCATCTGTAAAATGTGGAGGCTGGACCCAGGGTCTTGATGGTCTTTTCCAAGGTTAGCATTTATACCCCACAAACATGAGTCAAATATGATAAGTTACGGAGAGCCCCTGTGGGGACTCTTGCAAAAAAAAGACTGAAAAGAAGATAAATAACAGTACTTCGAAGAATTCCTGAATCCAGTCTAGAAACTGATTGTATTATGGCTAGAAAATAAATGCCCCCATTTCTATCACTGTCAGCATTTCAGTCCTTTATTTTCTGTTCTTCAAATGAACAAACTATCTTGTATATATTCTCACACGTCTGGGGTTCTTTTCTCTTTTTATCTTCCAGGCGGAAGCTGCCCGGGAAGAGGAGGACACCACTGGGCATGAAGATGATCTTTCTGGTTCCATCAATGAACTCCCAGCAACTTTTGAATGCAGTGACAGCTTTAGCCTGGACATGACTGAGGCAGAGGAAAAAAGCAACAGAGCTCTGGACCAGTTTACGCTTGCAAGGTAACAGGGCCCAGGGGGGAAGTGAGTGGTGTGAGTGGCACTGGACCAGTTGACGCTTGCAAGATAACAGGGCCCCATGTGGGAAGTGAGGAGTGCGAGTGCCACTTTGTATTTGTATTGCATCTGCACTAAAGTTAAATGTCCCTCTTGCAATGCTGGGATATCCTAGTTGACAGAGTCCTTCAGCTGAGTTAGACTCACTCAACTCCATTGCAGGGCCTCATGTAAAACCAAGATAAGATGCCTAAGGCATAAACCAACATGAAATCCAAAGAAGAGTCTGGGGACATGGTCCAGACCTTGTAAGCTTGAAGCAAGATTTGGCAAGCCCTAGAAACAAGTTAAAAGACCAGAACAAGAGGCTCTTTAATACCCCAAAATACTCTTTCTGAAGTGGGTGTCTTTTGGCTGGGCTGATATTTCTGAGACTTGTAAGATATACAAATAGAAAGAAAATGTGAAGAGGAATAGTTATCACCATAGGTTACACCAGTGTTTTTCGACCTTTTTGATCTCTTGGCACACTAGAACCTATAGTTAAATTTTTGTGACACACTTAAAATATATTCATCCCCCCAAAAAAGAGTTAAAAGAAAGAATATACTTATCGTGCTTTGAACTTCTTTTGAAAATAATTTAATTAATTACATTTTAAAATTTTCACAGCATACCTAAGATCCTCTCATGGCACAGCAGGTGCTGCAGCACACCAGTTGAAAATCACGGGGTTAGACTAATGCAGCATCTACAATAAGTCACAAATAATGCTACGGAATTACTTCAGGGGAAGTCAAGATTCTAAAATTACTCTCCTGAAAGTTAACAATAAGAGCCCAGTACGAGCTCTGACATGGCTAGACAAAGGCCTTCTCTTACAGGGAGCAATACCTCTCTATCAGAGAAAAAGGCTAATATCTCAAGAAGAATTGGACTTTTTACGTTTTATTGTTTGTCTCTCCTTTCTTCCTACATCTCTCTCTTACTGTCTAACCTCTTCTTGGCCTTCCTCTCCTCCCTCTACCTCAGTCTTCTGGGCATTTATGTGTATACATCCATGAGTACTCTCCCTCCCAAAAGGAAAAATTAGAAGATTCAGATTTTTATTATAATTTTTTGCAAGGAAAAATGAAGAGGAATGAAAGTGCCCAAGCACAGGAACTAATGCTCACTTCATCTAGGGCCATAGCCTCTGGGAAAGTGGGAGACTCTTGCTGAAGGCTGAAAGAGGTATGGAGTCTGCAGAGAGATCAGAAATGGAGGAATCAGATATTCTGGAGATGAAAATTCTATTTCCTAGAATTGAAGAAGAATCTCAGTAACCTCTGAATGAAAGCCTAGTCCCCAGAGCAACGGCAGAGGCCTGCCTCATCATGTGACACTCAGGGTTAGAATCTGTGCACCCTGGTAAAGGGATGAGATGGACGTTATTTCTTGACATGGTTGTTTTCATTTCTTCCAGCTTCGGAGAAGGCGACAGGGGAGTCTCCCCGCCTCCCTCGCCCTTCTTCTCGGCGATTCTTGCCGCCTTCCAGCCCACAGCCTGTGACGACGCTGAGGAGGCCTGGCGCAGCCACATCAACCAGCTCATGTGCGATGCAGACGGCTCCTGCGCTGTGTACACCTTCCACGTGTTCTCCTCCCTGTTCAAGGTACGGTGCTCACTGCAGGTTCAGAGCCAAGTGCAGTGAGGAGCTTGTGGAGCAGCCAGGTGGCTTCTCGTTTAAGGAGGAGTTGTTTTGTTTTGAGATTGTACTATTTTCTCCTGCAGACACCCCTGAAATTTTCTCTGTCTTTAAAATTTCATTTTTCCAATCTTAATCTCCTTAACCTTCTCAAGGTGGTATTGTGAAGATGTTCAAGGTGAAGGATTTAGGCTGCCATGAAATCCTTCATTTCTGCCATTTGGGCCTTTGTTGACGCCATCCATCCTAAACAGCCATGACCCCACTAAGGGGTATCTTCTGCCAAGCCTGTCCTCCATCCGGTCTTTTGTTTGTCTTTTTTCTTCATTATTTGTGCCTGGCCTTCCCTGTCTTTTATCTTCTCCTGCTCCCACCCAATAAATTCCTTAACCTGCCAACTCTTGCTTTCTCCTTTTAGTTGCTTTTGAACAGAGATAAAGGGCCAATCTTGGTGGTGTAGCAGGGTCGCTGTGCATTGCGGATTTTCTTTTATGATATAGGAAAATGCCTCCTACCTAATAGCCCTTAAGAATCAGGCCAATCTAACAGCTACCTCTTCTGTGTGAACCATAGCCCACCCACAGTCCATGCAGTGTCTTTGTGCAAATTGTCATAAATATCCTCTCCTCCAGGGGGATGCAGTACCACACATGGCCAGCAGAGTGCAGGTTGGGTTTCAGCCAGACTTCTGGTATCTTGCACACTCAATTCTCTGTGGAAGCCTTGTGTGCAGACACCTTAAATTTCACTCGTTACCCCCATAACACACTTACAATGAGTGCTGACTTAAGTATGTGTAGGGAGTGCGACTTCCAATTGCTGGATGAAAGTTTAATTTTATTCCTGCCTGTTGTTGGTCATGAGAATTCCCATTAGTTTCTCTGTCCATCTTGCTGTAAATGTTTACCCTGCAAATTTCATCAAGTAACTGGCAAGGGCTGTGAGGCGGCAAAAGATACAAACATGCCTTATTATGAAGAAACACCCAGAACTGGGGGCTGAGGTTGAAGAAGATCCTATGTAAATGGCAATGGTGGGAGTAATATAGCTGTGAAACCACGAGAATGAGGTTGTAGGGGAGGGTTTGTTGATGTGGAAACATGATTACCACAGTTATAACTAAGAGAAAGGTAGTTTAAAAAATGCATTATGTGGTGTTCCTTTTTCTTGAAATGCTTATAAAATAATGAAAATTATACAGGAGAGTTTCCTTATATCTTCGCAGGGGTGATGAGATTTGGGGTGTCTTTTATTTCCATCTTTGTACTTTCTTTCAATTTCCTGTTTTCCTATAATGGAAATTATTTTCCCTCAGCATTTTCTTTAAACTTATTTTTAATAACTCATTAAACAGAACTGACAATACAAGGGGGAAAAGGAAAGAAGGTATCTCGTTCCAGTTTTGAATAGCCTTGAATAATGGATGAACAAATAAATGGCCTGACCAGTTAGAATCTAGTTAAACTTGTGTAGATGCCGAGTTCTGTTGAGGATGTCATGAGACAGGGACAATAATTTGGTGCAACTGAGGGAAGGGGGCCTGTAATCAGCTGCAGGAAGAGCCATGGCAGAAGGGAAAGGCAGAAAGAAAATGAAAAAGAATTATTTCTAAAGTGCAAAACTTTAGTGATAGTCTGCTTTAAAAGTTCAATCTGACTTAATGCTAAAGCCAGATTGAACTTTTAAAGCAAACTTCTACTAAAGTGGGCACAGTGGCTCACACCTGTAATCCTAGCACTCTGGGAGGCCATGGTAGGTGGATAGCTTGAGCTCAGGAGTTTAAGACCAGCCTAAGCAAGAGTGACATCCCATCTCTACTAACAAATTAGCCAGTCATTGTGGTGGGCACATGTAGTCCCAGCCGCTCAAGAGGCTGAGGCATAGCTGGGCGCTGTGGCTCATGCCTGTAATCCCAGCATTTGGGAGGCTGAGGTGGGTGGATTGCCTGAGCTCACAAGTTCAAGACTAGCCTGAGCAAGAGTGAGACCCCCATCTCTAAAAATAGCTGGGCATTGTGGTGGGTGCCTGTAGTCCCAGCTACTTGGGAGGCTAGGGCAAGAGAATTGCCCAAGAGTTTGAGGTTGCTGTGAGCTGTGATGCCATGGCACTCTACCGAGAGTGACAGAATGCAAAATTAAAATTATGTCCCTCTTAAGTGAGTTAAGAAATCTTGGAGACTAGGAGACCCCATAAGTAAAACTATGTTAAAACATCATTTCAGCATTTCAGTAGTCAAATGTCCCTTAACTCAGGTCTGCTCTGAGATAAATGGCTTTATAGCATGGTTGCTGTGCACTGTAGATTTCTTTTTATAGTATGAGAAAGTGCCTCCTACTTAGTAGCCCTTCAAAATCAGTCCAGTCTAACTAACTGCCTCTCTAAGTTTACTTATTAATCTGTTATTCTAGTGAGGAAAAAGTTGAACAAAATTAAAATCGTGTACTTTAAATAATTTCAAATTCAGGAAGACAAATATTTTAGTAATATGAAAGTAAACTCTGTTTTTGAGCATGGGGGCCCTTCTTATAATCCATTTGCGGAGAATTATTCATCAGTAGTGCTGATAGCTATAGTTTCTCACTTGCTGTCTTATTAGCTGGACTCTCTCTCAACTCTTTAAATGTTAGTGAAACCTACTAGAAAGTTGAGTGGACACTTTGAGGTCATGTCTGGGATTCATTTAGGACTGGAGGAGGTGTGAGGTTTAAATCAGAAAACAGTTGGCTGCTAAAAGATAAGAATTCCAGAAACACTTTAGCATTAAGCCAGATTGAACTTTTAAAGCAAACTACCAGACACTACTTGAGGTAAATTGAATGTTAAGGATTCAGAAACAAAGTAACTTATTTTGTTTTGAAAGCTATTTTTAAATAATCATTAATAATACATATTTAAGTTTGGCTGTTGCAGTCATTTTCTCTTATTACAGTTACCTAATTACTCAGCCTTAATTTGACTGTTCTGAGCAACGCTGTCTCTCTGCCTAAAATAGTCATCTCCCCTTGTTCCTGCTTCCCACTCCCCATTGTAGTCAAAGGGCTGCGTGGGCATCACTTTGGTGACCACAGCCGCCGCCTTCTTCTTTCTCCCTTCCCCGTTGCCTCAGATCCTTGTACTCCCATGTGTGAGGCTTCTCTCGCTATAATCACCTGTTGAGGTGTCCCTCTCCCTTGAAGAGGGCAGGTAACAGTGCCTTGCTCACCTTGATTTCCCAGCAGCTGACACAGTTGCTAACATAAAATAGGTCCTCAGAAAATGTAAGAAGTATGAATGGAAACCTTAAACGTACAGCTTCTGGTTACATGCCACTAGACCAGCAGGTTCATTACCAATAGTGGCAGGTCAGACCTGGCCCAGAGCGGGAGCCACCACTCAGTCTGACTTCCTCTCCGACCTTCCCAGGTATGCAGGTAACATGAAGAAAGCAGAAGGAGACCCCAACTTCACCCTCCACCCCGTTGGTGCCCAGCAACCCACTAGTTGAGATGTGGGAGCAAAGAGTTGTATGAGATGATGGGTTCTGGGGGAAAAACAGTATGTGGAGGTCAGAATAGCCTTTAGAGTTAAACCTACCTAGTTTCAAATCCCAGTTCTGGCCAGTGATTAGGTTGGGGACGGTCCTTAAATTTCCCAAGTCTCAGTGTCCTCCATTGTACAAGTAAAAATAGTATCTGTAAATTTTATCTTTTCAAAGACAGCTCATGTCGAGAAACAACTCAGGCTATGCATCTGGTAGGCAGGCAGCACGTGCTGGCTGTTCCTCATGGTCACTGGCATGTGCTCCGTGGCCATGACCCCTCCACAGAGTCTGGTCCATCTGGTGAGAGCCCAGGAACAGCTCCCCTCCCCCATCCTCCCAGAGAGTTGGAGCCTTACCTGAGAGCTCTGGGGCACCTCCCCTGAGAACGCTCTAGCCATTTCTGAGAGTGACACTCAGATCACAGGAGACACACCTTACTCACCAGAGCTTAAGTTCCAAATGGTAAAACTGTGGCTAAAGGAGTGGAAAGGCCTCAGACATTGTATTCAGTGTCTTTTGTGTAGACAGACGACCTCTTGTCCCAAGAAGAGCTGAGATGATGCTTTTTCATCTGGTGACAGTTAACTCTCTAAGATACTCCTTTCACCACTCCAGTGAAGAAATAGGTTCGGTTTTCACTGCAACCACTGTCCAGAGAGCAAAGCATCTGGGGCAGGGGGAGAAGAAAGCACTAAAAACTGAACTGCAACACCAGCCGACAGGTGGGGCTGGGCATGGGCCTGTGGGGACTCAATTGGATTTGAATTATGTTTTCATTAGTGTATTACATCAATCACCTATGGAGCTATCTGTAATAATAATAATAATTTCTAAAAATATATACCTCCTTTTCACTGTTTAATATTACATTTAGCCTTAAGAACTTTCTTAACCCCCATCAAATACTATGTAACTGAAAGTAATACCGAAGCAAACTGGGTGTCCATAAAATACGCTGGAAATGAAATACATTTCACAAACCACTTGTTATTTCCTCACCATGTCTAATGTTTTATACATTTTCCTGAAAGTATGAACGCCACACTTTCCAGTGTTTGGTTGGATTTTGAAAGAGGCAGGGAGGAGGTAATTGCAAAAAGAATTTGGTTTTTAATCCAAGAAAATGGTTTTTGTTGATCCAGTATTGATGTCTTCGAGTATCTCGGTTACTGCGTTTTCTGGTTGTTACTCGTGTGTGATATCATCATCATCATCACGCAGTGTCTCCACACGACATGGAATTCAGGAGAAGACCAAACTGAATTTCTATCCCCTACATGTCACCTGTCTAAATGTGGCTCTGAAGTTCCCTGACAGATCTAATGAAAAATAAACCGAGAGCTTACCTCATGCTTAGGCAACCTGGAAAGAATCTCAAACCATCTGGGGACCTGAATCCTAGTCCCAGCTCTGCCACTCAACTAGCTGGGCCATGGTAGACATGGAATTTCAAGTTTCTTTCAGCTTTTACATTATTGATTAGGAGCTATTTATTTAATTGCACATAAAAAACAATCTAATGCTATAGAGATATGTGTGTGTTGTATATATACTAGCAAAATTCTCAGATACAGTAAATGAAAAATATGCAACGTAGCTGGCATTTTTCTAATGTAATTTATAAAGAATCAAAAGCCTGCTGTTAGGGGGCATGCTAGCTTCCCCTGTGTAAAACAGATAGTATTTTTCACGGATTCAGTTTAACAACCCAAAAGGCATAACATCTCTTTGGAGAGAGCCAATGGCTAGGACTGGAATTATTTTATTGTTAAATATTTCATTCTTTTCTTTAAAGGCATTGTGTGCTGGAAGTTCAGGGGGTAAAACTGTCCTCCTTTTGGCACTCTTGTAGGCGTAGTGATCAGATTTCTCCCAATAAAGACAATAGCAACTTTTTTTTTTTTTTTAGAGACAGAGTCTCACTATGTTGCCATCAGTAGAGCACTGTGGTGTCACAGCTCACAGCAACCTCAAACTCTTGGGCTTACGCAATTCTCTTGCCTCAGCCTCCCAAGAAATGGGGACTACAGGCGCCCGCCCACCACAAGACTGGCTATTTTTTTGTTGTAGTTGTCATTGTTGTTTGGCAGCCTGGGCCAGGTTCGAACCTGCCAGTCTGGGTGCATGTGGCCAGCACTGTAACCACTATGCTAAGGGTGCCAAGCCAAGTATAATAACTTTTAGGAGACACTATAGATTTATGGAAGGACAGTGAACTTTGTAGTCAAGTCCATCTTCACTCATTCCCTTACTAGTTGTATGGCCATAAGCAAGTCATTTAACCTCTCTTAACCTTGGTTATTTCGTCTGGTTGAGAGGACTAAGGACCTGACGTCTAGTAAGCTCTACAACAGAATTTGGCTTGGTTCAGACACTTGACCAAATGTGCCCTCAGAGGAAGATACTGTCCTAGGTCCCAACGCTGCATTCACTGCTTTATTCAGTGGAGGTCTAACTGGTACTATTTCTGTGCCCTGGCTCAAGGCGCTCTGATCTTGGGAAAGAGGGGTTACCTCTCTTGACCTTTTTTGTCTTATCTACATTAGAATAATCTCAGGAACTTCTCACTGGTCTGATTAACAAGCAAAGAGGACTCAAGCTGCTGGTTGGCACCAACTACAAGCAAAAATAAAAGCAGTATTTATCAAAAAGTTTATAGAGGCCAAGCATTCCTAATCTGAGAATCTGAAATCCAAAATGCTCCAAAAATATGAAATGTTTTGAGGGCAAACATGACATTTTAGGCTTCCGATTTTCAAGTTGGGGACATTCAACTGGTTATATATCTGCAAATATTCCAAAATATGAAAAAAATCAAGATCTGAAATACTTCTGCTCCCAAGCATTTCAGATAAGGGATACTCAACCTGTATACCCACCTTGGGAAATGACATTTTAGGGAGCAACATCAGCCACACCAAGTGACTACTTAGTTGATTTAACATAAACATTCATTCTGCTACCCCTGCGACCCATAGGAACCATGCTCATTTGCTATTTTAATAGAGATTAAAAAATAGTTTTTTCTATTAGTGACATATTTTTGAAAATTGCTGAGAGTAGATTTTTAAGTGTTTGCACCACCAAAAAATGGTGTGTGAGAAGATGCATGTTTATTAGCTCAATGTTAGCCATTCCATAATGGCTTCAAAACATGTTTACACAATTTTTATTTATCAAGTAGAAAAAAATCAAATAATTTTTTTTAAAAGAAGCTCTCCCTCCACGCCCCCCCCAAAAATTTTAGTACGTGAGTTAAACTTGGCCTTTACAAATTTCACTTCAATGTTCTGCCTTGCAGAATATTCAGAAAAGGTTCTGCTTCCTAACCTGTGATGCTGCCAGTTACCTTGGCGATAACCTCCGGGGAATCGGATCCAAATTTGTCAGCTCTTCCCAGATGCTCACCTCCTGCTCTGAATGCCCGACGCTTTTTGTGGATGCTGAAACTGTGAGTATCCCAGTCCTGCTCAGGCAGCAAAAAGCCTGCCCATCTTACTGTATAGAACTTCACGCAGCATGCTCCTGTTGTGGTTTGTTTTAAAGATACCTTCAATGTTGTGGGCAGCACTGTGTTGTGATGTGACTCCCAGAGGCCTCTGGGTGTGCAGAGTAATTACATTTACATTGCCAGCCCAGGCTGCAGCAAGGCCATCGGGGAATTGGGAGTAAGTTCCACCCTCGTGTTCCAGCTGCATCCTTGACACCTCTCTCTGCTGACTCTGACAGCTGTGCATATGTGGTCAGCTAGCCCCCTGGAGCTAACCTAGCCTACAATTTCAGGGCACAATTCTCATCATTTTCTCTACCACAAGTCTCAAACAGAGACTCACTCACCGCCTTCTAGATTCACCCAGCCCAAACTACAATGGTGAGTATAAAGAATAATTAACACAGTCACTGGCCAATGGTTGAATCTTGGCTTTATCACTGTAACAACCCTGAGAGACTGACAAGCTCTCTGAGGGCAGAGGTTGTGTTCCCTTTCTTCACATCCCACATCATGTCACAGAAACATCACAGATTCTCAATAACTTCCAAGGTTCAGATCCAGTGAGCCTGTGCTTTGATTCTAACAATCCCTAGACTCTAGGCCCTAGAGGGTCAGTCTTTCCAAGAACCTGATCGTTGTTGTCTTGCACTAAGGAATATAATATGAAAAACTGTTCTATCTTAGATGATTTAAGGTACAGATTAAGCAATAATTTGAAAGTCTCTTTGGAGGTCTGTCTTCACACTACTTAAAGTATTAATAAATGGATACCATATCTTAATGTGAGCATCTATGGAATACTTGGTAAGGCTCGTCTGCCTATACTCATACGGGAAAAAGATGGTTTCATAGGAGGCTTGGATTAGCAAGCTGGCATTGCAGTTACAGCTGACAGTGGAAGAAAATCCCACATTTCACAGTGTATTAAAATGGGTGCCATTATGCTCCTTTATATTACTTCTGAATATACTTCTCCTTTCTATCTGTGTAGCCATGCCCTCATGTTGATCTCTCTCAGGTGGTTTTAATACAAATTATTTTCCTGTCTTTAGCTCCTTTCTTGTGGACTTCTGGACAAGCTCAAGTTCAGTGTTCTAGAACTGCAAGAATATTTGGATACCTACAACAACAGAAAAGAGGCCACTCTCTCAGTAAGCTTTTGTGTTTCTGTGCGTGTGCTTTCAGTTAAAATCAAACAAACCCAACCACCCTGGGAGGTGCTGTGATTAACCCAAGGTAGTTTCTTCAGAGAGTAGAAGACATACTTCATTTTTCCCTCTGATAAGGATCACAATTTCAATTTAATAGTGGTAGAACTGTATGTAATTTTGATTATGTTAAAAATGGTCTCTACAAACAAGAAGTTTTTCAGCTGTTTAGCCTGAGAATGCCCCAACAAAGAAATTGGAAGAAATGGTTATCTGCTTACTATGTCGCTTGATCAGTATTACAACTTTTCTTTCTTGGAGATGTGAAATAATTGATTACTTCCTTCCAGTTAACCTCACCCAGAACTGGCTCTGGTGGATCTTGCCTCTGTCCTCTTCTGACCCACTCCTGGGGCTTTCTCTTAACCCTACGGTTTTTCTTGTCCCTGGGTTTTTCTTTTCCTTTCCCTTCACAGATCTACGTTAGGGATGTCCAACCCGTGGCCTACAGGGCCATGCAGCCCAGCACAGCTATGAACGTGGCCCGACGCAAAATCATAAGCTTACTTAAAACATTATGGGATTTTTTTTGTGTGATCTTTTTGGTGGAACTCAATTGCACAGCTCTCGAGTATGAACTTTGTAGACAACAATGTTGTGTCACGATGTCATGTAAGATAAATATACGGGCGCTCTTACTATTTGTATGCGCGCGTGGCTGCAGTTTTGCAGTGGTGTGTGGCTTCCAGTGTGTTATCTTCCAAGCACAGACGGGCAAATTGACACCATCGGGTGTGATATGTGCTCGTGGTGACTTGGTGAAGCTCAATTACGTTTCACCCTACCATTTCAACATAAGGTGCTTAATGTAATTTAGAAGTCAGGTAAGCATTCTTATTTGACTTTTAAGGCACTTCTACACCTTGGTGGCACCTCACACATCTCAGACCGCACTTTATAATCAGCCTCTGCCTCGCCCTACTTTGGCAACTGAGATATGGAAGGGCCCAAATCTTGGTTTCTACTTTCCTATCAATTATTTTTTACAAGAAAGTAAATATACTCCCTTATCTATTATTATATTTTTAATTTCAGCATGGCTTCCACAATGTCTCAAAAGATATCAGAACTCATAAAAAGAAAACTTACAGATGAAAGAAGATTGCTCAGTGAAAAGTAGACAGATGACTACTTTTTTACCCAGGCCAATAGTTAGGCACTCTGCTTTTTTTTAAATTTCAGATTAATATGAGGGTACAAATAATTAGGTTACAATGTTTGTATTTATTAGGTAAGGTCCCTCTTGTAATTGTGTCCTGCACCCAGGAGGTGTGCCATATACCCCTACATTGTGCCCATTAGGTGGGAGCACACCAAATGCCATTCTGCTTAATCGGTGGGGAATTTTTCTGCAATCTTTCAAAGATTATAATTTGAAAAGGGATTATGTGCAGAAACATGCTGCCAAATTCAATGCACATGAAGGATTGTGTCATAAGATCAAAATAGCAGAACTGAAAAAAAGTCTGTCTTCTCAACAAAAAATGTTTTAAAAGTTACAATTCAGGCTCAGCGCCCGTAGCATAGTGGTTACAGTGCTGGCCACGTACACTGAGGCTGGCAATTTCAAACCCAGCCCAGGCCAGCTAAACAACAATGACAACTGCAACAAAAAAATAGCCAGGTATTGTGGTCCCAGCTACTTGGGAAGCTGAGGCAAGAGAATCCCTTAAGCCCAAGAGTTTGAGATTGCTGTGAGCTGTGACGTCACAGCACTCTACCAAGGGTGACATACTGAGACTGTCTCCAAAAAAAAAAGTTACAATTCACAGGGATTCCATTGTAATAGCTAGCTATGTGGTAGCATATTTAATAGCAAAAATATCAAAACCTCGGGGCGGTGCCCATGCCTTAAAAGGGTAAGGTGCCAGCCCCATATGCTGGAGGTGGCAGGTTCAAACCCAACCCCAGCCCAAAAAAAAAAAAAAATCAAAACCATTTACTGGATAGTGAGTTTATTACGAAATGTTTGGCCCTCAGAATGGGAAAAGATATTTGCAGGTTATGTCTCCGACAAAGGTTTAATAACCAGAATCCACAGAGAACTCAAACGTATTAGCAAGAAAAGAACAAGTGATCCCATCTCAGGGTGGGCAAGGGACTTGAAGAGAAACTTATCTGAAGAAGACAGGCGCACGGCCTACAGACATATGAAAAAATGCTCATCATCCTTAATCATCAGAGAAATGCAAATCAAAACTACTTTGAGATATCACCTAACACCATTAAGATTAACCCATATCACAACATCCCAAAATCACAGATGCTGGTGTGGGTGTGGAGAAAAGGAAACACTTCTACACTGCTGGTGGGATTGAAAACTAATACGTTGCTTTTGGAAAGATGTTTGGAGAACACTTAGAGAACTAAAAATAGACCTGCCATTTCATCCTACAATCCCTCTACTAGGTATATATCCAGAAGACCAAAAATCACATTATAACAAAGATATATGTACCAGAATGTTTATTGTAGCCCAATTCATAACTGCTAAGCCCAAGTGCCCATCGACCCATGAATGGATCAATAAATGGTGGTATATGTGTACCATGGAATATTATGCAGCCTTAAAGAAAGATGGAGACTTTACCTCTTTCATGTTTACATGGATGGAGCTGGAACATATTCTTCTTAGCAGAGCATCTCAAGAATGGAAGAAAAAGTATCCAATGTACTCAGCCCTACTATGAAACCAATTTATAACTTTCTTATGAAAGCTATAGCCCAATTATAGCCCAAGAATATGGGGAGAGGGGGATAGGGAGAGGAAGGAAGGAAGGAGGAGGGTGGAGGGAGGGTAATTGATGGAATCACATCTACGGTGCATCTTACAAGGGTACATGTGAAATTAACTAGGTTTAGAATATAAATGTCTAAACACAATAACTAAGAAAATGCCATGAAGGCTATGTTAACCAGTTTGATGGAAATATTTCAAATTGTGTATAAAACCAGCACATTGTACCTCATGACTGCATTAATGTACACAGCTATGATTTAATAAAAATGAATAAATAAAAAATAAAAAGGAAAGAAAAGAAGAAAAAAAAGAAAGAAATGTATGGAAAACATGGCAGATATAATTTGCCCTGATAAAAAGGGAGATATTTCTAAAATCAGCTTTTCTCACGAGACTATAGCCAGGAGTTTAGAGAGTAAAGTTGCTAATTTCAAATTTTATGTTTTGGCAGTAGATGACAGCACTGATGCCATAAATATGGCTCGAGATGGCCTTTTTGTTAGCGGTATTGATGACAAACATGTCACTGAAGAAAGGGCTTTAGTGCCATTAAAAGACACAACTAAATCAAGAGATTTATACAAAGCAGTAAATAATATGTTAAAGTGATTGTCTTTGTCCATTGCCAACATATCTAGTATAGTTACTGATGGTGCCCCAGTGAAGGTGATAGAAGAGAAGGGCTTGTAAAATTAATAGAAGACAATGCAGTTGCCACCCAAAACTCACATTTGATGAAATATCACTGCACAGTACATCTAGAAAATTTATGTGCAAAAGCTTTAAAAATGGATAACGTCCTGCAAATCACCATTAAACTATGAATCTCATAAGGGCCAAGGAACTGAATCTTTGCCAATTCCAGGAACATCGTTTACTTTTCAGAAGATGGATAAGTTGAGGCCAAATGCTTCAAGTCATTTATGGTATCAAAAGCCAAATTTGTGCCAGAACTTGACAATGAAAACTGGCTTACAGATTAACATTTAACTACTCTTTTTTTATTTTTGAAGATAGTCTCACTATGTTGCCCTCGGTAGTGTGCCATGGCGTCACAGCTCACAGCAACCTCAAACTCTTGGGCTTAAGTGATTCTCTTGCCTCAGCCTCCCAAGTAGCTGGGACTACAGGTGCCCCCCACAATGCCCAGCTATTTTTTTGTTGTCATTGTCATTGCTGTTTGGCAGGCCCAGGCCAGTTTCTAACCCACCAGCACCGGTACATGTGAACAGCACCCTAGCCATTAACCACTCATTTAAATGAGTGAAATATGCATCTTGAAGGGAAAAACAGACTTATCAATACAATGTTTCAAACCATAACAGTATTCCAAATGAAATGAAATTATGGCAAACTCAAATTAAAGCAAACAATTTTCTGCATTTTGACATGTTGGCTAAACACAGTCCTGTGAACTGTGAATTTGCTTTTCAATTTGATACAAGAATTGGAAAACAGATTTCCAGATATTTGAAAAAAAAAATATTTTGGTGCATTTGCAACTCCATTTTCAGTCAATATAAATATATTACCTGCCAATTTTCCAATGGAATAGAGCTGCAATCTGACATTCAACTTAAAGAAAAGTTTGATCCTGTGTCTATACTGGACTCTTATGGGTCCTGTCTTCTCAGAGACTAGTATCTCTTACTTGACAATCACGCCTTTTTAATGTTACCACTTTTTGGCAGCAACTATATTTGTAAGCAACTCTTTTCAAGAATGAAGCACATTAAGAGTAAAATTAGAACCAAAATATCTGATGAGCACCTTGAGAACTCACTGAGAATTGCAGCTACTTCCATTGAACCAGATAATGATGCATTAGTTTCTCAAATACAATGCCAAATATCCCATTAGTTTCATGTTGCCCTCTTATATAATAAAAAAAAAATTTAGATGATGTTTCATTACTTAGATGTGTACATCTTTATATAAGCAATCACAAACTTGGAACCTGCTTGATGATTTTAAAAGATTCTCTGACTGGGTCACTGAATAATTCAGATTATTATGTGAGGAATTGTTGTTGTTTATCTGAGGTGGTGGATATCATGAAAATTATGCATGGACCTTTTCTTTCTTTTCTTTCCCTTCAGCTTTCATTAGTGTTTGTGTATTTAGTAAGTGGCTTGAGACAACTTTTCTCCTTCCAGTGTAGCCCAGAGAAGCCAAAAGGCTGGATACCCCAATCTAGATCACAAAATGTTCCAGACAGAAGTGAAGTAGAAACCATCCATGCAAACCACTTGTTTTCTGACAAATGCACAGTTCGAAGCCCAGAGAATTCAGTGGTTCAAAAAATAAGAACAATTGTGTGTAGTAGTATCTCTTGAGTACTCCCTATGACATGTCAGGCACTATGAAAAGAGCACAAATTTTCTGGTAAGATGGACTGGGGTTCAAACCACAGTTAGATGGACTGGGGTTCAAACTTCAGTTACTTAAGGGTTAGTCACCTTGGATAAGCTACTTGCCTTCTCTCATCTCAGATGCATCATCTGTAAGCCAGTGGTCATAACAACTAATGTATGGAATTGTTATATAAGAGTTATAATAGTCATGGCAGCTATCATTTTCTGAGTCCTTTCAGTGTATCAAATAACCTGGTAAGAGTTAAATCTCTTGGCTCGGCGCCTGTGGCTCAAGCGGCTAAGGTGCCAGCCACATACACCCAAGGTGGCGGGTTCAAATCCCCAGCCCAGGCCCGCCAAACAACAATGATGGCTGCAACTAAAAAATGGCCGGGTGTTGTGGCAGGCGCCTGTAGTCCCAGCTACTTGGGAGGCTGAGGCAGGAGACTCGCTTGAGCCCAGGAGTTGGAGGTTGCTATGAGCTGTGATGCCATGGCACTCTACCCAGGGGGATAGCTTGAGGCTCCGTCTCAAAAATACATAAATAAATAAAAAGAGTTAAATCTCTTAGATTAAAGCATTTAATGCTCACAACTGCCATAGGTGTCACTATTACTACCGTTATTAGCTAGGAGGGGCAAGAATGAAACCCAGATGTGTAGGATTCAAAGGTTCATGCTCTTTCCCATGACACAATAGTGCCTTGAAAAATAGAAATAGTATCTGTTAAACTACCTAGCAACGTGTCATATGTATAGAAGACATTCGTTGTGAAGTTACTGGGTTTTGGTTGCTTTGCTGCTGTTCTTACTGATGACCTATGAGGCACTTCTCTTTGTGTTCTATTTCTGTGACTCTTTTTACCTGTTACTGTTTTCCAGCCTCTCAGTCATAAACCACTAAAATAATCGTTTCATTCTGATTGATGAACACAACTAGTTTTGACGTCAGGTGTGAATTTTAATTCTCCATGGCTCATTGTTTTCTGCTCAGAAGTTCCTTTGCACATTTGTGTCACTTACTACCCGGATGTGTAAGACTGGCAGAAACTCTAAATAGCCGGGCCATGACTGTGAGAGCCTTTCTTCTAGTGAAGATTCGCCCCCAGAAGCCACCTCAATATAACAGAGAAGTCAGTATACTGCCAGTCAGGCCATGTTGACCAGAATTACCAAGCTGTGAGGAAGTGTGGGTCCCATCTCCTAACCTCAAACATATGGAAGGTTTCTAGCAACAAGTATGAATATACATGTATATTCATTTTCATGTATACATAAATTAGGAATAGCATGGTAAAAACTGTACCCTAGAGTGATGTAAGTGACATCGCTGAACCCATATAAACCCATATAAACAGATGCTATCATTTCACTTAATCTTTAATCCCCACAAATAACTCTTTTCAAAAAGTCATGATAGCAAAATTTCATTTTACTATCTTCAGAAGCTTAATAAATTTTACTTGAAAGAATTTATGTTAAAAATGGTCTCAGGACATTACTGAATTTATGGATCTGTCTCTTTTTCTGATGACAGTGGCTTGCAAATTGTAAGGCAACATTTGCGGGAGGATCAAGAGATGGAGTCATCACCTGTCAACCAGGGGACTCGGAAGAAAAGGTAACAAAAGCCTTTTAGGGTTTATCTTTTCTGTGCTGACGTTGTGTGTTGGTTTTGATTCACCCAAAAAGTGTAGAACTTGAGAAAGGAAGAGGCGGAATGAGTCATCACGCATATTTACATAAACCGACACAGTAAGGCAGAACAACATTCAAGCCATGCATGACTGTGTGATGATGGGATTTGGGGATTTTTTTCTTCTATTTGGAAAAGTAGATGTGTTAAGATAACCTTTTTTGCTGGACACTCTAACTATATTAATCATTGCCTAATAAATCCATTCTTAACTCAGAACATAAAACCAAATTTCATTAATTCTTCGCTGAACCACTCAGTTCTTCAGTGAAAAGAGTTTCTCTTGACCTTTCAGCTCTAAAACAGATTTCCTAATTTAGAATTGCTTTAAGTACACACCTCAGGTCAGTATGCTTTATGGCCTACTATCTGTATGACCCCCCCATGGCAGATACAATGATGAGCAAAAGGCCAGGCATAGTGGCTCATGCCAGTAATCCCAACATTCTGGGAGACCAAGGCGGGAGGATCCCTTGAGATCAGGAGTTTAAGACCAGCTTGAACTAGAGTGAGACCCCTTCTCTACTAAAAACAGAAAAACTACCCAGCCCTTATAATAGGCACCTATAGTCCTAGCCACTAGGGAAACTGAGGCTGGAGGATCTGAAGTTTGAGGTTGAAGCCCAGAAGTTTGAGGTTGCTATGAGCTAGGCTGATGCCATGGCACTCCAGCCTGGGTGATAGAGTGAGACTCTGTCTTCTAATAATACTAATCAACAAACAAGGCCTCTGCCTTTGTGGAGCTTCTGATCTTGTCAGGGAGGTAGACAGTCAAAAAAGTCAAACAGTCATAAACTGCAACAAGGACTGTTAGGGAGAGGAAGGCATATAGCAAGGCCTATGGGGAGGGTGGTTATGGGATGGCTCCTCCATGAAAGTGTCATGATGGCAGAGATCTAAGATATGACCTGCAGTTAGCCAGTGAAGCAGGGTTGGATGGAGAGCCTGTATAAAGGCCTGAGGCAGGGAGAACCTGGCCTTTCAAAGACGTGAAGAGAGCCCTGGGGGCTGGGAGTGCAGAAAGCCATATAGAAGAAAGGCTGAGAAGAACCTAGAGAAGTTGGTAGAAGCCAAATCACGCAGGGCTTGGGTAGGTTTTTGTTTGTTTGTTTTCCCATGGGCTTGGGTGTTTAACAGCACTGGGAAGGAACTAAAAAGGAGTAACAGTGTGATGATTAGATTAAGGGTCTCCCACTCTGTCTACTGAGGAAACAGATCAAAGTGGAAGGGCGGATCAGGGAAGTTGGGAGGCTGCTGCCCAGGCTGGGTGGAGAAGGTGTTAACTTGGAATTACATTATCGCTGCTGGAGAAGCATTTTAGATTGCATACCCCCTAGAGAATCCAAAGTAACTTCCTGTGTTAGAAATAGTACTTTACTAATGTAAAAAGAACTAAATAAAATTTGGTTTGTGCTCAGAGGTTTGAAGTAAAAATTTCAACAGAATACTAACGTTTCAATTCCAATTTGGTCACTGTTATTGAGCAAGTTTGTGGTCCTGAGAGTAACTACCCTGTGAGCACAGAGTCACCTGGTGAGCCCCTTGATACATTTTCATACAGGGACCAGAGATTGAATGGGCAAACTGCAAGGCTGAGAGATATCTAGATGGGGTATTGGAGTGTGGTTTGTATTTTTGCACCATTGCCTTTCTTGAATACACACATTTATATTTCACTTTATGGTTTACAGAGAACCTTCATGTCCCTTAAGTGATTTCATCTGTCTGGATGGGCAGCAGGCCACTGGTAGCATTAGCCCACTCTATAGTTGAGGAAACACCAAAGCTTGACTTACCCAAGGCTCCATGGCTGAGACATAAGCAAATATAAAAATAAATAGTTTGCTTATATTTTTTAAAATAAGTGTTTTGTGACTTTATGTGCTGTCTCTCTCATGAGCAATGCGTAGTTGAATATGCAGTTCAAAATCTCAGGGAACTCCAGCATTTCCATCCATCTCCGCATCTGTGATGGGCTGCCTTTGATAATTTGTGACTCAAATTTTCACCCAACAACCTGTGTTGTTACCAGACCCCAGAAATAGTAGAACAAAATATTACCTAGGTTTCAGCTTTTATAGCACTTATGGCTCCACTATACTCTGCCACGAAGACAAATTCTGTCCGGAAAACAGTTATCAGGTTAGAATTTACAAGTAGCACAAACTTAGTCCAGTTCATATACATACAGTTTATATAATAGTATGTAAAAATAATTAGTTATCTAAACATTTACCCTCAATCATCAAATTTTGTTATATTCTCTATAATGAAACCTTGATTGAGAAAATTCATTAATACATTGCAGATTTTTAGGAGCAAGGGTTGAAATCAAATCTATTACAGGCAGTCCCCAAGTTACAAACGTCCAACTGATGTACAGCTTGCACTTACGAATGGAAGCCAGTACAGGTAATAGGTAAATGTACCTGTTCCAATTTACATACAAATTCAACTTGAAAACAAACCTACAGAACCTATCTCCTTGGTGAACTAGCGTCTGCCTATATGTTTTTGTTTATAGGTTAACCTTCCTGGTTAACCTTAAGGATGACCAGAAAATCCAGTTAAATTATCCTATTTCTCAAACACCTCAATTTTAAAATAAGTGTTTCTATTGTGCTTACAGTTTATTTCTATTAAGTTGTTTTACTTTGTTTAGTTGCTTTGTTTTTCGTTCCCAGTTCTTCTCCATCTTCCTCAGACAAAAATTTCTCTCTTATGTTTGCTTATTCTTCTCACTCATATCTTCCAGATCCACATCTATCTTTCTTTGCTTCTGTTTTGTAGTAGTTGTTTCTCCCCATCTCTTGTATTTTTACTAAACCCAAGGATTAAGAAAATAGAGTTTGTCTATTGATTCATTTATTTATCTGTGACAACTCTGTTACCATCCAATAAAGGCTTGAGAGTACAAAAGTGGAAAGAAGAAAGTAAGTTTTTTCAAGTTCTGTACACATATAATCTAATTTGACCTTTCACAGAAATTCTTTGAAATAAGGATTTTTCCATTTTGCAGACGAGAAAACTGAAGCTGAGAGGCAAACTCTATTTTTTTTTTTTTTTTTTAGATAGAGCCTCAAGCTGTCCCCCTGGGTAGAGTGCCGTGGCATCACTCACAGCAACCTCCAACTCCTGGGCTCAAGCGAGTCTCCTGCCTCCGCCTCCCAAGTAGCTGGGACCACAGGCACCCACCACAACACCTGGCTATTTTTTTGGTTGCAACCATCATTGTTGTTTGGCGGGCCCAAGCTGAATTCGAACTCGCCACCTCAGGTGTATGTGGCTGGTGCCTTAGCCACTTGAGCCACAGGTGCCGAGCCAAGAGAGGCAAACTCTAAAGGCCATACTCTTTTGTCCCTGACCTTCTCTAACTTAGTTTTGGAAGCAAAACTTACACTAGACAATGATTTCCAGCATTTGTCTTAGTGTCTAATATGGTTTAGGAATCTTCATACATTAGGAGGACATATAAAATACCCAGGAATGAGAAGAGTGGGATTTGTTAGGAAAAGAATGACCAAAGGGCAAATTCTGAGTCTGATGTTTTTAACCAGGCACTGGCCCCATTGTTGGTATTAGCTAAGCATATCACAATTTTCCCAAATGCCTATGGACACAATGGTGACTAGTAAACCCAGGCAATGGCCAGATGTCCTGAAGAAGATGCTTCTATCCCTGTGTAAGTGACAGTTCTGGGGTCTGAGCCTAGTCTGGAAGGCAAATGGTATGCCATCTAACAAGAGAAGTTGGCAATCCTAGCAAGTCAAGCAAGCAAGGCTGGGTGACTTTTTTAAATCATCTATATACTCAAAACGAATTGTTTTAATTTGTCAGTAGACCCTGGAATAGTCACTGGGCATGCAGCTCACACCACACACTAATTCTACCAGCCTTGACTGAACTACTGCTGAACTTGTATGAGTAGGCACCAAGGGTGTTCACAAATCAGGCAGCCTTGGTTCCCATCACAGGGAACACTTAACAAGGCTGGAAATGGGCTGAGGGGAAAGAAGTCTTTATGTGCTAAAGGTTGGATTTAAGGAGAAATGATGGGTGTTGCTCCAGCAAAATATCCAGATCCAAAGTTGGCAGAGATACTATTTTGCTGAGCTGAGCTACCATTTGGCTTCCATCCCAAAGCAACACCTAACAAATGGCCTCAGATGCTTACCTTCAAGTGATTTTCTCCATCTCATCATGGAGACAGCAGTTTTAGGCAAGTTGTCTTCTGGAATAATTTGATGTTGCCAATTATTTCTTTGCACCCTTTGTCCAGGGACAGGTAGAATGAGGAGGAGTAAGCTTATAACTTGCAGAATCTGTATCTAGAAGTAAATTGCAAAGTGAACATATAAGTAATCACTACACAGGTATATTCTCTTTCAGAGAAGTATGTACTTTATGAAAGGATTAGTCTTTATCTGACTAAACCTAGCAAAGTAAATTCTTGGACACTTAGATGTATTAGTCTGTCAGAGACAGTGACAGTGTGCAGAGAGGCATATGAGATCTTCCCAGCCCCCAAACCATACCCAGCGTGGTCTGTTCTTTGACAGTGGCCAGTTCTAGTCATTCTTACCAAGTGATTTAAGTGAGGCATTGTTTGTGGAGGAGAATATAACCTTTCACTGAGTTTGTATATTTATTTTTCAATTTCTCTTCCATTCTTAAGTTACAGGCATTAAAATAATGAAGGAAGAATGAAGGAAGTTTATACACTAGTGGCCTATGAGCGATAACCTGTTCCTGGACATGTTTTCTTAAGCTTGCTTTTTTTTTTTTTTTTGAGACAGAGTCTCACTATGTTGCCCTCAGTAAAGTGCTATAGCATCATAGCTCACAGTAACCTCAAACTCCTGGACTCAAGCAATTCTCTTGCCTCAACTTCCCAAGTAGCTGGGACTACAGGCACCCACCACAATGCCTGGCTATTTTTTGTTGTAGTTGTTATTGTTGTTTAGCTGGCCTGGGCTGGGTTTGAACCTGCCAACATCGGTGTATGTGGCTGGTGCAGTAACCACTGTGCTACAGGCGCCAAGCCAGCTTGCATGTTTTTTTTATTAAGCATGCACATTATTTTTTCACCGACCCTGCATTTAAAAATTTGTAATTTGCACATACACACATATACTCAAAACAGGATTCCTAGTTTCTCTAAATAAGTAGTTCTAGCAACCCTGTTCCTGCCATCCTAAGTGGCAACCGTGAGCTCAATTCTACAGCTAAGTATCACTGCCCCATGTGGACTCTCTCCCACCCCTACTGCCCAGTGAGTCTTAAGCCTGAAAACAAGGGCCAGGCACCAAACATCATGGTGCCTGGACTGTTGGTTTTCTTCTAATAGAAAAGTATTCCTCTATACCTCTATTCCTCATTACCTTGGAATGAAAGCTTCAGAGGGCTGTGTACTTCAGAAAATGATGTAAAGAGCATTATTTTATTTGCATATATGAGAAACACCTCTGTGGATATGGAAGCCTCTGTCTGCTGAACTCACAATTGGGGGAGGATTCTCTGTGTATATTCAAAACAATAAAATGAACCATGTTTCCAAGAAAAGTGTTGCTAATACTTGGGAAGTATCTTTGGGGGAAGAACATTTTTTAAAAAGACAGACATGATGAGTAAGTCACTTAAGCTTCTTGGTCATTATAATACTAGTCCTTCTACAGTAAGGGCCAGCACAGACTAAACAGAACATAAAACAAAGAGTGAGATTTCTGCATCTCTCATGAGATCACCTTCACGCTTTTGTAGAAGAGTGTTAAGTGGTGTTTTCTCAGCCTACACATATCAAACGGAGAGAGAAATCTCTTCATAACTTAAAACCAACATTTCTGCCTCTTGGCCTACTTGGGCTGGCAATGGAGGCCGGTTCGCTGTCCATGGCGAATGAATCCCGCTTTGTAAGCTTTCTTACCCTCTAAGCCTATCTTTCTCTTCCTCAGTAAACTTTGTTTCATGTCTGTCTTAAAAAATAAAAATAAAAGCAGTACTCTAATTAAAGATGTTGGCTCCCACTGTCCTCTCCATCTCTTGTGGAATTCATTCTAGAGTGGATACTAGTAGGTGGTTTACAGGAGCAGTGTCTCTAGACATCTCAGTTCAGGGTTCTCCAGCCACCAGCTTCAGTCTTGGCCCTATACCTAATTAATAGAGTTCACTATCCTAGTTCTGCAGAGGTGGCCCCTGAAAAGCTGGGGTACTTCCACTTCATTTGTTATAAGTGATTTTAGATGACACATTCATAATTCAAAAGATATGTCTGAACACTATTTGAACACCTACTCCTTGGACTCAAGTACAATAATTTACATTTAGCCCTACTATATTTCATCTTACTATATCCAAATCATCATTCCAACTGGTAGGGTCTTTTTGTCTTTTTGGACACTAACCTCTCCGTTCTGTATTGTCTTATCTACCTAATCTGTAAATGAGAAGCCTGTAATCTCTGTTCTTACACAAGTTGAAAAAGTTAAATACTGAACAAGACAAGAATTTCCTCCAGTTAAGTGGTTATCCATTAAACATCTTTCAGATATAGTCAGTTTTTCTTCCATAAGTAATGTTCTTTCCCATATTGGTTAAAGAAATGTCTCAAGTTAGTTTACAGATTTCTCAAAAATAATAGTAAATACCTGGCCAGGCATGGTGGCTCACGCCTATAATGCTAGCAATCTGGGAGGACAAGGGAGGTGGATTGCTTGAACTCAAGAGTTCAAGACCAGCCTGAGCAAGAGTGAGATCCTGCCTCTACTAAAAATAGAAAAATTAACTGGTGTGTTGGTACCCACCTACAGTCCCAACTACTCAGGAGGCTGAGGCAAGAGGATCACTACAGCACAGGAATTTGAGGTTGCTGTGAGCTATGATGCCATGGCACTCTACCCAAGTAAGACTCTGTCTCCAAGAAAAAAAAAAATGGTAAATACCTTAGGGTGTATAATCTGTATCATAGGCTTGAAGGTATTTATCTTTCAAAGCACTGAAAGATATTTATGACCAAGGTCCAAAAAACTACTCATCAAAGAATATAATAATCATCAGTGTGCCAAACCTAGGCGGTTTAGCAATAGCTGGGTATATACTGTTCCTCCCTGCTTAAGAGAGTTCATCAATAGGTTAGGTTTCCTAAATTTTATCCTATGTACTTTAAACCCTTGACTTTCAGAGATTAAATATAACGTAAACAATAGTTAATATAGTACACTGTGGTTCATCTTCTGTCTTGTCAAAAAACGTCTTAGATTTTCACTGACGGGCTATGTCAGGAACCCGTATGAGAATACAGAGAAACCCGGTGTGGCTATGCGACTGTTAATCAGTGAGAGGTAGATTATTCTGAGACTTTAAGATATGTCTTATCTTAAAGTCATACCTCAGTCGCTGATGATCAGTTCTTAACATCTTGACTTTCTGATCTTTTTTTCTTCATTTTAAGAAAACATAACTCTAAATCAAATTTATAAATCAATCCACATCAGGAGAGCAGGTACAGACTTGACGAATATCCTTGTGACCATATAAAACATTGACATTCCCAACTGGGCATGGTAGTTCATGCCTGTAATCCCAGCATTTGGGGAGGCTAACGCAGGAATATTGCTTAAGGCTAGGAGATTGGCAACATCATAGTAAGATTCTATCTCTCCAATAAAATTTCAAAAATTAGCCAGACATGATGGTACATGCCTCTAATCCCAGCTACTTGAGCCCAAGAATTTGAGGCTGCAGTGATTAAGCCACTGCACTCCAGCCTGAGTGACAGAGTTCTGTCTATGTCTTAAAAAGAAAAAAAAAAAATTCCTACATGTTCAAAAGAATCTAAAGTCATGGAAACCCATGTAAGTTTATAAAGACTTCTCAAGGGATTATTTTCAGAACTTGGAAACAAGAAAACATGAGCACGGGGGAGAAATGTTTTAACATTTTCCATAAAATGATCCCCCTAGAAAGGAATTGTTCACTATCTTTTTGAAACTCTGAATGCAAACTAGGTCCCAGCCTGTGGCCTAGAAAAGGACTCTGAGATAATAAATACCCAGGAAGCTTGAACTAGCCTACCTAAAAAGGAGAGTTTAGAAGAATACTGGGAACTGGTATTTGTCAGGGCTGGCCATCTCCCAAGAAACACATTATTTCGTGCCCTGAGAGCTGACTGGGAGGGATTCATTGACAATGAAATTCCTTAGTACCATTTCACTGTATTGAACAGAGAAGATTTGACTTTAACTGATTTAATGACCACCTTGAATTACAACCCTGTTTTGGAAAACAGTAAAAAGACAGCAGTTTTCTTCACCCAAGACCCTGAAATTGACTTAGCACTTGCTTCATTCCACACTTCTGAAAAGTAAATTCCATGCTAGAGGCAGCTCCTTGCTAAACTGCATACTAAACATTTCAGTCAAATTTGATGTTGTCCAAAAAGTCCTCACGGTGCAGACTCTGTCTAAGTACACTTAAAACTGGCCCCCTGTGCCAATCTAATATGACGTTGTATTTCAGTACATAATGTTTGGATGTAGAAACTTCTAGACGTAAATTTTTCTTGAAAATACTAAATACTCAAGCTGTGCAATTTACAGCACAGGCTTAAAGGTGTTTATCTTTTAAAACTTTGAAAGATATCTTTAGCCAAGGTCCAAAAAACTACTCAGTAAACATAACATAACAATTGTCAATATGCCAGCCCCATAAGATATTATCAATAAGTGAGGGAAGAAGAGACCCTTGGGGGACAGGATGGGGACTGTTGGTGGTGATCCTTTAATTACAGTTGTAGATATCAATAAATAATAGTTTGATTTGTTCTTATGCACTGTACCTTATAATAAATTAGAATATATCAAACTGATGATAATCCAGAGATTTTTTGAGATAGCTTTAAAATAAGGGTTTTTTATGGTCAAAGATTAGAAACTGTTAGTTAAATCCTTAAACATTTTGAAACTTCAGAACCAGATGCATAAACCCATACTTAAGAATGGCCAAATTGACTTTTTAAAAAATATTCTGTCAAGTTGTGGTTATCTCTTTCCACATACCCAAACTTTCCTTAAACCCATTCTATGGTTATGATATGGCAACATCAAAATTTATATTACAAATTTATTTTATACTATCCATCAATTTTTTTTTTTTTTTGAGGCAGAGCCTCAAGCTATTGCCCTAGGTAGAGTGCCATGGCATCACAGCTCACAGCAACCTCCAGCTCCTGGGCTCAAGCGATTCTCCTGTCTCTGCCTCCAAAGTAGCTGAGACTGTAGGCGCCCGCCACAATGCCCAGCTGTTACAATTTTAAATTACTTTTAGAAATTGTCTTTTGGGGCTCGGCGCCTGTAGCCACATACACCAGAGCTGGCGGGTTTGCATCCAGCCCAGGACTACTAAACAACAATGACAACTACAACCAACAATCAGCTGGGTGTTGTAGCAGGCGCCTATAGTCCCAGCTACTTGGGAGACTGAGGCAAGAGAATTGCTTAAGCCCAAAGAGTTTGAGGTTGCTGTGAGCTGTTATAATACAGCACTCTATCCAGGGCAACATAGTGAGACTCTGTCTCAAAAAAAAAAAAAAAGAAAGAAAAAGAAATTGTCTGTTGGAGAAAAATCATTATAAAAGTAAAATGTAAGAAAATTACTTATATACATAATGTTTAGTCCTTTGTGATTACAAATTATAGCAGTGCTATAAAATGTTCTTGATGTGGAAGGCAACTCAACTAAAGAAAATGCCACTTAGATTGTAATTATATTCAATGTCAACTGGATGATCGTAGTGTAGTAGACATGCAACTAAGCACAATAAACACTCTGCCTTAATTAGTGTAAAGCAATGGTGTGCTTTGTTTGGGGCTACAGTTCTTCAAATTACTCATCCAGCCTCCCAGTGTTACTGTGTTCACATACTATGTGCATTTACTCACTAAAATCTTAAAGCAATAAAAGTTTTGATTTCTGGTCTCTTTGACTGACTGACAAAATCTAAACCAACTAACCAGAGAGCCTGAAAGATTAAAAATTAAGTTTTTTCAATGATATGTTTCCCATTAGAGCTTGTTTTTAACTGGAATGCCGTGCATGTTGAATGGGTACAACATTTGCAACCATTTATCAAGTTTGGACGAGCAATGCTAATACTGCTGACGGTTCTGCTCTTGGAAGAGGGCCGTGCTTTCTGTTGCATGCATACACTGACCCTGTACTTTCTTTCCTTTCCTTTGTTTCCTGTGCCATGCTTGCTGTGTAGCAAATGGAATCTCTTGCAGTAAGTTAACTTTCTTTCATACTCTTTGTCCATTTAGGCATGGACCCATAACAAACCTTATTTTTACCGTTACTGTATCTCTTAGCATGTTTTCCCTTTTTCATTTAATTTTATTTTATTTGGTAGATTAAGACATGGCAGTTTATCGATAGCATTCTGGGCTGCTTTCGCCCCCAGGTAGAAACCTACATTGCTATGAATTCTCATACTGTCAGTGGAATATTTTAAGTAATAACTACCATTATTTGGCACTTTGGAAAGTCAGAGTTTTCATAGCTAGGTTTCACCCTAAATTGTGAAGGTAACATTGTTTTCAAACAATACCTTTTTATTTATTTGCAAGTCTCTGGCAGTTACCTTTTACACCCGTATTTAAAAGGATTCCATAAAGAAAAGTTTAAATGACCATAATATAAAATGTTTTACTAAAAGAACCAAATATCTCATTTGAGGTCATCAGTGATTGAAATTGTTTCTTTAAACTTAGGCTGGTTACCAGTATTGAGAGATCAATAAATCCAAGCAGAATTATTTTCCACCTAAGGAGCAGGGAAGGGGACTTGGTGGGGGGGGAGGGGTACTTCATGCAGCATAGTCTTAGCATAAATTTGAGTAACTTTTAAGAATTAGTCAAAAGTCTGTTGATAATAATCAATAGGATGTTCTTCCTAAAAATCTAAATTATTTTCATTTCTCTTAAACTGATTTGAAGGAACAATTTTAAGTCACTTCAGAAGCTCTCCATTGTGACCTGGGTTGTTCATAATCCTTAGTGAAAGAAAGGCCCTATGTATCCTGCTCCACTGGAAAACAGAATGGTGTTTAGTTTAACCACATTTTTAACCCTGGTGACTGCTAGCCCTGAATTCTATCTAGTGAAGATTCTTCTTTTCCTTTCACAGAATCTCACCCACTATGTACAAGCTAATTCATTCTTGGAATAAAATAGGCAAAGTGTAGAGGACACAGTTCAAAGACTAGTGTGATCGTTTGCACTGGAATTATTCATGATTTTTCCTCTTCATGGTGTACACATAAGCCGGATCATAAAAACATTTTAAATTCCATAGGTATCTACAAGGTCTCAAGGACCATGTTGTATGATTACTTTCTTTTTTTTTTTTTTTTTTTTGAGACAGAGCCTCAAGCTGTCCCCCTGGGTAGAGTGCCGTGGCATTACAGCTCACAGCAACCTCCGACTCCTGGGCTCAAGCGAGTCTCCTGCCTCTGCCTCCCAAGTAGCTGGGACCACAGGCGCCCGCCACAACGCCCGGCTATTTTTTGGTTGCAGCCATCATTGTTGTTTGGCGGGTCCGGGCTGGGGATTCGAACCCGCCACCTTAGGTGTACGTGGCTGGCGCCTTAGCCAGTTGAGCTATAGGCGCCGAGCCTATGATTACTTTCTAATGTCCTTCCACAGAACGTTCTGAATGTTTTCATAATTTCTTCTTTTCTCTAAGCGTTTTTGGCCCCTTTTTATCTCTTTGGTTCCAAGTATTTCTTATGCACGAAGTAGGCGCATCACCAGTAAACTGGTATTTAAAGGATGGTGTGAGGCTTGTGTTTACACAGACTTTAGGGTGCCTGTCTGTACCCCGAATGGCAGCCAAAGCTGTCACAGGGTGACCTGTTCACTGAATTTATAACTTTAACATCCAGAACTACTTAATGTTTTCCCTTTCAAAAATACCGTTAATAAAAACAAATTCTTTGCTTTTAAAGACAATTCGTAGCCTCTAAAAATGAAGGCAACCACTCAGCTATAGTTTGTAGGTGTTAATGGGCGAATATAATGGAAATGTGGTAGTTCACTCACTCCCTTCTAGCTGCTACTCTCTAATTAGTCATCGTCTGTTAGAATAGAATATAATATTGTGTATGATACTGTGGATTTCTCACTGATATTTATTCACTGGGTTTTGTTTTTCTGTTTTATTTGGAATGATAATGGCAAGTTACATTTTCTTAATTAAGAAACTATGTTTGTCTCCACTGAGATTTTACCAGTTATGCAAGAACGATCCTTAATAACTATTTCTTCCCATGCACATTCTCTCTTTAGCAATTGGAACTGTGTCAGAGATTATATAAGCTACACTTCCAGCTGCTATTGCTTTTTCAGTCCTACTGTAAGCTCATCGGCCAGGTGCATGAAGTTAGCTCCATGCCAGAGGTGAGTCTGTGCTTTCCCAGCCCCACCCCATATATCACCGCCCAAGTGATTTTATTCCCACATGATGATTTTGATCAAGCACAAGTCTGAAAAAACTGTGTCTTATGTTTATTTCTATTCTCATTTCTAAATGCATGGTCAGAACTAGGTGAGGAAAGTGAGATGCCTTGAAATTTAAGGACAAGTCTAAGAGCAAGAACACACACCCTCCTGTGTGTGTGCCCGAGGCGTGTCACTGGAATCACCTCCACTCTGGCCCTGGGGCTGGGCATCATTATTTGAAGAATAACCTTGTGTTGTGGTTTTTCTTCCTTACATTTAGCTCTTCATACTTGCCTTACTTCCATTTTACTGAGGTAAAAATGGAATATCTATGATATGTTTGGTTCTCTTCAGTTTCCTGTACTGCTTGGCATCAGGATGCTTTAATACTTTTAAATGTAGAAAGTAGGCCAGATGCGGTGGCTCGCACCTGCAATTCCAGCACTCTGGGAGGCTGAGGTGGATGGATTGCCTGAGCTCAGGAGTTCAAGACCAGCCTGAGCCAGACCAAGACCCCATCTCTAAAAATAGCTAGGCATTGTAGCAGGTACCTGTAAGCCCAGTTACTCGGGAGGCTGAGGCAGGAGAATCACTTGACCCCAAGAGTTTGAGGTGGCTATGAGCTATGACTCCATGGCACTCTACCCAGGGCAGCAAAGTGACACTATCTCAAAAATAATAATAATAAATGTAGAAAGTAAAATAATTTAAATGTGTCACTGATGAGTGAGCCAAACTTTTTCTACAAGTGAAGAAATACCAGTGCGATATAGTAAGTGAAATGAAGGTGGTGTGCACTGAGTATTAGGGGAGCACAGAGTATGAACCCCTCATTTCCCTATAGGTGAGAAAGGTTGAAACTGGGGAGGAGACTCCTAAAGGATGACCTGGAGTTGGGGAGATGAAGCAGGGCTATTCAGGAGCATTCTGATTAGACAGCATGGCCATAAGCCTGGTGGTAAACAGAAAGGAACCACATATAGTTTAGTATTGCCAGAATGTAAAAATGCAAGCCAAAAAGGAATGAAGTAAGACGTGGGCGGGAGGGCGGGCAGGCGCAAGATCATGGACAATCCTGCTCCCAGGAGTAGTCCAGTTAGATCTCTACGGCAGCAGTCATCTGATTACAGCTGGATTGGAGACATGGAGACCATTTATGAAGCTGCTGAAATCTGACAGGAGATGAGAGTTTGCACCAAGACGAAGTGTTGGGTATGGAGAGGAGGAAGAAATGTGAGACACAGTTAAGACAGAAGACACATACAACTGATGCGGGGAGGGAAGAGTCAAAGAGGATACTCAGTTTCTGTCTCAGATGAACCAGGTGACTGGTGGCGCCACAACTGAGACAGGCATATAAAAGGAAAGACTGAGGCAGTGGGACAACCAGACATCAAGCTTCCTGCCTGCTGGGCAGTGGCTGAGTCTGCCTACTGGCCCAGAACGAGGCTTAAGAATGACTGACCTCTTGCAGGTAATTAAATTTAGGATCCAGGGTCAGGGGAGAGGGCTAGACAAAAGGCACA
This sequence comes from Otolemur garnettii, assembly GCF_000181295.1. NCBI lineage: Eukaryota > Metazoa > Chordata > Mammalia > Primates > Galagidae > Otolemur > Otolemur garnettii. The sequence continues at coordinate 440,051 of NW_003852515.1, read as the reverse complement.
GGTGTGGTCCTGATTGTGAACAAGTAGAAGTCAGTGAAACCATCCTAGCCAGAGCAGAGACATGAGGATAAAGCCTGGGGAACCACACAGTCTCAGGAGAGGACAGACAAGGGGAAAAGGGGAAGCCACAAGAGACGGAGAATGACAACCATTTTACCATTTACTACTTCCTTTGAAAAAACAACAAAAACTGTGTAACTTTTAAGGATACTTTCAAATGCTGATTTCAAGGGAGGCATAATCAGACTTCTTTGTGAGGAGCTTTTCACAAACCAATTTTCCTCGATAGAACTAGAAGTTATCAGATAAAAGAGAGAACAGTTGATATTTACCTGTTATCATATGATCAAGGTAAAGTTTATTCTTCTTAACCTTCTAAGCAAGTACTAACAAGATCCCTAGAGTCATCTTCGTCATAGAGTACACACAAATGCAACTCACATGTCATTTTCTATATTAAAAAAGCAACTGGAGATTCACTTTAGAGGAGCAAATGATGTATCGCATACCATGCATATGTGTGTATATATATTATATGTGTAATTATTTTAAATCTAATGAGAGTCTCAATATTGTAAGTCTAGGCAAGTATTAAGTACCATATGTAAGTTGTAAATATTGCATATACAGACACCCCTCACTTTCTTGTTCTTTGATTTATTACACTTTACAGTTACTATGTGTGTTTTACAAAGTGAAGGTTTGTAGCAACCTTATGTCCAATGAGTCTCTTGGTACCATTTTTTCAAAAGCATATGCTCACTTCATGTCCTGTGTCACATTTTGGTAGTTCTCACAATACCTCAAGTTTTTTCATTATTATTATTAATATATCTATTAGGGTGATCTGTGGTCTTCAATGTGACTATTATAATTATTTGAGGGCACAATAAACCACACCCATATAAGAAGATAAACTTAATCTATACATGTTCTGACAGTTCCACTGGCTGGCCATTCGTATCTCTCTTCCTTTTCTTGAACCTTCCTATTCCCCAAGACACAACAATATTGAAAGTAGGCCCATTAAGAACCCTATAATGGCCTCTAAGTGTTCAAGAGAAAGGACGGGTCATGTATCTCTCACTTTAAATTAAAAGATAGATTAGTGAGGAAGGCATGACATGATGAAAGCCAAGGGAGGCCAAAAGCTCGACCTCTTGTGCCAAACAGCTAATTTGTGAATTCAAAGGAAAGTTCTTAAAGAAATTAGAAGTGCTACCTTGGTGACCAACAGGAATGGTAAGAAGGAGAAACTGCCTAATTGCTCATATGGAGAAAGTGTGAATGGTCTGGGTAGAAGATCAAGATACAACACTCCCTAAGCCAAAGCGGATCCAGAGCCCCAACTCTCTTTAATTTTAAGAAGGCTGAGAGAGGCGAGGAAGCTGAAAAAGAAAAGTCTTAGGCTAGTAGAAGTTGCTTCTCAGGGTCTAAGAAAAGAAGCCA
>NW_003852515.1:416159-438461 GCF_000181295.1 Otolemur garnettii | reverse complement strand
GGAGGATCTAGCTAAGATCGGTGATGAAGGGGGCTACCTAAACGACAGATTTTCAGTGTGGATGAAACGTTCTACTGGAAGATGCCTTGTAGGACTTAGCAAGAGAGAAGTCAATGCCTTTCTTCAAAGTTTCAAAGGCCAAAAGTAAAAAGCTTCAAAGGACAATCTGACTCTCTTACTAGGGGGCCAAGAAGGTGGTGACTGGAAGTTGAAGTCAGTGCTCACTTAGCATTTGAAAATTCCTAGGGCCCTTAGGAATTATGCTAAATCTACCTACCAATCTATAAATGAAGGTTCAAAGCCTTGAAGATGGCCCATCTATTTACAGTGTGGTTTACTGAATATTTGAAGCCCACTCTGAGATATAGTGCTCAGAAAAAAGGTTTCTTTCAAAATATTACTGCTCACTAACAACACACCTAGACCCCAAAGCTCTGACGGAGATGTACAAGGAGATTGATGTGGGATTTCATGCCTGCTAACACACCCCACCCAGGGCAACAGAATGAGACTCTGTCTCATAAATAAAAAATAAAATGCTCTTGAGGTCAAATTGCAGAACAGCTATCTTCCATGGTACATTTTGGGGCGCTTAAAAGTGATACAGGGTTTCTCTAATTTTTTTTTTTTAACACTCTAGATCTTTTGAGTATAGTAACCTTCAGGGAAAACATCTTTTACCCCTGTAGCCTTAACTAATATTTTATTTACTATTCCTCCTTCTCAAAATTGTCTTCAGTCTTTTGCCATGGCATAGAACCAACAGTGAGAAAAACTTACTGTTAAAACAGAGTTCATGTTCAGGATTACATTTATTAAGCGTTTATACACATATATAAAACTCTCCTATGCCTTTATATACATTATTTCATTTAATCTTTGAGGTTAGTCTGTGAGGTGAGGTAGGTAGTATCTTCAGTCTCACAGATGAGAAGACTAAAGCATGAAAGTCCATTAACACATCTATGGTCCCATAGTACACACTGCAGCACCAGCATTGGAACCCAGATCTACTCCACTTTTGAGCCCATTCTCTTACACATTTTCCCTCTGCATTTGAAATGAAGCCTTACTTTTTAATATAAGGAGAGCATCCCATCTGACGGCCCAGAGATACTCGATGCAATGCATCCATATAACCCTCCATCCCTGACACACACCATTGAGTACAATGTCACCTGTCCTGTTTGTATTTACTGATGTATTTAAATTAAGCTTGTGCTTAATCAAACCCATATGATCAAATTTTTTTCCTTTTGGAATGTAAAATTCCTTCTTTACCTAAACATAGTATTTTAAAAAAAAATTTTTTTTAACAGCTGCTGAACATGTCCAGGGAACTGAGTGACCTGAAGAAACACCTGAAGGAAGCCACAGCAGCCATCGCCGCAGACCCTCTTTATGCAGAGGGTGCGTGGTCTGAGCCATCCTTCACGTCCACGGAAGCAGCCATCCAGTCCATGCTGGAGTGCTTGAAGAACAACGAACTGGGCAAAGCTTTGCGGCAAATCAGGGAGTGCAGGTGACTCTGCCATTTCTTTTACAGGTGGTTAGAGAAAATGTTCCTTTGTCAAGATCAGGGACTAGCTCACTATAAGAGGTGTGCTTAGATACTTTATATGTCTCTTCTCAGATCTTTCCTGGCATCCTGTCAGAAACGCTCGGATTTCTGAACTTACACACTTAAAGTGTCGGTGATGCAAGGTGTGGAAGCTCGAACCTGTAATCCCAGCTACTAGAGGGGCTGAGGCAGGAGAATCGCTTGAGGCCAGGAGTATAAAACCAGCCTGGCTGATACAATGAGACCCTGAGTCAAAACAATAGAATATTGGTGTTGGTTCTGGTCATTTGTCATCCCTAAAGTGACAAAATACTGAAGCCCTTGAAAGTATACCTTTATATAATTTTTAACTAACATTTAAACATATCTTTGTTTTTTGCCCCTCTGTTTTGATACTGTATTCACATTTATTGGAACCAAGATGCTGTAGCAAATAGGATAAATGTTTAAGAGTATCAGATTCCATTCTGATATTTTTAGACTTTGGGCGTTTCATTAAAAACAATATCTAATACTCTAAAATTATGTGATGTTTGCACAACTCTGAATATACTAAAACACACTCAATTGCATGCTTTAGGTGAATTATATGGCATGAGAATTATCTCTCAATAAAGCCTTTTTTAAAAAATAAACTAATGGTCTTGGCCATTAGTAGTGGCTCATGCCTATAATCCTAGCACTCTGGAAGTCTGAGGCAGGTGGACTGCTTGAGCTCAGGAATTCCAGACCAACCTGAGCAAGAGTGAGACCCCATCTGTAATACTAGCAAGGCATCATGATGGACACCTGTAGTCCCAGCTACTCGGGAAGTTGAGGCAAGAGGATCTTGAGCCCAAGAGTTTGAGGTTGCTGTGAACTATGATGCCATAGCACTCTACCCAGGGTGATAGAGTGAGACTCTGTCTCAAAATAAACTAATATTCTTATACTAATGAAGACTTATAACGTCCCAACTTTATGACCAACAGTGCCTCTCATCTGTGCTATTCTTTTTGACTGCAGAAGTCTGTGGCCCAATGACATCTTTGGAAGCAGTTCTGATGATGAAGTCCAGACACTACTGAATATTTATTTCCGTCACCAAACTCTGGGACAGACGGGTACTTATGCATTGGTGGGGTCCAATCAGAGCCTCACTGAGATCTGCACCAAGCTGATGGAGCTGAATATGGAGATCCGGGACATGATCCGCAGGGCCCAGAGTTACCGAGTCCTCACTGCCTTCCTTCCAGACTCCAGCGTTTCTGGCACTAGTCTCTGACAGGAGCCTCCCATGCCCCATGGGTTCCAAGCTGGTACTGCTGCCATGCTGGGGCGACATCATTCAGTGTCTTCTCAGCCTTCAAAAGGCTTGGACAGACTGTTCTCCCTCTTGTTACCTGTAGGGCTTTTTCTAAAGAGGATGGCGGAACTTTCAACGTGTAGCAATACTATGAGAACCAAGGTAGCTTAGAACACCCCGGGACAGCTTCCATCCATCACGCCGTGTGGCACAAGCGTGTTATCATTTTTATTCAGCATATGCAACTCACTACTGAAGAAGTGACTTCCATTGCATACCAAAGCCGACTACACTGAATAGTACCTTCCTTTCTAGAAACAATTTTAGATTGGCAAAAGTGCAATGTTTTCTTCACTAAAAGAAAATTTTATATTCTAAAACTTGTACATTCTGTCCCTTTTCTTCCTTTTTTTGTTTTCTTTTTCCTTTTCCCTTTCTTCAGAGGGCAGAGAGAGGCAGGCAGAATGAAGCTGGCCACTGAAAATTGTTAGATGGTCAAAAGCTGACGGCCTGTGTGTGTGAAAAGGGAATTGTAAATGGACTACAATTTAATGTACACTGTAATTTGAATACAATTACTGTATCTAAAAGGAGCTGCTATAAAGTACTTTCCTTATGTTGCTAGGCTACTGTTTCTGAAGGCCCTGGATCTCTTTGCACCAAAAGTGGTCCAGATAGACTCTTTTTAAGGATCTTGGCTGCTTTTTACTAGAAAGTTGCTTTTTTGAGCATATTTATACTACAGAAGGATGAGTGTTAATTTTAATTAACTTGGCCATTTTGTAGAGAAAAATTATTCACAATATAAATTCCAAATCTCTTCACCCGTCACGCATGCGTATTTTAATATCCATTTGGATAGCCAGAAGTAGAATCATAAAGGTAAAACACGAGTTGTCGCTTTCTTAAGAAATGTCACATTTTGTTTGTAATATATATGTAAAAGGCCATTCTTAAGTTCCCTCCTTAAACTTAATGCTGTCAAGTGTTAGATGGATGCATGTGAACTTGTTGCACATCAGAAAACATATTCAAAGTTTATCTATGTAACTTATTCACTCTGTAAATACATTTAAAGTTTTTGTGATGTAATCTTGACTGAGATTCTGTCAGAACTTCCTTTAGACAAAAAAAAAAAAAAAGACAAAATACATGTTGACCATGGATTTTATTTCTAGTTTCTAATTAATGAAAGTGTTTGCCTTGGATACACATTTAAATTCTGCATGTAGGTTGCCCCAGTGACAACCCAAAGGGCCACCATTCACATGGATTCTATGGGGGCTGTGCAGTGCATGGTCCTGTGAAGCTGGAGGTAAGTATACTCTCTGCAAGTGGATACCAAATGAAGACTGTGACCTTCAACCAGTTCTGTAATGAACCAAAGAAAAAAATCAGAAGAGTGTGAGCTCTAATTCTCCATAATTTATCATTAAGTTGTCATCCTTAAAATTTTGAAATAGGTCTTTAATGAACAGGAAAAAGTAGGAGTTTTAATTCTGCTATACCTATCTATTCTCCATCCCACCAGAGAAACAGGAATAAAGAGAGAGATACAACAATCTAATTTATACTGTCTTCTTACTCGTACTTTACTTGGACTAATAAATACAATTTGCTTTTCTAGCGTACAATGACTGAATCATTAGCAGAAATTTCCTAAAAGGATTGTACAGTAGGGAGTGTGAACAAGGACTTTTGTGTGTGTGTTAGCACAGATACAACTACTAATAGACCTTAATCATTTTCTGGACTGCTGGAAACATTCTTCTGCTGATTTATTTTTTCAACTTACCTGAAAGATAATTTGCTATGATTTGAAGGAAACAACTAAATCATACTCTCTGAAAAATACCTCATGAAATCAAGGTTTCTATGAGTAACTATAATAGCCAACTTTCAGAGAGTTTTGTTGGAAGCCATGGTAGAGAGAACTAATTAGTTAGGACTGAATTAGTACACTGGAATCCACAATATTAAATTGCGGTCACAGGAGGTAGTGGGGTTTGTCTTGCTTCCTAATTTTATTTTTAAAAGGAGATGGGTTCATGTGAAAGGTTTTCTTCTTCTCTTCCTCTGTTTCTTCACCTCCTCTCCCTTGAGTGGAGGTAGAAAAAATTGTGTAGGAAGCACCTCCACCCCAGCTGAGCCCATGAGCCCAGCAATGTTTTTTGGGGTTTTTTTTTTTTTTTTTTTTTTTGAGACAGAGTGTCACTTTGTCGCCCTCTTGGCCTTGGCCTTCCAAGTAGCTACTGGCACCCACCACAACACCCAACTGTTTTTTAGAGATGGGGTCTCGCTCTTGCTCAGCCTGGCCTCATAACTCATAAACTCAGGAGATCCACCCGCCTGGGCCTCCCAGAGTGCTAGGATTACAGACTTTTCTACCACACCAGGCCTCCAGCAATGGGTTTAGATCCACCCTGGCTATTGTACCGTGCAGCTGTTACTGCAGCATTTGTTTTAATTGCCTTCCCTACGGGGAGAGGAGTAGAGATACTAAAGGAGAAGGTAAATATCTAGTAGACACTTCAGTGATAAAGTACCTCCTCGTACCTCCATGCTTCCTAGTACCCAAACACGGTAATGCTTTTTATCCACTGGCAAAATAAAGCAATCATGTTATTTAGACATGATTAAAATTAATAGTCTCCAAATACAGTGTTGTAGAAAAAGCACCACACAGTTTAGAAGCATGTGAATGTGTCTTAGTCCCACCAAGAGGAGAGATGTTAAGCAAATGTACCAGCACAGCTCTCATGATGTTGTGGACTGTCACCACACACAGCACGTGTGCACAGACAGAGTTAGGTCAAAAGGCTCTTCTGGTGCCAACAAATGTTGATCTTTTCAGGTCTGGTGCCAACAAATGTTGATCTTTTCAGTGAATGGTTGAATTCTAGAAAGAATCCCTCCAGGCTGCTTACATCAATAGCTTTCACCTGCTTCCAAATACCTGCCTTAACAACAACATAAAAATTAGTGTCCAGGGGTAAATATTATGCTGTATGAATTAGATCTTAATAAAACTAGTTTTTACAGTTTTCAATGCATTCACTTTGGATCAATATTTGATACCTATCATGAGCCAAGATAGTTTCTTCATTCAGCAAATACTCATGGTGTACCCACTGTGGGCTAGGCACTATTTTAGAGGATAGTGCAGTTACCAAAACAGGTATAATCCTTGATCTCATGGCTCTCATACACTTCAGTGGGGGAAGATGTACTTGCCTGTCAGGTGGTGATAAGTGCTTTGAAGAACAAAACAGGGATGGAGAGTAATGCTATTTCAGCTGGCACCCTGAGAAGGCGGTATCTGAGCAGAGAGCTGCATAAGCTAAGGACACAGCATGGTTATCTGGGGGAGCCATTCCAGCAAAGGGAAAACCATGCACAAAGATCCTGAAGCAGGAGAAGAATTACCTGTTGAAAGGACAGCAGGGAAGCCTGACCAAGTGAAATGAGTCAAGAGACTGTTGAGAGAGGACAGCAGAAGAGGTTCTGTTCCTGGGCCTCAGGAAGGACTTGCTCCTTTGCTAAGCAAGATGGGAAGCCACTGGATGTTTAGGGGGCCAAGCGGTGACACGCTTTGACCTATGTTTTAAAAAGATTACTCTGAGATAAGGAAAACATTCTGGAAATTAAAGTTCAGTGGTGGTGCTTATACAACATTGTGAATGTACTTAGTGCCAATGAATTATGTACTTTAAAATGGCATTTCATATTATATGTTTTACCACAATAAAAAATGTTTTAAAGGACCACTCTGGCTATGTGCCGTGTAGATGTCATAAGCGCAGAGGCAGAAGGAGGAAGACCAGTGAGAAGGCTGTGGCAATAGTGATGCTGGCTTGGGCTAGCACGGTAGAGACGGAGGTGGTTAGAAATGGGCGATGGTGGCACTGTTTCAGAGGCAGGGCTGACAGCACTCACCAATTACATGTGGAATGTGAAGGACTCCCAAGGGTACACCAAAGAACTGAAGAATGGAGTCACCGTTTCCAAGATGGGGAAGTATATGTTGGAGAGGTGGAGATCAAGGTGAGGTCTTCAGATGCCTCTTAGAAATCTGATGTTATTAGGATATTTGGCCCCTTCAAATCTCATGCTGAAATTTTATTCCCAATATTGGAGGTGCGGCCTGGCAGGAGGTGTTTGGATCATGAGGGTGGATCCCTCGAGAATGGCTTGGTGCCATTCTGTTGAAAAGAGCCTGGCACCCCCTCTACTCTCACCCCTCCTCCTCACCTTCCACCATGAACGTAAGCTTCCTGCAGTCCTCACCAGAAGCAGATGCCAATGCCATGATTCTTGGGCATCCTGCAGAACTGTGAGCCAAATAAACCTATTCTTCAATTGCCCAGCCTCATGTATTCCTGCATAGCAATGTAAATGAGGTAGGACAACACCCAGGGCAAGATGGTGAATTAACGGATAGATAGGCAAATATGTTGTTGAGAGAAATCTGGGTAAAGATTAGGTATTTCATCAACCCCCTGAGGGAAAAAAGAAACTTGCCCATCCTGCCAGTTGGGACAGGGTTCTCTCTCTCACTTTCAGAGCACAGGCAATGGATTCGAAATCTTAGCAGCAAATTACATCAAGAAGGAAACTTAAACCCCCAATACCCAGGTTCCTTCCTAATTGACTCAGTTGGTCTGAAGCTGTGTTCAAATTCTAGTTCGGTTTAAGGGTTCTCAGGAGATTCTATCCACTGCCAAGACAGAAACACTGCTTTCTTGGTTCTCAAACTTAAGAATCACACCAGAGTGTTTATCAAAAATGCAGATTACTGGCCAGGAGAGCTGACTCACTCCTGTAATCCCAGCACTCTGGGAGGCCGAGGTGGGTGGATTGCCTGAGCTCAGGAGTTCAAGACCAGCCTGAGCAAAGCAAGACCCCGTCTCTACTAAATAGAAAAACTAAGGCTGGGTGCAGTGGCTCACACCTATAATCCCAGCACTTGGGAGGTGGAAGAGGGTAAAGTGCCTGAGCTCACAGTTTCAAGACCAGCCTGAGCCAGAGTGAGGCCCTGTCTCTAAAAACTAGTGGGTATCATTAGCAGGTGCCTGCAGTCCCAGCAGCTTGGGAGGCTGAGGCAAGAGGATCGCTTGAACCCAAGAGTTTGAGGTTGCTATGAGCTATGATGCCATAGCACTTAACCCAGGGCAACAGAGTGAGACTCTATCTCAAAGAGAAAAAAAGTGCAGATTCCTTCAGGTTGACACCTCTAAAGACCAATTTGTCAAGTCTAGAACAGAGCTTGCCAAATAAGCATTTTAAAGACCACCCCACTTTGACCTAGTAGAAACTTGGCACAGCAAACTGCTCTTTTTCTCAAAGAATACCTCTCTCCAGTCATTGTGCAGGGATTCTACCCAAATCTGTCATTGACCTGTTTGTTACTTTGTTTCCTATTTGAGGCCACAGGAAGTGAGTGGATAGAATTCACTGTATCGCTTACAGATCAGTTTCCTGGCAGATGTTTCCTTCTCTGTCCCTAACTCCTCTAGCCTAGAACCCTGGTTTCAACACCAAACTCTTGCACCAATATTGTATTTGAACTTCAGAGTAAGAGTCCAAGAACTTAGGCTACCAGCCTCAACTTCCAAGAGTCCCCAGATCAGCAGATGGAAAAAAATTCTTCCTTGCACTCCTCTTCCATTTCCAATCTTTCTTTCCTCATTTCTATTCCAAAAAGCCCAGAGACTTTGAAATTCATGCCACTTAGCTGTACTAGATATACCCTGTCCCACCACCCCACCCCCACTTCAACCCCTCCACTGTCACTCACAGCAAGTGACCCTGGGCTGCATTGGAACTCTTATGGAGGCTTTTTAAAAACTCTGCGGTTCATGCCCCACCCTAGATCCTTAAATCACACGGTGAAGGGAGGGCCTTCCCATGGCTCCTCTGCTCCTCCTATGATTTTAAGTTCCATGCCCCATCCCACATCCCTTAAATCACTCAGTGAAGGGAGGGCCTTCCCATGGCTCCTCTCTGCTCCTCCTGTCATCGTAAGTGGCAGCTGTGATGAGAACTGCCGATGCAAAGACCTGCTGCTCCCTGTCTCCTAGTCACTGAAACCTCACAGCCTTTTCTCCACCCAAGCTTCTTGGACTTCAACACGTTCGGGGACAACCCACACAAAATCTTTTCCTCTCTGTTAATATTCTTAGCTCCAGGCATCTTCACTCAGCTCCACATTAGCCACTCAGTCTCCTGGTTACACTATATCCATAGCAGCTCCAGAATCCCGTTTTTGGCCTGCCGCCCTCTCAGAAATTCTTCCAGTTCCCCTTAATCTCCTCCCAACCCCTGACAGTTCTTCTCCTACCATGAGTAATAGTCTGTGGCCTTCACGTCACTTCACTCTTCTTAGGAACATGTTTAAATCCCGCAGACCAGCAGAATCCCTCCTGCTGTCATTCTCAGGGGATGCCCTACTCCCTGTGTCACTCAGCAGGTTAACCCCCAAGCCTGGCTGAACCTAAGACCCACCCTTCCCACACCCTCACCAGAAGCACCCAAAGGTGGCGTTACTGGAGAGCAAATGCACCGAGCCTGCCAGTGGCACCAGCGAAGCTCCAATGTACCCACATCCCAAAATGTGTTCTCAACACTGTCAGACAATGCTTTAATGTTAACACAATTATGTCTTCCTGATCATTTCAATTTCCTGAGACCTGAGAATTATTTCATATGTTGCCTTCTTCCTCAGCATCCTGCCAGTCTCAAATGATGAGTTTGCTTCATAATTCATCGAGAAACCAAATCAGTCTAGTCTTCACCACCAAATCTATAAAATTATCTTCATCTAACTAGCTGTATGGTTTGGCATTCTGTCCCTTATAGTATGGGAAACATCACTGCTCCAATTAAGAGCTAATCATTCACTTGGGAGGCTATTGCAGGTAGATTGCCCTGAGCTCACAGGTTCAAGACCAGCCTGAGCCAGAGGGAGACCTCATCTCTAAAAATAGCTACATGTTGTGGCAGGCAATTATAGCCCCACCTACTTGGGAGACTGAGGCAAGAGAATTGCTTGAGCCTGAGTTTGAGGTTGCAGCTATGACACCACAGCACTCTACAGATGGTGACAAAGTAAGACTCTGTCTCAAAAAAAAAGGTAATCATTCCACTGGTGCTTCGTACCCACCTCTTCTGCCTTCTCTACAGCTTTCTCCTGGGGGATCCCCTCTCTGTGCTGTGCCCAATGTCTCTCTAAATGATTCCCACTAGTGTGCCAACATACCCAGCACCTCCCTTCCCTGCCACCCCCACCCCCGAAAGGCTCTTGCAGTTATCACTAGTTTCTCTGCTTTCTAACAGCAAAATTTCTAGAAAGTATTACTTCTATTCACTAGAAATAGTACTCTGGCTTCCAAACCCATTATTCCATTGACAGATTTTTTTTCAAGATCATCACTCACCTCCAAATCCAATGGCCGGTCCCTGTCTTCATTTTTCTCACCCTCCCAGGAGAATTTGACTCAGTCAACCCTCCCTCCTTCTCAAAATACTATCTTATCTTCACTTTCATCACCTCACCCCCCTCAACAACCTCTTTTGCCTGACCTGTAAGTTCTGGCTACTAAAAGTTTGATCTGGGATACAGATAGTATCTGGGGGCTTCTTAGATTCACAAGTCTGAGACTCCAGAATCTTCATTTAACAAGTTCATCAGATGTCTCCTGGGTTACCCAAGTTTGGGGATCATTGCTGTAAATGCTAGTATACCTTAGGACCCTGTCCTGGACCCTCCTCCCAGGTGACCCCATCCAGGCCCACGGCTTTAAAAACTATCTGTTGCCTCCAAGTCTCTTTAGCCCTGACTTTTCTCCTAAGTTCCAGATGCATATACTTAACAGCCCACAGTCAGGGGAATCCAATCCTGCCCATGGGCTGCATGCAGATTATGTGAGGACTTTTTTGCTTATTTGTAGTGGTGTAGATATTATGAAAATTATGCATGGACTATTTTTTTTTTGCTCGTCAACTTTCTTTAGTGTTTGTTATTTAACATGTGGCCCAAGGTAACCCTTTTCCTTCCAGTGTGGCACAGAGAAGCCAAAAAGTTGGACACTCTGATTCCATTTGGGTATCTCAAGTATTTCAAACTTAGTAACAAGAAAACAGAGGCCCTCCTCCATATTCCTAAATGGCCCCACCAAAATGAGAACATCTAAAAGTCCCAAGTCTTTATAAGGTGACAGGTGCTATTTATTCTAAGTGCTTAACATGCATCAGCTCCTTTAGTTCTTGCACCATTGAGACAGAAACATGTTATCCCCATTTTACAGATGGGTAAACAGAGATAAAGTAAATAACTTGCCCATAGTCATCCATCTCCCAAGTACTGTACCCATGATTTGAAGTTAGGTAAACTAGCTCCAGAATATGCCTCCTAACTAGAATACCTCTCATTTTTATAATGTAATAACTTTTGAGAAGAAATAAAATACTTCTCAATACCAACCACTCCCACAGCTCAAAGCAGAAATCTAAGAGAATCTAAAAGTCATTGTTTATTTCCTCCATCCTCCACCTCTAACACTGGACATTTCTTTTTTTTTTTCCCCCCGACAGTCTCAGTTACCCAGGGTAAAGTGCTAGGGCATCTTAGCTAATGGCAACCTCAAACTCCTGAGCACAAGCAATCCTCCCAAATAGCTGGGACCACAGGCATCCACCACAATGCTTGGTTAGTTTTTCTATTTTTAGTAGAGACGGGATGTTGCTTTGCTCAGACTGGTCTCGAGCTCCTGAGTTCAGGAAATCCACCTGCCCTCCCAAAGTGCTAGAATTACAGGCATGAGCCACCATGCCTGGCCCCAACACTGGACATTTCCAAAAATTATCCTAAATCCACAGATTCTCTCCCTCCTCTGGCCACCACCTTTATCCAGGCCAACACTTTGCTTATGTGTTCATTAACTGCCCAGTGGGCTCTTCTTCCTGCCATTTCCCCTAGATTTCCTCATAGCACTAAGCAAGCTTTACAAAGGAATCAAGCTTTATAAAGCACTGATCTCACTGCTCTGTTGAAATCCCTTCATCTGCTGTCATATGCCTGATCATGGCCTTGAGAACCCTTTGTGAACTAACCCCCATTCAGCCTCATGCCCCACACTAGACTCAGGGCACTCCTATTCCCCAAGTAGCCAGGTGTGCGCCCCCATCCCTCTGGCCCTTGGCTTTGCTCCCTTGAATCAAAACCATCTTCTCCCAACACCCCTCATCCTACAGTCTCAATTCCATGTTGTATTTTCCCAGCCACCCTATTTAAAAGGGTTACTGCTTCCTTCATGGCACTTAGCACAATCTAAATTTGAAAAGAAATATGGATGCATAATGGTAGCTAAAAGCATAGAGCAAGTCCCAGTGTACCTGGGAATTCATATCTAGCTGTACCTTCTGACCTGTCTCCATCCCCTCATTTATAAAAAAATATAGTACTGATAGTTCATGGTATTTCCTACTTGATATGGCTGCTGCTGTGATGAGTTACAACAATGTCTGACACATACTAAGTGCTGTTTCAGCATTTGCTCTCATTATGGATGTTTGAGGACAAGGAACATTGCCCTTTCATCACCTCTATATTCCCAGTACTAAGAGCTACTATCTCATAGGAGTTTGTCAATTGAGTATTTCTCCTCTTCATGTAAGTGACAGTATCTACCATTTCCAATGCTACATTGATGTTTTTACCCAGGGGTCACCGATTAATGTGCCTTCATGGTCTAGTTCACTTGCATTTATTTTATTCTGTTCACATTGTACAACAGCTATACAACCTATAAAAAGTACAAAAGTCATGTCCATTTTCCAATGCCAGGTCAGAGCCAAGTTACAAAAAATGAAAGATAGCATGGTCAGTTACAAGGAGAACACAGGTGTCCTATACAAGCCATGCTGCCTGTCACATGATATATTTAAAGCTGTGAATGTTGCCACAGGAGAATCTCTTGTCTTTGCAGCGACCACACAGTTCCTGTCGATGAGGCCTCCTCAGATCAATGTGTCTTTTCTTTTGAGGACAGGAACAACGAGACTTTGAACACGTCTTTAGAAAACAAGGAATAGTTTTGGACACTAAATGATCAAATTAGCATTTCAAATGTAATCCTCAAATCAAAATACTTCTCCCCACTACCCCATCCTTGATATCCTTATCCTCATTTGAGTCCTGTGAGAAGCCCAAGATCAAGTTCTACAGAACTACTCATATTCCATTAAGTGCCACATGTTTTTCAAGATAACGGGAGATGTTGAGGAGAATATCATTGAATCAACAGAAAAGTTTTTAAAGGTAAGTTTTGTAGAGTATCTTCACTGTGTAGGTTTTTACCTTGGTAGCCAGGAGAAGGTAAGAAATAGTGGGCTGGAATTATTTGATTATCTAATTGGGAACATTTTAAAACACTAGAGCAGAACCTCTCAACCAAGGGTGATTTTACTCCCCCACCCCCCACCCCCACACACTAGGCAATGTCTGAAGATGTCTGAGGTGGTTACAGCTAGAAGGTAAGTATATTCTAGAAAAAACTAAATTTTCTTTCCAGACATGTCCAATGGCATCTGAAATAGTGTCTTTGAATCATTATCCCATTCCAATAAATAAAACATTGCATCCTCTAGACCCTGGTTTACTGACCGGTCAACCCTTTCAAATCTGCCAGTCTTTGACATTGATAATCACCACTCTATTTTCTATATCTGTCCCAGAGCCATACAGAATAAGTTGAGCTTTCCTTTTCACATTATAAAAATAGGCATTTTCATTTTCCAAACAGGAGTCTTTAATATGACTTATCAAACTTTATACTATATTTATATTCTCTATTCTCTCATTGATGTATATGTCTCCTTATAAGAAAATTCTAACAGCTAATACTCACAGGTGTCTAATATGTGCTTAGCACTGTTCTGAGCATATATATTTATATATATATATATATGTATGTATTTTTTTTTTTTTTTGAGAGAGAGAGTGTCTCACTTTGTTGCCCTCAGTAAAGGGCCATGGTGTCACAGCTCACAGCAACCTCAAACTCTTGGGCTCAAGTGATTCTCTTGCCTCAACCTCCCAAGTAGCTAGGACTCCCACCACAATGCCTGGCTATTTTTTTTTTTTTTTATGAGATGGGGTCTCCCTCTTGCTCAGGCTGGTCTCAAACTCATTAGCTCAGGTAGTTCATCTGCCTCAACCTCCTAGAATGGTAGGATTACAAGCATGAGCCACTGCACCCATCCTATATTAATTTAATTCTCATAATATCTTTATGAAGAAGAGTTATCTTACAGACTTTATAATACTTATGTTTAATATGTACAAAGAAATAAGACTAGTACTTCCAGTAGAAAACTAGGAGTTTTTTATTAAAGAAATAAAAATTCTGAAACAGAAAAATACAACTGAAATCAGTATAGCTTAATGCCTAGGTTTAAAAGCAGATTGAAAAGAGCTGGCATGAGAAACAGAAATGGAAGACAGATACAACTATTATGTATCCATAATTAAAAATAAAATTTTTTAGAAAAAGAAACAGAAGATAGTTTAATAGGTGATGCCCCATCTAAATTGAGAGACAAAAGCATGGAAAATATAGGAAAAAAGCAGAAAAGGTCTGACATGAGTAACTGAAAGAATAGGAGGATAAATAATATTTGAAAAAATAATGGTTGATAATATTTCAACCATTCATTTCTTAGTAGTGAAAATCTTCAAGCTACAGTTTCAGGAAACATTATGAATCCCAAGCAGGATAAATACAAAGAAACCATAACTAGGCATAACTAATCACATTGTAAAACTGCTGAAAACCAAAACAGAGAGAAAGATTTTAAAAGCAAGCAGATTTGAGAAAGGCAGAGAGATCATTTCAAATGGTTGTACAAGACCAACAGCCAACTTGATAGAATTAATGAAAGACCTTTAAATGGCAGAGAGAACTACTGCCAACCTAAAGTTCTATACCCAGTAAAAATCTCCCAAAGATATATAGATAAATAGAATCTGTTACCTACAGACCTGTACTACAGAAAATATTAAAGTGTCTTCAGGTCAAAAGAAAGTGACCCAAGATAAAAGATTTAAGAACAAAAAGAGCAAATGTATAGCTAGAACTAAATAAATACTGACTACATAAAATACCTTCTAAAGTTTAAAATGTAGGTAAAATTACAATATACAACAGCAACAAATAAAAAGGGTAAAGTGATAGGGAATTATAGTGCCCTAAAGTTACTGAATTGTTAGGGAGAGGCAAGATTAATAATTTGTTGACTTTGACAAATCAAAGAGTCATGTAATCTCTATGGTAACCACCAGAAGAACACTGAAGAATGACTTAGAGGCAAAATGGAATAACATTTTTTAAAAAGTCAATTCAAGTGAATACAAGAAAAAAGAGAAGAGAGTATAGAAAAATAGTAAGAAAAAATATTTAAGTCTAAGTAATAGGTAGTTAAATTGAACATACGCAAACCAAGTGAGAATGTCAGACTAAAAATTCTGAGGATAAATCATTTATAAGCTAGTTTTTTAAATATCCTGCAAAAAATATCATTTCTACTAATTATAGAAAAAGAAATATTTTTAACTAATATTTAAGCTTTAAAAAACCCTCTTGATTACAAAAATTAACTATGCCATACTTTTCTGAAAAGCTTAAAGTCAGGTTTCCTTCAAACTGTTTTAGATTCCCTCCCCCCTCCCCACCGCTTCCCCAAAAGCTTTATGGGCTTAAAGTTAAGGATCTCATCTAGGTCTGTGACTCTAAACATTGATGACAAATACCATGGAATCCAGTCATGGCTCTAATCTTAATCAGTCTAACCTTGGACAAGTTACTTTAAAATAGAGATAACTATCACAAAAATTAGACACAGGAAAAACTCAGGCAAAGCATTAGCCCAAAGTTTAGCACATGATAAAATCTTAATTGCAGTTGTCTATTAAATTACTAAACTCTAACCACACCCAGGGCATCTGAGGAAAAACACACACACACAAATATCCCCCTCATAGAAAGCAAACTAGAATTTATGCTTGAATTTTTCTGAAATATAAAATTTCAAACATATAGAAAATCTATCACACCTATACCAATATCCAATTCTATCAAATCCTAACGTTTATCATGGCAGCTTCATATTTAACTAAATATTGTCAAGTGTGCTATATGCTTACCTGACATTGGATTGCTTCTACTCGATAAGGGTTAAAACTCTTCTGGCATTTGCAACAGAGTTGTTTGAAATAAACCTAAAGAGAAATTTGGTTGGTTTGTTTTTGTGGGTTTTGGGTTTGTGGGGTTTTTGTTTTGTTTTTTTAAATAAGCTTTATAAACACACACAGGCACGCACACACACCCCTCTCCTAAGTTCCCAGCTCCTAAATGATCCATTCCCTCACCTTGTACTTTGCTTTTATCCAACCTCTACCTACAAGGATTTAGCTCTACTAGTGCAATCAGTGATTCTTTCTCACTCTTTAAACCTAATTTTCCTTACCTGTAAAATTGAGATACTACTACTTACTTTTTCTATAGTCCTCACGACTCCTCAACAAGGTACATAAAGTACCACGGAAAGAAGCAGTTATCATTTTACTCACTGTGTGGGCTATACCCTTGATCGTCTCCTTTTGTCTTGGTCTAATAGCCCTTGCACATTTCAGTTTTTAGTATTTCCCCACTTAAACTTTAAATTACTTGTACCCATCAATATCATGCTTTCTAGGCTTTGTGCATTTTCCTGTACACATTTCCTCCCTACCTCACTTGGTGAGCTCCTCGTAGGCATTCTTTAAAATAACTGTACCTTCCCTCAGGGTCAATCACCCCCCTCCTGTGTTACTTCTGTACCACTTCCTACCATGGGTGTTATAGCAGGTATTGCCAAATTGCATTTTGTCTCCATCTCTCCTATTTAATAAATTCCTTGAGAATGAGTTTTATGTCTTTTTTTTTTTTTTTTTTTAAAGACAGAGTCTCACTCTGTGGTTCCAGGCTAGAGAGTATCCTGGTGTCATAGCTCACAGCAACCTCATACTCCTGGGCTCAAGGATCTTTTTGCCCCAGTCTCCTATAGCAGTTCTTTGGCTTATTCTGTGTATCATAGTGCCTTGAAATTGTCTTTCTTCTAGCAAGAAAAGGGAAATAATTTTAACCTTAAAAATGTGTTCACCTTCTGGGTCTAGAAAATGGCTTAGTCTAAAAATTAAGTTTTGATTCAAGTCTTAGCAGGCCTCTTTGCCCTTCCCCTCTTCAGAGCTTTCTTCTGTAGCAGATTAAACACACAGCAAGTAGCAGAGACTCAAATTCGAAAGCCTTGGAAGTTAATGAAATAGGCCCCCGGGAGACCGTTACAAAATAAGGTGCACAGGCGAAGAAAAAGGAAACAGAAGCTGCTTGTTGTGGTTGCAGTTTTCATTCTGAAATGAGCATCTACAGCGATGACTAAAGTCTTTCCCAATCTTAATATGTTGAAAATTAACTCAATTTAGGGAGGGAGAAAACAAGACTTAGGCTGAGCCTAAGTAAATCTAATTATTTCTCTTATTGCCCCACCTTGTGGACAAGCAGTGGAAATTTCCTAGAGCGGTTCAAAATACACCAACCACACAATGTTTAGAGGAAGTTCAAATGTAGACAAGACCAAAAGTTCATCTAAGTAACCTGACATTTTGTCAAATATGTCAGCAACTTATGTAAACAATGCAATTCAGTTCGATTCCAACATTCACTGAGCATTATGGCATGCTTGTTACAGAGACTGCCAAGATGAGTCAGAGGAGAGTTTCCACAATCACACTCCTATCAGGAAGTAAGTTCTCCTATTTAACATCTTTGCCCACCCCATTCTCCTTTCACGTCCCACTTACTTTTACTTACCTTATTAGTTCCAGAAATACACCACACATAAGCACTCTCCCACCTGGTCTTACACTCTTTACAGTGAAAATAGCCATATTTTGGTTCCAAAAACTGAAAATCAGGGAAGAAAAATCTTTTATTATCTTGGGGTTGGGGGGGGAGCACATCCTTTCCTTCTTTATGGCTTTATATAAGAAAAAAGTTATTTGCCCTTACAAATCTATTCTTAAGCCTACTGCGTTACTTAGCTTCTCCTCTCTTAAACACCACTCTGGGATTCTTCTTGTTGCCGACTCTTACACTCTTCCAAGCCATTTTCCAAATAGTATCAGCACAATCTCCCCAAAACGAAAGTCTGATTTCCTGTTTCACATACTTGAAGCCCTCTGTCTCCTCATTCCCAATAGCAATGGTTACTAAACTTTGGATTGTCACCAGCTTAGTTAAGGTTTCCCAAAACTTTAGCAAAACCTTACAAAATATACAAGCCATGTAAAAATACATGTTTTCCAGAGCTTCCTCTCTTGCACGAAGTAAGTCGAGAGAGGAGAAGAGATGGGGTTAGGAAAGAGAAAATCCACCTGGAAGTTGAGCTTCCGAAGCAGAAGCTGCGTGTCCACTTACCTGTCTGCTCTTCCTGTCCTGAGGACTCGGGGTATCTTCCTCCCCCATCTCATCCGGCTGTCCTGGCTCCTCCTGCTGGTCATCGCCTGATTTTGGCGTCGCTAGCTGCTGCTGGCTGACCTCCGCAGGGCCCGGATGCGCCTTGCTGTCCCCATCTTCCCGCAGCCGGACAAAGGCCCTGCAGCCGATCATGGGCGAATAGACTCCGCAGGCCCGCAGGGGCTCCCTGTGGCCGGTGCCATCCCAGGAGGAGCGACTGCGCAGGGTGCGAGGCCCCAGCGAGCACTGCACGGACTTGTCCACCCGCGGGCTCACCTGCACACCCACCTCCTTGGTGTTGGCCTTGCCAAGTCGTGGGCTCAGGCTGGGGTTCATCTGGGAGAGAATGGCCTTAAGCTGCGCCCTCTTGTAAGGGTCCTCGTAGTAGTCAGAGGCGTTTGCGGGCACCAGTAGCCCTGGCCTAGCCAGAAAAGTGGGGGGACCCATATTTTGCCTCCAGTCGGGCTGTTTGTGCCCTAAGAGTCCTGGCTGGGCCAAAGGCAGAGTGTTCCCGTACCCCTGGTACAACCCATAGGGAACGCGGACGAAGCGCTCCATCACCTCACCAGGTTCTGCTCACCAGGTGCTCAGACGCAGCCCAATATCTTAGTACAGTTTGTCTGTGTCCTTGTTTTGTCTCCAAACTTCATCCACTCTTCTTTCTCCTAATCAAGTTGGTTCCGATTTCTCCGTGCTTCTCCATTTATTTCAGATTCTAACGGGAGCTGCTGCTATCCATTACCGTAATTGAAGGTGGGAGGATCTGCCTATCTACAGAGCATTAACGGCCACCTGATTCCTGAATTGTTTTTCCCTACCTCTTCAACTCACTGTTCCTGAATCTTTTTTTCAAAGCTGTTTTTCATTTAGGACTCATTCACACATATGCTTCACACAATTCATTCATTTATTTCCTGTAAGTTGCTGATGGGAATGTATATTGGTTAGCGGTTAAGAACAACAGTATAGAGGTTACTCAAAAAAAATTAAAAATAGAGGTGAGGCATATGAACTCAATATCCTGAAGGGATTATCTGCACTCCATTGTTTATTACAACGTTATTTGCAATTGTTAACTTATGGAAACAACCTCAGTGTTTGGTGACAGATGAATGGATAAAGAAATTGGGGGTGTGTGTATGTACATATGCAATGGAATATTATTCAGCCTTAAACAAGGAGATCCTGACATTTGCAATAACATGCATAAAACTGTAGGATATTATAAGTGAAATAAGCTAGTTAGAAAAATACCACGTGATCTCACTTATATCTGGAATCTAAAAAAAATCAAATACATAAAAGCAGTGAGTAGAACAGTGGTTATGAGCTGCCGGGAGGTGGAAGAAAGAAGAAATGGGGAGCTCCTGGTCAGAGGGTATAAAGTTAGTTATGTAGGATGAATAAGTTTAGAGATCTAATGTATAGCATGATGACTACACTTAATACTACATTTTACACTGCACATTTGCTAAGAAATTTGTTCTCTCACCACACACAAAGGTAACTATGATGAGATGGATATGTCAATTGTTTGACTGTGGTAATCATGTCCATCAAAATATACTGGACACATTAAGTATATACAACTTTAATTTTTAAAACATTTAATATATAAAAAGTAAAGCATATAGTACATTGAATACAAACAGTAAATTATTTGAGCAGCAACACAGGAAGAATGTAAGGAAGAAAGTAGTTTATGGCAAAGCTCATAAGTCCCTGGCACCAAGAGAGCAAGAAATATAAAGTTATAAGGGGGGTATATAAAGTCAGAGAGAATATATTTCAGAGGCTTGTGTGATGTGCCAAAGGTTCTCATTAGTTTACTCCTAGTGAAACACCTCCCCCCTTTATCGGGTAAATGCAGATTTAATCACAGTAAAGTATATGAAGTCAAATCACTTCAATTCAAACTTGTGCCTTGTTACCAGGCACTTAACTATGTCAGTTTCCCCAACTCATAGAATTACTGTAAAATAAAGCATGATGTTGTTTGAAAGCACAAAACAGAATGACCAATCCATGAAATGTTTAGTAAGTGGTAGGTTTTATTAGCAAGGATCACAGACCTGTGTTTCTTTGCTAATTAGACCTCCAAAAGCTTTGGCATCTATCTGTATTAGCCAGGTTTCCTGCTACAACTAAAGATTACTGATTATCCAATTAAAATGATACCTAAGGAAACAAATGGAGCCCACCCTTTTTCTAAGTCAAGGTTGTTTCGGCTGTTTAGTGCTCAAGCACCTTCTGGAAGCAGCAAGGCCCATGAGCAGCTCTCACCTCCTGAATCAAGTTGAAGTCTTTCTTACAACAAACCCGAATTAAGCCTATAATAGGTCTGTCATAGACCCTGTGAATTCAGAGATGAGGACAAGTCTTACAGGTCAATTTGTGGGGGAGACAGTCATACAATATGGCAATCTGGTACCCTAAGAATGTTGAATGTTTGAAGAGACTAATGTAGCCTGCAGAGGGATGTACCCCACACTACACGAGCGAGTTAAAAGGGGTTTCAGAGTTTTTCAAGCGTTGAAATCGGCTCAGAGGTCTTGAACACCTGCTCCCAAGAGCAGGTCCTAAGGGCCTCTAACTTAATATAGCCCTTCCCACTACCATGCAGTGGGGAAGGGAGCCATCTCCAACCGTACACCATTTTAGGCTTTTCTAAGATCAGCCCACTTTGGGGGACAGACCTTGAGGAAACACTGTCTCTAAGGTCAGAACAAGACCTTTTCAAAGGTCCCAAGTCGTGCCCCGAGGAGACCCACCCAATCCAAACATAAGCTAGAGCAGAAAGGAAAGTGGGACTTAAAATAGATACAGAGGGCGGCCATCCCAACAGGACGGTCTCGCATTCTGAAAAATCAAGGAGAAGAAAACAAGCACACCAACTCCAACGTTTGTTTCAGCCCGAGGCTAAGTGTCCCGGATCTAACAAGAATTCTCTTCCGCTACGCTGGGAAGCGGAGGTAGCAGCCGGGCTGACGCCCGCCTGACTTCCGGGTGGTACGTACGCTGCGTGTTGCGTCACGGCATCACCTGACCCGAGCGGGCTTTTGGCGCGAGCGTCTAAAACTGGGCGGCATGGGTGGAGCTGCTGAGGCGCTGCGCTTTGGTGGTGGCCTGACCTGGTGGGCCGCCGAGAAGCCCGAGGGGTCAGGTTGGTGATTTAAATGCCGATGCTGTTTCCCTCAGTTTACTCCCGCCTAAAAAGAGCTGCCCTTCTGGAACGGGTTAGTGGTGGTAGGGGTGGAAACGGGAGTGTATTTTGCTGTCCCAGTCGTCTAGGATGGAGGGGAGCGCCTGTCGCGCGCTGGGTCGGCGCCGTGGCTTCTTTCCTGTTTTTCTTCTGACCCCTGTCCTTGGTAGAGTTGCCTGAGGGAAAAGTCCTTGTCGCCTAGGCGAATTCCCGCCCAGCAGATTCGGGCCCCTCCCCTTTCCTGGAACTCAGTTTCCCACCTGCAGTTCTGGCCTTTGGACCCCGCCAGCCGCTCGGGATTTGCCTCCCTGCCTTCTAGCTGTCTCAGGTGTCCCGATCTGAAATTTCTTTACCTGGTAACATTACTTTAACGGAATACTGCTATTTTGGAAAATGTTTTACAACTTCTGCGCACAGAACTCCCTTAGCCCCCAGGTAGTTGCTGTATTCTGAGGCTTTCCTGACTGGGAATTATCACATGGTACTCGTCTCTAGCAAGAACCATCCATAGGCTCGGCGCCTGTGGCTCAAGCGGCTAAGGTGCCAGCCACATACACCTAAGGTGGCAGGTTCGAATCCAGCCCGGGCCCGCCAAACAAAAATAATGGCTGCAACCAAAAAATAGCTGGGCGCTGTGGCGGGCACCTGTGGTCCCAGCTACTTGGGAGGCGGAGGCAGGAGACTCACTTGAGCCCAGGAGTTG
>NW_003852515.1:413647-415930 GCF_000181295.1 Otolemur garnettii | reverse complement strand
TGACTGAGTTAGGGTGTAACTTTAGGCAGACTTAACCACCGCTAACGATTTTTTACTTCTGAGTCACTTAACAAGGAATGTATCCCTATGAAATGTATTTTGGTCTTCTCTTTTGCAGAACTTTTTCCCCAAGAGTTGGAGTGATATGGTAGATAAATATGTCTGTTGGATCCAAAGAGAGGCCAACTTTCTTTGAAATTTTTAAGACACGATGCAACGAAGCAGGTACTGGAAAGGTTTATATAAATAGGTAAAACATCACATTGACAAAATGTTTTCTGAAACATAAACATGCACGCTTTCCAAGAAAAAATGCAGTACCACACAGTTTTATTTATACCATACACTATTCCTTATGGTGTCATAAATCCAGTTAAGAACATAATCTTTTACAGGTTAACCGGATGATCAATACAAAACCCCCAGTAGATGAAGTGGAGACTGGCCCCTTGGTTAGCAGTAGGAAGAATCGTTTTTAAAGTACTACTGAAAAATCAGAAATATTGATGATAATGTTCCTTTATGGCAGAGGTTGTCAAACATTTTGGTTTTAGTACTTGTCACACTCTTAAGAATAAGAGTATCCCTAAAGAGCTTTGTTTATGTAGCTTAGTTTATGAAAATTAAAACTAAGAACTTGGCTCTGTGCCTATAGCTCAACTGGCTAAGGTGCCAGCCACGTACACCTAAGGTGGCGGGTTCGAATCCCCAGCCAGGACCTGCCAAACAACAATGACGGCTGCAACCAAAAAATAGCCCTGCGTTGTGGTGGGCGCCTGTGGTCCCAGCTACTTGGGAGGCGGAGGCAGGAGACTCGCTTGAGCCCAGGAGTTGGAGGTTGCTGTGGGCTGTGATGCCATGGCACTCTACCCAGGGGGACAGCTTGAGGCTCTGTCTCAAAAACAAAAAAAAAACTAAGAACTTAAGAGTATTAATGAACATAAAATAAAAATAAACCCATTGCATTGCTACTATAGATCAGTGGTTCTCAACCTGTGGGTCAGTCATCCATTAAGAAGGTTGAGAACCACTGCTATAGATAATATATTTTTATTGTAACTTTAGGCAATTATTATGTTCAAAATATACAAATATCTTCAAATAAAGCGTAGGTGCTGGCAGGAAAAAATTTTTTTTTTTTTTTTTTTTTACAAAAAAATAGAAGAGGGGGCTTGGGCACCCATAACACAATGATCTTGATTTGGTAGCAGTTTCCCTGGCCTGGGTACGATTTATTTCAGCCATATACACCGACGCTGGTGGGTTCGAATCTGGCCTGGGTCAGCTAAACAATGACAGCTGCAGCAAAAAATAGCTGGGCATTATGTTGGGCGCCTGTGGTCCCAGCTACTTGGGAGGCTGAAGCAGGAGAATTGCTTAAGCCCAAGAGTTTGAGGTTGCTGTGAGCTATGATGCCACAGTAATCTACCAAGGGCAACCTAATGAGACTTTGTTCCCCCCCCCCAAAAAAAATAGAAGAGTGGAATAGGATTTTTTTTTTTACTATTTTGCAGTTCCCTTTAATATCTGACTTAAGATAAATTCTCATCTCTGAATTTAGTCTGTTGCAGTATGTTGTTTTCATAGAAATATATGAAAAAAATCCACATAGCTAGGTAATTGAAGGAAGAAGAATGTATTTTAATTAATAGTCTTCAGTTATTTGTGAATATTTTTCATTACTAGTTTTTCTTGTACTTTGAATAACTCTTTCAGTGATCTAAGACGTATCAATAGATCTTTCCATATTGTAACACCATGCAGTAATTGTTGGCAAAATAATTGGTGTTTTGAATTATGTAGATATTCCAAATATTCACACATTTCATTAAACAGTATTTTTAAAAATCACATTTATTTCACAGATTTTATTAGAAAGGTTTTTTAAAATTGAGAAGAAGTTAGCTACTGGGAGCCACTGGAAATTTTAATTTTCATTTGGAGGATCACATTTTATCATTGGCAATAAACTCTGTTGTTTTCCTTGTAGTAAAAAGTTCATTCTTTTGTGAGAAAATGTCTACCAAATTATCTAAGTTAAAGTAACTTAGTTTGTCTACTAGCTGTTCTTTTAAATAAAAATGGCTTTTCATTCCAATAGCTATAATTTAGCTCACAGCTCATCACACAAGCTTTTCTAGACAAGTATTGTACTTAAGCATTCAGAAGTGCTTTATACATATTTCTCATGTTGTCACAGAATATTAAAAAGATATGATCAGGCTCGGCGCCTATAGCTCAACCGGCTAAGGCGCCAGCCGCATACACCTAAGGTGGCGGGTT
>NW_003852515.1:405979-413190 GCF_000181295.1 Otolemur garnettii | reverse complement strand
AAGTAGCTGGGACCACAGGTACCCGCCACAAGTCCCAGCTATTTTTTGGTTGCACCTGTCATTGTTTGGCGGGCCCGGGCTGGATTCAAACCTGCCACCTTAGGTATAATGTGGCTGGTGCCTTACCCACTTGAGCCACAGGCGCCGAGCCTAGGATATTTTTAAGTAAAACTTGCATTACTGCTTTTCTTAGCAAGGGTATGGTGGTAAGATATGTAATAACTTACTAGTACAGTTTGGTGCCACTGCTTTAACTGATGGAAATGTGCCAGCAGTTTTACCCACCATTATCTGTGCACCATGGTACAAATGTCAACACCATAAAGAAGGCACATGATGCTGTACTGTTATTATGAAAATAGTCTAGACCTTTTGAACTTCATGAAAGAGTCATAAGAACTACTATACAAAATACATAGATATAATTGAAATTTTGTCATTTCACTTTAAAAAGGAATCTTTTTTACCATTTTTTTATGAATCTGCAAGTTTCTTACACTCTTACATTTGCCACATACACTAATGTATGAAGGCTAATGTAGTCTTTGTAATTATTTGAATTTTCTATGAAATGCATTCTTACTATGAATGTTTTTTATTCTGAATTGTGAATATTAAGATGGAAAATAACATAAATAGGAAGCTAATAGACGTAAGGGCTGTATTGTAACTTGTGAATTGTTACACCTTGCTACAGATACATAAAATCATAAGGTTAATGATCTTACTGAGGTGATAATGCCTTAACAAAAGTAATCCACAGTCAAAATCTCAAGGATCCTTTTCCTTATTATGTTTTTTAACTAATGGCTCATAAATTTTTGTCATTGGTTAAATCTAAGTTGAGATTTTATTTTTTTTTATAGATTTAGGACCAATAAGCCTTAATTGGTTTGAAGAACTTTCTTCAGAAGCTACACCTTTTAGTTCTGAACCTGTGGAAGAATCTGAATATAAAATCATCAGTTATGAATCACACGTATTTAAAACACCACAAAGGAAACCCTTTTATCGACAGTTGGCTTCAACTCCCCTAATATTCAAAGAACAAGGTCCGACTTTGCCACTGTTCCAATCTCCTGTAAAAGAATTAGATAAATGCAAATTAGACTTGGGTAAGTAATGTTATATGGTATATAAGGGGAAAATACACAAACTTAGGGATTCAAACAAATGTGTATTAAAATATCAGCTCTTTCATTACATAACTGTGTGACATTGAGCAAATCAATCTCTTTGGCTTCACTTTCCTCAGCTGAAAAATGGAGATGATGAAGATAATACCTAATAAGTTTGGAATAATGAAGTGATGTAGGTACTTAATGTTCCTTTTCCTCTCTTCCTTTGCTTGATATATTTTGCCACCCAATTTGCTGAATTAGGTCTTCTTTTTTTTTTTTTTTTTTGAGACAGAGCCTCAAGCTATCCCCCTGGGTAGAGTGCCATGGCATCATGCTCACAGCAACCTCCAACTCCTGGGCTGAAGCGAGTCTCCTGCCTCTGCCTCCCAAGTAGCTGGGACTACAGGCGCCCGCCACAGCGCCCGGCTATTTTTTGGTTGCAGCCATCATTGTTGTTTGGCGGGCCCAGGCTGGGGATTCGAACCCACCACCTTAGGTGTATGTGGCTGGCGCCTTAGCCGCTTGAGCCACAGGCGCCAAGCCCTGAATTAGGTCTTATATTAAAAAACCTAGAACTTCTTAGCATGTTAAACTAAACTCTACTTCTATAGGCTATCACAGAGGATAGAGAAAAATATTTTTATCAGTATACTATAAATGTGTTGATTTGGTAGCAATTTCCCTGGCCTGGGTACCATTTATTTCTAAGCAATTATGTAGTAAGATTATGCATTCAATCATTCACATATTTATTACCTACTTGACGTAAATAACATACTTTTCCTTTCTTTGGAGTATCTCTCTAGTAAGGGGATTAAATAATACACAGATAAAGTATAATATAAGGATGAATGTAATATGTGCAAAAGAAAAATATAAGAAAGTATAACAAAAGTTGAGAAGAGAGAAAATGATATTGGGGAGACTTAAGTAATTATTTGTTTGAATTGAACTTTGAGGGATAGGTTAGAGTCAGAAATATGAAGTTTTGGTAGAGTGATAATGTTCTAGATAGAGGGAACAACATGACAAAGAATATGTAATTTGTTCAGGGACTACTAATAACTTGTCAGCAAGCAATTCAAATTGGTTTGGGGTGTTCTGTGTCTGAAAGTGACCAGTAGACAGCCTAAGGCTAAAAAGAAAACAGATTATAGATGGGCATTTCCAGGCTAAAGAAATGGAATTTATTTGACTGGTTGTTGAGCAGAGAAGGCATGTGCACATTTTATTCTGCTAGTTGCAGCATCAGACCTTTGATCACCTCACTTTGTCCTCATGATAAAATCTGAACTTAATTTTGGCTTACAAGGTCCTTTGTGACCTAGTCTAGCGTTAAATCATCTTGCCATATTCCCCCTCTCACCTGCTTTCATTTATCATTGATTCCTACTGAAGATCTTTTAGTTATTTAAACCACCATACTCTCTTGCTTTTCAGACGTATTATTACCTCTTCCCACAGTTACTTTGTTCTTTTGATTTTTTCGTCTAGCTAGTTTACTCATTCATCTTTCAGCTCTTGGATGATTTATCTCTGCTTTTGAGAAATATTCCCTATCTCCATTGAGCTTCTAGTGAAGGAGAAGTTCCGCAATTATAGTGTGATACATACTTTGAAAGAGGAAATTCATGGCACTAGGAAATGCATATACAAAAGGAATATAGGTAATGGTCAAAGATCGTCTTTCTTTCTTTTTTGTGAGACAGAATCTCACTTTTTTGCCCAGGCTAAAGTGCCCTGGCCTCATAGCTCCCTGCAACCTCAAACTCCAGCTCAAGCAATCCTCTTGCCTCATCCTCCTGAGTAGCTGGGACTATAGGTACCTGCCTCATGCCTGGCTACTTTTTTTCTATTTTTAGTAGAGACAGGATCTCACTCTTGCTCAGGCTGGTCTTAAATTCTTGCGTTCAAGCAGTCTACCCAGCTTGGCCTCCCAGAGTGCTAGAATTACAAGTATGAGCCACCCACCCAGCCAAAGATATTCTTATATATTATTGGATACCAAATGGTATATATAATATTAAGTATTCATAGAATGAATATTAGTTTTTAATTATCTGGCAGCAGTCTTTGGAGATAAAGGTTTTTTAAAATATGATGGTGGTGTCATCAGAATCTTTCGGACTGCTAATTGAAAGGGCACGTTTCAGACTCCACTCTGAGACTCTTGAATTAGAATCTCTGGAAATGAAGCCTATAAATCTATATTTTAAATTACCTTATCTTTATGAAAAGGGAAGAGTGAAGATAGAAAGATTGGTTAGGAGATGTATAGTGATCCAGGTGATGGAGGAAAGAGCCTGAGTTATATAGGGTGCCCATAAAGTTCATGTGCGATTTATAATAATTGTCTATTTGAAATTGCAGTCAGACTTTATTACTACATATGTAGTAGTGAAAGCAGATATGGGAAGTAATAACTGTAGGACCCTGTAATAGTCTAGATATGGAGGATTCAAAAGAAAGGAACAAATGGCAAAGCATAACTGAGTTAGAATATGGTCGTGGCAGTCATAGAAATTGGTAGCATATTGAAATTGGAGAAAAAGGTTTGGGAAGGAAAAGGTTGAAAGGATGGAAAATAATTTAGGTGAGTTTCAGATTGTTGTTAGAGATGGTTAATGGAATGTTATGGTAGAAATGTCCCGCAAACTTTTGGGAATACAAGGCTAAAACTACAGTTAAGAACACAGGTGAGAAAGAAGATTCCAGAAGTCAACTTTATTTACAGGTTAAATACTCCTACAAAATGATTGGGA
The DNA here is from genome assembly GCF_000181295.1 of Otolemur garnettii. Lineage (NCBI taxonomy): Eukaryota > Metazoa > Chordata > Mammalia > Primates > Galagidae > Otolemur > Otolemur garnettii. The sequence goes on along the minus strand of NW_003852515.1, from coordinate 409,307 downwards.
CCAGACTATTTCAGATTGTGGATTTTTTTTTTCAGATTTTGGAATATTTGCATTATATATTACTGGTTAAGCATTCCTAACCCAAAATTGAAATGCTCTGGTGACCTTTTTTTTTTTTTGGAGACAGAGTCTTACTTTGTAGTTTGCAAACTCTTGGGCGTGAGCAATCCTCTTGCCTCACCCTCCTCAGTAGGTAGGACTACAGGCATGCACCACTATGCCTGGATATTTTTTCTATTTTTAGTAGAGATGGGGTCTTGCTCTTGCTCAGGCTTGTCTTTAACTCCTGAGTTCAAGCAGTCCCCCCAGATTGGCCTCTCAGAGTGCTAGGATTACAGGCAAGAGCCACGGTGCCTGGCCAGTGACCATTCCTTGAAGAGTCATTCAAAAGAGTTGGCATTCAAAAAGCTTAAGATTTTAGAACATCTCAGATATTGGATTTGTAGATTAGAAAATTCAACCTGTTTAAAGTGGTAAATACCCTGGAATTTGTATGTGTATAATCAAAGAAGGATCATAATGAATTAATAAGTTCATTCCAACCCCACCGCAAAGGAGTTAACTTTTTTAAGGCTATGGTGCATAATAATTCTGTTCACTATAGTCTGTTGAGACCTTTTGCTTTTAAGTTTGCTTAAATTCAATATTGAAATCTAAGACTAATAGACCTAAGCTATGTTTTTTAACTTTGTTCAGTTCTAAACTTTTTTATGTATTATTATTTTTAAATCCTCCCTAAAGTCTCACATTCTATGAGATGTGCTATTTCTGCTTCCCAGCAGCCCTTCTCTTTGCATGAAATCATATGCTTTTATTTTACAATACTTAAGCTTGCTTGTAAGATCCTCAAATTATTTGGGAAATGTTTATTTGGAAATAAACTTGTTTTCACCTGGTTTTTTTTTTTTAACTTTTTATTTTTTATAGCTGGATTTCTTTTTATTGCTGAAGAAATATTGATATATTAACTAAAGTCCTTAGTTTACATTAGGGTTCACCATTTGTACAGTCCTAAAGATTTTGACAAATGTATTATTATAATGTCATGTATCTGTCATTACAGTATTATACAGAATAGTTTTGCTGTACAGCTCTTGTGTTCCACCTATTCACCTTCCCCAGCTCCTGAACCCTATTCAGCCACTAATCTTTTTATTGTCTCCACAGTATTACCTTTTCCAGAATGTCATATAGTTCATATGTCATGTGGAATAGTTCATATGTCATATAGTTCTATAGTCATATAGAATCATACAGAACATAGCTATTTTAGACTGGTTTCTTTCATTTAGCAATATGCATTTAAGTTCCTCCATGTCTTTTCATGGCTTGATAACTCATTTCTTTTTAACATGAATAATACTGCATTATATGGATGTACTACATTTTTTCTGTTCCTCTATTGAAGGACCTCTGAATTGCCTCCAAATTTTGGCGAATATGAATAAAGCTGCTATAAACATTCATGTATAGGTTTTTGCGTAGATACAAGTTTTAAACTAATTTGGGTTCATACCAAGGAGTGTCATTGGATTATGATGTGTGTTTAGTTTTTTTTTAGAAACTGCAAGCTGTCTTTCAAAGTAGCTGTACCATTTTGCATTCTCACCAGCAGTGAATGAAAGTTCCTGGTGTTCTTACCCTCACCAGCATTTGGTATTGTGGTTTTAGCCATTCTAATAGGTGTATGGGGGTATCTCATTATTTGTTTTATTTTTTTGAGTGCCTTTTCTTTCAAAATATGGTTTAGCTACTTTATGATAGGTATCTTTAACTAAAAATCTCATTGGAGAAAGAGCATGGATGTTTTGTTGAATTGGTTTTTTTTAAGTTACACATACATTTGGTTACTATGTCTAGTCCATGGTACTTGAGAATTGAGAATATAAGGAGACATTTTGTCCATGCTTCTACAAATAGTTTTAGTTTGATTTTCATTTTATTTTAATAACATTTATATTAAAGTTTTTCCCAAAGATTCTTTTAGAGATGATAGGCTCTTTCAAGGCAACTATTTTTATGTATTTATTTATTTATTTAAAGAAAGGATTCTCACTTTCTTGCCCCCAGTAGGGTGCCATGGTGTCATATCTCACAGTAACCTCAAACTTTTGGGCTCAAGCGATTCTCTTGCTTCAGCTTCCCAAATAGCTGGAACTATAGGCTCCCACCACAACCAACATCCAGGTGTTTTCAGAGATGGAGTCTTGCTCTTGCTCAGGCTGGTCTCAAACTTGTGAGCTCAAGCCATCCACCTGTGTTGACCTCCCAGAGTGATGGGATTACAGGTGTGAGCCACTGCTCCCAGCCTGCAAGTATTTTTAAAAGTATATTTTTTCTGAGAATAAAATGTGCCTCAGGTGCCAAATTTATAGTAGCCATCAAACCCATAGAATCACCTGAGTACTTTATCCCTAGAGAGTCAAATGTAATGTACTCTAATACAGAAAATAGGAATATGGAAAAACTATAAATTGGGTTTGTTATTGATGGAGCCACTTACAGCTTACGAATAATGTCTAATCATTATTGCCTTAGAAAGTAGATGTGGTCAACAAGAATAGAAATACATGTATTGTTATCTAACTTCCCCTAATGATAGCTAATTTATTCATTCAGCCAATATTTGTGGAGTGACTGTAATATGTTAGAAATTATTGTAGTTGCTAGGAATACAGTGATAAGACAAAATCTCTAACTTAAGGACCTCATAGTCAAATACTGGAAACAGGAATAAAGTGTGATAAAGTCTTCAGGAAGCACATAAGAGGGGCAAACACTTACTCTCACCTCAGAGACCACTAAAGTTTTCTGGAAAAGACGTTTAGTAGTTATTAAATGGAAACCCAAAAGAGATACTCCAGGGCTAGAGGGAAAAAGAGAGAGATAGCTTGTACAAAGTCTTAGAAGTTAAAAAGGGCATTCTTTTCAGGACGTGGAAATAGTTGGGTATGGCTAAAAAGTAGAATGTGACAGAATAGCATCATAAAAATTAAGTCAGATTGTGAAAGGGCTTGTTACTACAGTTGTGTTAATAGAGTTTTATCTTTATCTTGAAAAATAAGATCTTAAAAAAGAAAAAAAAGAAAAATAAGATCTTTAAAAATTTTTGGCAGAAGAATAATATGGTCAGATTTGGTATCTGATTGGCTTTCAATAAATGTCTTTTCCTCCATGGTAACTTAATAATAGAACATAGCACAGGTGGCGCCTATGGCTCAAAGGAGTAGGGTGCTGGCCCCATATGCATGTGGGTTCAAACCCAGCCCCAGCCAAAAACTGCAAAAAAAAAAAATAATTTTTCAGGCAGCACCTGTGGCTCAAAGGA
>NW_003852515.1:402072-405893 GCF_000181295.1 Otolemur garnettii | reverse complement strand
TATATTAATCTATTATATAGTGTACAAATTTTTTTATCATTATTATTATTTTTTTGAGACTAAGTCTCACTGTGTCAACCTCACTAGTGCGCTGTGGCATTAGAGCTTACAGCAACCTCAAACTCTTGGGCACAAGTGATTCTCTTACCTCAGCTTCCCTTGTAGCTGAGAAGACAGGCACCCGCCACAAGGCCTGGTTTTTTGTTTGTTTGTTTTTAGCAGGCTTGGGTGGGGTTCAAACCCTCCAGCCCCAGCCCTGGCATGTGACTGGACCCTACCTATTGAGCTATAGGCACCAAACCTACAGTTTTTTACAAAAATTTCCTCTACTAAATTATGATCCCTGAGTTTAAAGTTATATCTTGAGTTGGATCACCCAACTATCTTGAATATTATGCATATTATATGTTTAATGTGGTTGTTTGGGAAGGGGGAGATAGCCCTTAATGGGGAGAATCAGCAAACTGAAAATCCTTTGAGACTGATGTCCCTATTCATTTTCTTTCCCAGTGTAGATGAGACTTTTTGTTTTTAAATAGCTCCAGAGAATGAAAATTTATAATCAATCCAGACTTTATACATTCTCACTGAATTATACATTATTTCAGGAAATAATATTGCCAACAGTAAGCATAAAAGTCATCATACAGGGAACGCTAAAATGGATCAAGCAGGTGATGTTACCAGTCCACTTCTAAGTTCTCGTCTTAGTGAAAGGTATGATGAAGCTATTACATTAAAATATTTAGATGAAACATTTCCCTACATACATTTGTTTTTGAAGATAAATTTAATTTTTATGCTAATATTTTAGCTGAGAGCCTATTGGAAAATTATATATTATTTAAATCTTTTAGGTGGGGAGGTGTCTTGTAATACTGAATTGGCTGGTGCTTTGTATATTCTGTGTCTTTTTAAGTAACAAAAATAATAATGATGAAAAAGCGGTAAGTCCTTGAAATTTTTATACATATCACATATATAGTTATGTATATCGCATAATTAGATGATCATTTGTGTCCTTTGAATCTTTGGCAAGAATGTGATGCTATTATAGATTTACTTTACATAATTTTTAAGTTTAAAATACACAAGTCCTAGCTGCTGAAATTTGTGAGTACTTTATTGCTTTCTCTGAGCATGTTAAACATTGCTTCATGGTTACTTAATTCTTTAGGGAGATTTACATTGGAAAAGGTAATATAAACGTATTTAAAAGTAGTATAATTCTAACAATTGAAGTGATTTTTTTTTTTTAAAATTAGTGTTTTGTATATTTTTGCCATTATTTTTTAAATAATCTGAGGGATTTTTTTGGTTTGTTTTAGTCCTGTTCTACAATATACACATGTTACACCACAAAGGGAAAAATCAGGTAAGATTAAAACAAGGCTTTTTTATTCTTAAATACTAGAAATACTGGCTCCTGCTTTAACAGCCATTGTAGTATATTTAGCTCCATAGAAACAGTACTGGGGCAAGCGAGAGCTGGACAGGCACTGGGTGACTGTGCCTCAATGAGGAAAAATAACTAAACATGAGCAAAGGAGATCTTAAGAAGCCGAGAGGCAAAATGTCATCATATGCATTCTTAGTGCCAACTTGTCGAGAAGAACATAAAAAGCAGCACCCAGATGCTTCAGTCATGTCTTCTAAAGAGAAAGGAAAATTTGAAGATAAGGGCAAAGGCAGACTAGGCCCATTAGAAAAGAGAAATGAAAACCTGTATCCCTCCTAAAGGGGAAACAAAGTTCAAGGATCCTAGTGCACCCAAGAGGCCTCATTTGGCCTTTTCCTTTTTCTGTTCTGAGAATTGCCCCCAGATCAAAGGAGAACATTCCAGGCTATCCATTGGTGATGTTGCTAAGAAGCTGGAAGAGATGTGGAATAGCATTACTGCAGATGATAAGCAGCCTTATGAAAAGAAGGCTGCAAAGCTGAAGGAAAAATACGAAAAGGATATTGCTGCATACCGAGCTAAAGGAAAGCCTGATGCAGGGAAAAAGGGAGGTGTCAAGGCTGAAAAAAGCAAGAAAGAGGGGGAGGAGAAAGAAGATAATGATTATGAGTAATTTGGTTCTAGCGTAGTTTTTTTTTTCTTGTCTATAAAGCATTTAACCCCCTGTACACAATACACTCCTTTTAATGAAAAAAATTGAAATGTAAGGCTATGTAGGATTTGTTTTTAAACTGTATGTGTCTTTCTTTTTGTATAGTTAACACACTATAGAATGTGTTGGCACAGAAATTTAAAGCATGTTCTTATTCATGCGCAGCACAAATTAGTTATATAGTTGGGGATGATGGTTTTTTCATCTTTAGTTGTCTCTGATACAGTTATGTGAAATAATTGTTTTGTTAACTGAATATACCACTCTGTAATTGGAAAAAAGAAGTTGCAGCTGTTTTGTTGACATTCTGAATGCTTTCAAGTAAATATGTTTTTTTTATTAGTTCTATTGTCCTTTTCATAGGTCTGAAATTTTTCTTGAGGAAGCTAGTCTTTTGCTTTTTGCCCATTATTGATCACATGAATTATTAAAGCTTTTATCTCCACACCCTGCATGTCATGATGGGGGTAATAAAGTTAAATTGAGATAGTTTTCATCTATAACTGAAACTCCAAAGTTGGTGACAAATTTCACACAGCCTACTTATATTTTACAAAGTGAAGAGTAAGCAATCTACTCACAGCATGGGATTATTAGAATCAAACATTTTAAAAGTCTGTCCTTGAAGGACTGGTAGAAAAGTATGTTCTAATCTTTACATGAGGACTCTATTCTTCAACTTCCATTACCATGTAATGGCAGTTATATTTTGCAGTCCCCACGTTAAAGAAGACCTGAGAATATATTCCCAAAAGTGTCGGCTTAAAATGCAAGACTATCTGCCATGTTGCATTTTGTGTTGATGTTAGTCCCAGCAAAGACTAGGAAAATGCTGGCTGTAAATGTCTTTTCCCATGTACCTAAATATGGACTGCTCAGGAAACTTTAGATTCTCCATTAAGAATATCTTTAATTAATTGGGACACCCTTTAAAATAATACATTTAAAATAGGTTATATTTTCTTGTATTGTGGTTTGCCCCTTTTTAAATCAAATTGATAAGAGGAAAGAAGGTGCTTAAACTTTGCATCTTAATACAAGTTATTCAATTCATTTGAATTTAATTTTTCCTTACAAAACTCACACATTCATTAGAGTCATGTTTATCTTCTTAGCAGTTTAGGAAACAGTTTTTTGTTTTTATTTTTTTTTGAGACAGAGTCTCACTGTTTCCCCCTCAGTAGAATGCTGTGGTGTCACAGCTCACAGCACCCTCAAACTCTTGGGCTTAAGCAAGTGGCTGGGACTATAGGCGCCTGCCACAACGCCTAGCTATTATTTTGTTGTAGTTGTCGTCGTTTAATGGCCCTTCCACACTGGTGTATGTGGCCAGTGCCCTAATCACTGAGATATGGGTACTGAGCCGATTTTGTGGTTTTTAAGACTATCATTCTCTTAAAGTGCCAGTATTTTAAAATAGCATCCTTGTAATTTTACATGCTTTTGTGATGGAGTGCTATTTTGTTATATAATTTTGACTTGTATTCTTTCCATTAGCATTTGTTTATGTAATTTCAGGAGGAATACTGAACATCTGAGTCCTGTATGATACTAATAAACTAATAATTGCAGAGGTTTTTTTTAAAAAAAAGAATACTAGAAATGTTAATAAAGGCTCAGCGCCTGTGGCTCAAGTGGCTAAAGTGCCTGCCACATACACCTAAGGTGGCAGGTTCAAATCCAGCCTGGGCCTGCCAAACAACAATGACA
>NW_003852515.1:395328-402028 GCF_000181295.1 Otolemur garnettii | reverse complement strand
GGTCCCAGCAACTTGGGAGGCCGAGGCAGGAGACTCACTTGAGCCCAGGAGTTGGAGGTTGCTGTGAGCTGTGATGCCACCGCACTCTACCCAGGGGGTCAACTTGAGGCTCTGTCTCAAAAGAAAAAGAAATGTTAATAAAGATAAAATTTAATATATTTTCCCCTCTTTTATCCCCAGTGGTATGTGGGAGTTTATTTCATACACCGAAGTTTGTGAAGGTAAAATATTCTACCTTGTTTATCGTTATGATGTCATATTTGAGAATTTAATAATAGTATCATACCTTTGCTCTGCATTCTGCCTCACATTGGCATTTAGTAATGATAAATGAAAAAAGAGTGAATAAAAATAATTCTTAATTATCAGTATATTTTCTCTGAAATAAATTATTGTTTTTCTTTCTAGGGTCAGACACAAAAACATATTTCTGAAAGTCTGGGCGCTGAGGTGGATCCAGATATGTCTTGGTCAAGTTCTTTAGCCACACCACCTACCCTTAGTTCTACTGTGCTCATAGGTAATACTAACAAATATGTATTATATAAGAAAAGGTAAATGAGATTGATAGATTATAATCTCTAATGTTTCTGTTAAAAAGAAATATTTAAATAATATTGTGTGTTACCAATTCAGAATAATTTTATTCTATTTAGTATAGATGGAGATAAATTACAAATACATTAATTTGTGTCCTGTAGGTGTTAAGCATTATTATTTTATTTTACTGCTTCATCATTAATGTAGAATAGTTTTACAGATACTCAGTGACCTATACATATAAGCATTTAAGAGCTCGTATTTGATGTAACTGAATTTTTTACAAATCATATTGATACTTTGGGTATGAAAGCAGCATTAAATAAGCTGTTCTACTTGTCTGTATTGCTAGTAGTATTGAATTGATGTCTTAAATTATACACTTGAGTTACGTGCACTGTGGGATTAACTGGAATGCTTAATTTATCCATTGGACTATAAGCTCTCTGCAGGCTCACCGTAGTTTCTCTTATAACAATAAACATACAAATTTTAAAAAAAAGTCATTAATGTGATTAAATGCAGTGAGAACAAGTATTTGGAAGTTCATCAAATAAATGTCACAATTTATGGGCAAAATGTGAAAATTGGATAATAATGGAGAAAAAAGTAAATAATCACCAAGATTATTCTCTTTTTTTGAAGATACTGGGTTAGATCATGTTTCTCAAATTGCAGATCCATGACTCACTAATAGTTGTGAAATATATTTTGTGAGTCATATTGACTTTTTAAAAATATGATAAAAAGAATAGAAAAATTTCAATGTATTACATGTAGCTAGGGTTGCCAGATTTAGAAAGTGAAAATACAGTGCATCTAGTTAAATTTGAATTTTAGATAAACATAATTTTTAAGTTTGTTATTTCATAGGACATACTTAGACTCAGAATGAATTAATTGTTTATCTAAAATTCAAATTTAATAAGATGTCCCATATTTTTTCCAAAAATCCTACACATAGTTAAGTTTGTTTTGTGAAACTTTGTTACTTGTATGAATCTTTGGGTATAAGGAGTCAATGGGTTTATTAGTGTAGGTTTTACTCAAAGCTTGAGTTTAATTTTTTCCCAAGCCAGAATTTTGTTTTTATTCTAACAAAGTAAACCATTTTGATTCCTCTTTAGCTAGGAGTAATTTAACTTTCTTATTTTGTTGCTTTGATGAAATAATATGGTTAGAAAGCATTTTGAAAAGTAAAAAGTATTTAGTATATACTGTGCTTTTAAGCTGTATTAAGAAATGCCAGAAGTCTTTAACCTTTAGCTTTTAAATCATGACCTTACAACATGGTCTGATTTTTCGAAGTCATTATGGACAGTATTATTATAAAGTCGGAATTACTAATCCATAATTTCTTACCTCTTAGTAAGTTATTCACTATGTTAATTGACCTTTCTAATTATGGTACTTAGATCAATCCATTTTGTTTCAAATGTGTTGTTTAATCAAATAGTATTTGTGCTTTTTGATATTTCATTAAAAAGTAAGTTTTTGCTTTTATTTTAATTTACATTATAGTACAAGTAAATTAAACTTTCATTTTACAGTCAGAAGTGAAGATGCATCTGAAATTGTATTTCCTAATGATACTACTGCTGTAAGTAAATATGACAAATTGATAATACTATCTAATTGCTTATAATTTTGGAACTCCTTGATAAATTATTTGTTTTGCATTTTTTGTTCCCTAGTTTATAATTTAAGCTTTTGAGTCTCCAAATGTGATCCTACATATGATTTTTCCTTGACTTTCTATGATACTCTTCTGTCTTTCTGGGAATAAGTTTGCATTTATACAGTATTCCTTATATTCATGGAGGAATACATTGCAAGAACCTTAGTTAATGCTTGAAACCTCAGAAAGTACATGTTTTTTTTCTCGGCATACCTATGATGAAGTTTAATTTATGTATTAGGCACAGTAAGAACTTAACAATAACTAATAATAAAACAATTACAACAACATACTGTGTACTAAGTCATATGAATCTGTGCATGCTTACTTTCTCTCAGAATATCTCATTGTACTATACTCATGTGATGGTAACTACTTCATCAGCAAATGCAGCCTCTCTAGTAATTTTTATATTTTTTAGTTTAAATCTAATTTCTGAATCTCAATACTTATCACTTGCTTGCGGTAAATGGCTCAGTGTCACTTATTTCAGGAGATCCCTTGCTGAAGTCATTTGTTTAGGTTCAGTGCTTTCTGGTGCACATGTTGCTATCATTTAAAACACATTTTCTGTTTACACCTTCCACTCACAAATGTAATGCCTTTTTTATCTTAACACTTAGCTTACGATGTGTCTATAACTTTTGTGGTTTGAGTGCAACAGCAAAACTAGCATGAATTTATTTTTCCTTCTTCACAATTTCACAGATAGGAGATCTTTTCTTACCACAGATTTTAGCAACCTTAGCATATGATTTTTTTAATTAAGTTAAAAACTTTAACTTTTTTACTTAAAAGAAGCATTTTATGGCTTCTCTTTAGCATATTTGAATTGCCAGCATCATTAGTCTTGCACTTTGGGGCCATTACCAAGTAAAATAAGAGTGATTTGAACATAAGCCCTGTAGTACTGTGACAGTGGATCTGATAACAAAGATAACTGCTAAGTGACTAACAGGCAGTAGTGTGTATATACAGAGTGGATATGCTGGACAAAGGGTTGATTCATATCCCAGGTGGGACAAAGCAAGATGTTACAAGATTTTATCACACTGTTCATGATTTAAAACTTATGAATTATTTATTTGGGGAATTTGTGATTTAATATTTTTGGACCTAGATTGATCACAAGTAACTGAAACCTTGGGAAATAAAACTACAGATGAAGGGGGGATGACTATGTGTATGTTGAAAGTTTATATGCTAATGATTTTAAACTGTAACTTGTGCAGATTTTAAAAAGCTATTTTTCTAACCGTGATGAAAGTCTGAAGGAAAATGATAGATTAATCTCTTCTGTGACAGACCATGAAAACAAAAATGAAAGAGAAGCTAGAAGTTGTGGTAAGTCCTATTGAGTTAAACTACTTTTTTTAATTGACATCATTGAAAGATTGCTTCTCAGCTTGGCACCTGTGGCTCAAGTGGCTAAGGTGCCAGCCACACACCCTTAAGGTGGCGGATTCGAATCCAGCCCAGGCCGCCAAACAATGATGGCTGCAACCAAAAAATAGCCAGACGTCATGACAGGCACCTGTGGTCCCAGCTACTTGGGAGGCTGAGGCAGGAGACTCTCTTGAGCCCAGGAGTTGGAGGTTGCTGTGAACTGTGATGTCACAGCACTCTACCCAGGGGGACATCTTGAGGCTCTGTCTGAAAAAAAAGAAAGAAAGAAAGATTGCTTCTCTTCTCTTAGAGAGAAAACTCACTGTTTCTCCTTTCTTGAATACTGAAGCAATGTTTTATCCTAAGATATGGACAGTAGAAACTAACTTGATTTAGATAATAATATTTAAACATCATGCTAAGACAGTACTTACGATTAAATATATTACTGTGATGCAAAACAAACCTATCGCTTTAAATTTTCAGGTAAAAATAAGATTGACAAGTAACAAAATATGAAGTCCTTTTTTTCTAATTAGAAAATAAGAATGATTGAGCTACATCATAATTTACCTACTCAAGTCATTGGAATATTGCATTTTTCTTAGTGTGTATTTTTGTATAAATGTGTAGGATTGGATAGTTCTGTTTGTGTATCATGCATATATGTATATATGTACATAAAATTACATTTTACTCAGTTGTAGGAATGCAAAATTGATTTGGAACATCTGGTTTGATAGGTCTTAAGAGTATTAAATTTTGTAATATATATAGTACGAATAGGTGAGTTTTAATTGGCTAAAGTTGGTAGAGAAAGATTATTAGCGATTAGAGTATAAATAAAAGGCATATCAGGCTTTTTTTTTTTTTTTTTTGAGACAGAGCTTCAAGCTGTCCCCCTGGGCAGAATACTGTGGCATCATAGCTCACAACAACCTCCAACTCCTGGGCTCAAGTGAGTCTCCTGCCTCCGCCTCCCAAGTAGCTGGGACCACAGGTGCCCACCCCAGTGCCTGGCTATTTTTTGGTTGCAGCTGTCATTGTTGTTTGGGGGGCCCTGGCTGGATTTGAACCCGCCACCTTAGGCTGCGCCTTAGTCACTTGAGCCACAGGTGCCGAGCCAGCAAATCAGGCTTTATCAGAAGTCCAGGAAAGATAACAACACAAAAATAAATAGCTAGCCCTCATAATAACCCTTTAAATGCTGAATGTTATTTAATATACAACATAGACGTTGTTAGTATGAAAATAATAGAAATTTTATGGTTGTATTATAAAATGTTATTAATGTGGTTCTTTTTAAAATTTTTAACAGGATTAGGAAAAATTTTAGGGAATTCATTTGATGAAGTAAATAGCTGTAAAGAATACTTTGGAAAGTCAGTACCAAATATCCTGGAAGATAAAGTGCGTAAAGCAATTGCAGATACTTCTGAAGAAGATAGTTTTTCACTGTGTTTTAAATATAAAACAAGAAATCTCAGGAAAGTAAGAAAAGACAATACTAGGAAAAAAGTTTTCCATGAAACAAAAACTGGTGAATATGAAGAAGCTAAAAAACAAATAAAAGAAAAACACTCAATTATATCTGAAATGGAACCAAATGATAGTGATCTGTTAGATTCAAATGAAGCAAAGCAGAAGCCCTTTGGGAATGAAAGTGACAAAATCTCCAAGGAAATTGTAGAGTCTTGTGCCAGTGAATGGTCTCATCTAACCCTTTCAGGTCTAAGTGGAACCCAGATGGAGAAAATATCCCCACTACATATTTCTTGTAACCAAAATAATTCAGAAAAAGACTTAGTAGATACGGAGAAAGAATGTACCGATTTTATTACTTCAGAAAATTCTTTGCCATGTATTTCTAATATACCAAAACCAGAGAAGATATTAAATGAGAAAACAGTAGTAAATAAGGGAGGTGAACCACAGCATCTTGAGTCTTATGAAGACTCCATTCTTGCAGTAAAGCCAGCAATATCTGGAATTCCTCGAACAGCTTCTCTATTTCAGGATATCAATAAACCTATATTCAAGATAAGAGAATCATCTGAAGAGACTTCCAGTGCAGTTTTCATGGGTAGCATGACTGATCCAAATGTTAAAGAAGAAACTGAAACCTCTGAGAGTAACCTGGAAATATACACTATTTGTTCACAGAAAGAGGATTCTTTATGTCCAAGTTCAATTGATGATGAAAGCAGGTTAGCCACTATCGCACATACTTCTGTACCTTTGAAGAATACAGGCTTAATATCCACTTTGAAAAAGAAAACCAAAAAATTTATTTATGCTATAAATGATGAAACATCATATCAAGGAAAAAAAATACAGAAAGACCAAAAATCAGAAATAACTAACTGTTCAGCTCAGTTTGAATCAAATGTTTTTCAAGCACCACTTTCTTTTACGAATGACAATTCAGGTACCCCCCCTCCTTTTTTATTTTGCAAATAGTGTATGTAGTTGTATGGATGGTGATTTTGAACAATATCTGTATGTGTTAATGTTTAGGCATTTCACTTAAACCTGTTGCTTTCAAACCTATCATTTGCACTGTATATTTATAGATCACTCTTGAGACAGCTTTTGATTCATAAACATTAAGGGCTTGTTTACTTAAGTCCTGCTTTAATTTTAAAAGTGTATTATATGCAAATTTTACAACTCTGTAAAGATATGTTGCTATTTTCTATGTTCTTTCTCTAAAGCATATAAAAGAAAAAAACTAGTTGCTGGCTAAACCTAATGTAAGCCAGTTCTAAAATAATGATTTTTTTGTTATGTAATTTTCTTAATATTTTAGAGATTGCTTAGAGTTATCTCTCTGTTTCTGTCTCCAAAGTATGCACAATTAGCTTTTTTCGTTTTAGCAACAATTCACCTATCAGGAGATACACTCAGTTTAAAAAGTGATTTATCTCCCTATGAGAAGATTTTAGTGGGAGGTAATGGCTCAGTGAGTAGAGAGTTGGTGGGACTGGAGTATAGAAGTGTTTGAGGTTTGAGTTAAATTTTCAGAGAAAAATGATGCTCTGTATGTCAGAATTAAAGCCAATGAAATAATCTAATACATGTGACCTCTTATTAAAT
>NW_003852515.1:367994-394217 GCF_000181295.1 Otolemur garnettii | reverse complement strand
AAAAAAAATCACTTTTAGTTTTATTTATGATAGTTAACTGCTTCCTTCACTAGATGATGATTTGGATTGAGTTGATACATATTGCCAAATAATTATTTAGGTCCTGTTTATCTTTAGCTTAAAAATGTAATGACTTCAAAATAGAGTATTTAAGATTGTCTGATTTTTTTTTTTAAATCTGACATTCCCCTCTTGTTTTTCATGTAATTCTTGATTTAAACACTACCTTTCTAACTTAATGAAAATGAGTGAATGTGATTGAGGGTCTTTTTAACTTTGTCACTTTCTGCTTTTATCTTTAGGTTTATTGAATTCTTCTGTCAAAAGGAACTGTTTACAGAATGATTCTGAAGAACCAGCTCTGTCCTTAACCAGCTCTTGTGGGACACTTCTGAGGAAATGTTGCCATAATAAAAGCAATTCTCCTAATAATCCTGTAATCTCTCAAGATTTTGATTATAAAGAAGCAAAAATTAATGAGGAGAAACTGCAGCCATTTATAACCTCTGAAATGGATTATCTATCATGCCAGCAGGAAAGACAATGTGAAAATGATCCAAAAAGTGAAAATGTTTCAGCCATAAAAGAAAAGGTCCTGGCTACAGCATGTTACCCTGTAGTACATCATTCAGAAGTAGAATGTAGTGGTATGCACATTCAGTCTCAGAAAAGTCTTTTATATAACCATGATAATACCAGCACGCTGACTTTATCCTCCAAGGATCCTTGGTCAGAATCTGTTGTGATTTCCAGCAAGAAAGAGTCATATAAAATGTCAGAGAAAGAAAGACGTAAAAGTTGTAAAGTTGGTTTTGAGTTAACCAAAAATATTTTTGCAGAAAAGAATCAAGAAGTATGTTCTTTAAATGAAAATTCTAAAAATGCTGAGCCGTTACTCCCTGAAAATTACATAACAGCGTCACCTTCAGTGAAGGTACAATTCAACCAAAATAAGAATTTATCAATGATCCAAAAAGAAGAAACTACTTTAATTTCAAAAATACTTGACAATCCAAACTCTGAAGAACTTTTTCAAGACAATGAGAATTTTGTCTGTCAAGTAACTAATGGAAGGAATAATCTCATTTTAGGAAATTCTAAGGAACTTCCTGAGGCAGACCTTAGTTGTGTGAAAGAACCCTTTCTCGAGAACTCTACCATGGTAGTACATGCAGATGTAGGTGACAGACAGGCAGTCCAAGTGTTGATTACAAAAGAGTTGGACTCGTCAGATACAGTTTATGATTTTCCAGAGGAGAACAGAAACAGTGTAAAGCAGCATCTTAAAGTGACTCTAGATCAAGACTTAAAACCAGATACCTCCTTGGTTATAGATAAAAAGTCAAACAAAAATGATTGCATGGACAAACAGGCAGGACTCTTAAATCCAATTTCAAATCATAATTTTGGAGGTGGCTTCAGAACAGCTTCAAATAAAGAAATAAAATTCTCTGAACATAACATTAAGAAAAGCAAAATGCTTTTCAAAGATATTGAAGAACAATATCCTGCTAGTTTAATTTGTGTTGAAAGTATAAATGCCTTGGAGTTAAGGAATCAAAAGAAACTGAGCAAACCTCATATGCTTGTTTCAGAGTCAATTAATACTGTATCTTCGTATGTACAGAGTAGTCCTTTTGTTTCTAATTCTGAAAATAATCAGACACCTCCTCAGATGTTATTTTCGAAGCAAAATTTTAATTCAAATCATAATTTAACACCTAGCCAAAAGGCAGAAATTACAGAACTTTCTACTATACTGGAAGAATCGGGAAGTCAGTTTGAATTTACACAGTTTAGAAAACCAAACCTCATAATGCAGAGTAACACATTTGATGTGCCTGCAAACCAGATGAGTCTCTTAAATACCACTTCTGAGGAAAGGAAAGATGTTGATCTTAATGTCTCATCTGTTGGTCAGGTAGAAACCAGCAAGAAATTCGAAGGTGCAGTTCAAGTTAAACAAAAGTTCACTTGCTTGTCAGAAAACAACTGTAACAAAAGTGCTTCTGGTTATTTAACATGTGAAAATGAAGTGGAGTTTAGAGGCTTTTATTCTGCTCGTGGCAAAAAACTAAATGTTTCTAGTGAAGCTCTGCAGAAAGCTGTGAAACTGTTTGGTGATATTGAGAATATTAGTGAGGAAACATCTACAGAAGTAGATCCAAGAAGTTTCTCTTCAAGTAAATGTAACGATTCTATTGTTTCAGCATTTAAGATAGAAAGTCATAATAATACAAATTTAAATGAGAAAAACAATAAATGCCAACTAGTATTACAAAATATTGAAATGACTACTGACGCTTTTGTTGACAAAAGTACTGAAAATTGTAAGAGAAATATCATTGAAAATGATAACAAATGTGTTGCTGCTAATAGAAAAACTTGTAATTTAGGGGAATCTGATAGCAGTGACTCAGGTAAAAATGATACAATTTATATTCATAAAGATGCAAATGACTTGCCATGTACTGATCAGCATAATGTATATTTTAAATTACCTAGCCAGTTTGTGAAGGAGGGAAACACTCAAATGAAAGCAAGTTTGTCAGATTTAACTTGTTTGGAAATTGTGAAAGAGGAAGAAACCTGTTATGTTGATACTTCGAATAAAGAACAGTTAAATGCTAGTCATATGGACCAAAATAGAAAAGATTTTGAGGTTTTTGATATATCTTTTCAGACTGCAAGTGGGAAAAATATCAAAGTCTCCAAAGAGTCATTAAATAAAGTTGTAAATTTCTTTGATCCTAAAACAGAAGAAGAATTAAATAACTTTTTCTTGAATTCTAAATTACTGTCTGGCATAAGTAAGAACAAAGTGGACATTTTAAGTCATGAGGAAATAGACATGTTTAAAAATGAAATATTAAAGGAAAGTATTTCAATTGATACTCAAAACCAGTTATCAACCCTCCAGCAACAGCCTGAATGTGAAAACAAAAAGATCAAACAAGCTACCCTGTTGAGTTTTCATACAGCTAGTGGGAAAAAAGTTAAAGTTGCAAAAGAATCTTTGGAAAAAGTAAGAAATCTTTTTGATGAAGAAAAGCAAGCTATTAGTAAAATCAGTTTGAACAGTCAAAGAGCAAAGATCCAAAAGGACAGAGGGGAAAGAACATGTAAAGAAGGGCTTGTATTAGCATGTAAGACAGTTGAAATAACAACTGTCCCAAAATGTGAAGAAATGAATTCTCTAGGTGATAATGTTGAAAACCATGTTTCTAATCCAACTGCAGTGCTACCTAAGCCCTTAAGTGATCATTTCTATAGACAGTCTGAAAATATCAGTACACCAAATGTCTCCTTGAAAGTTAAAGTATGTGAAAATGTAGAAAAAGAAACAGCAAAAAGTCCTGCAACTTGCTACACAAACCAGTCCCCCTATTCAGCTGTTGAAAATTCAGCTTTAGCATTTTACACAGGGCATGGTAGAAAAATTTCTGTGAGTCAGGCTTCACTGTTTAAAGCAAAAAAATGGCTCAGAGAAGAATTGGGTGATCAGCCAGAAGAAATAAATTCCGATAAGGTTATATGTGCAAAGGAATACCCTGAGAATTATGTAGGAAATCCTTCACATGGAAGTGGTTCAAACAGTATTATAACTGAAAATGGCAAAAATCATCTTCCTGAAAAGCAAGATTCAGCTTATTTAAGTTTTAGTAGCATGTCTAACTATTCCTACCATTCTGATTTTTATTGTTCTCATGATTCAGGATATCTCTCAAAAAATACTACTGATTCTAGTATTGAGCCAGTGGTGAAGAATATTGAAGATGAAAGAAACATTAATTTTTCTGAAGTAACATCTACTGTAAGAGAAGCAAATGCATACCCACAGACTGTACACAAAGATACTTGTATTCAGAAACTTGTGACTAACTCTTCACTATGCACAAATGAAAATACAGCCTTTAAATTGTCTGTATCTAATTCAGATAATTTTGAAGTAGAAACACCTGCATTCAGCACAGCCAGTGGTAAAATAGTACATGTTTCACGGGAAACAATTAAAAAAGTAAAAGAAATATTTACAGACAACTGCAGTAAGGTAATTCAGATGGACACTAAAAGTAAATCTAGCACTTGCCAAACAAGAATTGTGTCAGATTATTACAAGACATTAGATGATTCAGAGGATAGTCTTCCTAACTCTACTGATGAAGAAAGTTCTATGCATTCGCATAAGATTTTTGCTGACATTCAAAACGTGCATATATTACGTGATCAAAGTATGCTTGGATTGGACAAAGTTTCTACACTATCACCATGTGATGTTAGTTTGAAAACTTCAAGTTTATGTAATACAGGAAAGTTTCCTGAGTTAGTCTCTTCTACAAATCCTGAGATTTTTAGCACAGCAAGTGGAAAATCCATACAGGTATCAGAGTCTTCATTACAACAGGCAAGACAGGTGTTTTCTGAGATAGAAGAGCATGCCAAGCAACACTTTTCAAAAGTATCCTTTAAAAATAATGAAGAGTATTCAGACCAGTTCACAAGAGAAGAAAAAGTAATTCATGTCCCACAAAAGTTAATATCCCAAAAAGGCTTTTCATGCAATGTGGTAAATTCACCTGCTTTCTCTGGATTTAGTACAGCAAGTGGAAAACAGGTTTCAGTTTCAGAAAGTGCCTTACACAAAGTTAAGGGAATGTTAGAGGAGTTTGATTTAATCAAAACTGACTGTACTCTTCAGCATCCACCTACATCCAGACCAGGTATATCAAAATTCCCTTCTCTTCCTTGTGTTGATAAGAGAACTGCAGAATATTCTATGAACTCTGAAATGAAAAAAGCCTACAGTACAGAATTTAAATTATTAAATAACTTTAATATTGAAAGTAACACTTCAGAGAATAACCACTCTATTAAAGTTCCTCCATATATGTCACAGTTTAAGCAAGACAAACAACAGTTGGTCTTAGGAACCAAAGTATCACTTGTGGAGAACATTCACATCTTGGGAAAAGAACAAGCTTTACCTAAAAACATAAAAATGGGAATAGGTAAAACTGAAACTTTTCCTGATGTTCCTATGAAAACAAATATAGAAGTTTCTTCTACTTATTACAAAGATTCAGAAAACTACTTTGAAACAGAAGCAGTGGAAATTGCCAAAGCTTTTATGGAAGATGGTGAACTGACAGATTCTGAACCATTAAGTCATGCTGAACACACTCGTTTTACGTGCCAAGAAAATGAGGAAACAGTTTGGTTAAATTCACGAATTGGAAAAAGAAGAGGAGATAACCATGTCTCATTTGGTAAGTGGTTATTTTTACTTACTGGTTTGCCAGTCCATTGTTTTTGTTTAGTAGTCTTAGTATACTAGTGATTAGAGTGTTGTAAGCGAAATATTTTTTTTTTTAGCTTTTATATGCCTAGTGATTTGACTTAGTATCTTGCATCTGTATACCAAGAAGTCATGTTTTGAGGGATGCTTAATGCATTTTTAGAGATTATTAATACAGTTATAATTGAGAAATTACTATGAAGTTTGAGTTTCTCTAGAGAAGTGGAACCATCATATTTTAACAAAATTTGCATAATACTAACTTGTTAATTGTTTTTGCATATATTTTGCTTACTAACTTTGCATATATATTAGAAGTTCAGGCTCTGGTTTTTATGAACTTTAAAAGTTAGTGTCTCGGGGCAGCACCTATGGCTCAAAGGAGTAGGGCGCCGGCCCCATATGCCAGAGGTGATGGGTTCGAACCTAGCCCCAGCCAAAAACTGCAAAAAAAAAAAAAAGTTGGTGTCTCTTTATACCACTTATTGGGTAATATATGCTACTTAATTACACTGCTTACGTGGCTAAGCCTCAATTTCCTTATCTATAAGATACAAATGACACTTCCCATGTGTGGGAAATTACTCCCATGCAGTAATTATGAGAATCAAAATAGTGTTATCTCAAGCACTGACTACTGATCTTGACACACATAGTAGTCAGCATTTGTAGAGTATTGGCTATTTTTCATCTAGGAGTTGTTCTGAAAACAGTATTGTGAGGAAATACTGTAGTATCATGATCTTAATGCTATTTGGGTTATATTCTGTCTTTTCAGTATATATCTAATAGCTTTGTTCAACTACAGTTATATGTTGCTTAACATGGATAAGTTCTGAGAAATGCGTACTTAGTGTACCTACACAAACCTGGTAGGAACACTACACACCTGGGCTGCATGTTGCTCCTAGGCTTGTTATACCTAGGAGTTCCACAAAGACTACACTGCCAAACAAGCCAAATTTAAAGCAGAGTCTTTTTATTGAAGAGCCGGCCAGCGACTGCCTCAGTGTCCCAACATGGGGTTTCTGAGAGCAGCCCCAAGTGCTTAAGGGATCAGGTTGTTTTTTTTTTTTTTTTTGAGACAGAGCCTCAAGCTGTCACCCTGGGTAGAGTGCTGTGGCATCACGGCTCACAGCAACCTCCAACTCCTGGGCTTGAGCGATTCTCCTGCCTCAGCCTCCCAAGTAGCTGGGACCACCAGTGCCTCCCACAATGCCCGGCTATTTTTTGGTTACAGCCATCATTGTTGTTTTTTGGCGGGCTCAGGCTGGATTCGAACCCGCCACCTTAGGTGTATGTGGCTGGCACCTTAGCCACTTGAGCCACAGGCACAGAGCCAAGGGATCAGGTTTTTAAGGCTTGGTCTGCATCCTGGTTGGTATGCAGGCTGTCCAGGTGCATCTGGGTAGGGTAGCAAGCAAGCATTGCACAGAAGCAGAATTTTGCAGTTAGCCATACATCATACCTCTTTGTTTTAATATTTTCCCTACCTGGTATTTCTTAAAGGTCATTCTGGGGATAGTTGGTACTTCCCAAGCCGTTTCTCAGGGGAGTTAGTTAAGCAAGAAGTTAGTGAGTACTTTCCCTCTATCTTGGGAGCGAACCAGACTTACTCCATTTTGTTGAAGGCTTGCGGCCCAGAAATTTGCCAGGAGTTAACTGTTATTTTTCTACTTTAGCCTAGGCCTAACACTCCCTAAGTTGTACAAGATGTTATAGTAATGAATACTGTAGGCAATTGTAGCATAATGGTGTTTGTATATCTAAATATAGGAAAGGTACAGTAAAAACACTGTATCATAATCTTATGGGATCACCATTGTATTTGTCCTCTGTCTTCACAGAAATGCTGTTACATGACTGTATTAGGTTACTTGGTTATGTATGTGTTTTTCCTGTCAGGTCTCTGGGAATAATCTTAAATAATCTGTTGATTAGTTATAATTAAAGTAAATGCCAAAACTAACTCTACAACTTCTGAGTGGATGATCTTATAGAACTACCTCCTTTTAAAATCCTATAAACTCATAGATTATTTGAGTTATCAGAAGTACTTGTGCTCTGTCCCTCCATATTATAAAGACCCTGAATCCTGTCTATTCATTCTACTACTGGTGCCTTTTGCCAGTAAGTGATCCTGGTTGATACAGATGTACTTAATCAAGTGTTATCCAGGTCACTATGTAGAGTTAAGAGGTAAGTTTGTAATACTTAAACTCTTTGCTGTCCTTTACTGTAAAATTTTGAAGTGTGTGTGCTTAAAGGTATTCATAATTCTTTTGTAGAAAATAATAGCTTTGTTTATAGCAATCCATTGTGTTCATATGCATAATGACATAGGTTGACTTTCTACCTAGGGAAAAAAATCAAGTTTATAAATGTTTTCAACAGTGTTACTCTTTAGTTTTCCTTATTTCTGTTATGTATGTCACTTAACAGCTTCTGGTTATTTGACCAGTATAGGTCCTTGTTAAACAATTAAACTACTTTATAATGATCTAACACTTGTTAAAGCCCTGCATGGACATTTTTACTTATTATATTCTACAAATTTGTTCCCTGTAGTAAAGCACCAAAAAGAAAAATACCTCAGCATTGACACAGAAATGCATAACTATGGTTTAATCTTAGCCTCTAGAATTTTTAAATAACAGGTGTTACTATTACTGATGTTTTTGAAATTTGGTAAATTTTAAAAACTTTGGTCTTATTCTAATTCAGGGTTCTGTATAACAAAGTCCTCCTTGAGTTTAATGCCTGCCGCCCTCAAATATAAAATTTTTTTATTGCCAGAATTATATTTTGTGCCAGTTTACTAAGTAGTTTATCTGTGGTATCTGGTAACATCTGTTTATACATAGGTAGTATTAAACAGTGGTATTTTTTTAAATGGTAAAAAAATTAATAAAAATTAAATTGATACTAAAAAATGAATTTTGTCATTCAAAGTAGAATGGTCACTTTTTTTTTTTTTTTTGAGAGTCTCACTTTGTCACCCTTGGTAGAGTGCCATGGCATCATAGCTTACAGCAGTCTCAAACTTTTGAGCCTCAAGTGATCCTTCTTGCCTCCCCTCCCAAGTACCTGGGACTATGGGCGCCCGCCACAATGCCTGGCTATTTTTAGAGACAGAGTCTCACTCACTCTTTTTTAGGCCAGTCTCTAAACCCTGAGCTCAGGCTGTTCACTCACCTCAGCCTCCCAGAATGCTAGGATTACAGGCATGAGGGAACACACCCAGCCAGAATGGTCACTATTTAAATTACAGTTATTATGATTTACAACACAGAAATGCATAGCTTGCTTGAGTTATGGTTTAGTCTTACCCTGTTAGCCTCTAGAATTTTTAAATAAGTGTTACTACATGCATTACTAATATTTTATTGTAATTTGGTAATTAATATATTGTAAGAGTTAGTACTTTAGTTTTAAAAAGTGGACTATAGTCTTTTGAAAGGTAAAACTGATATTTGCTTCAAAAACATGTATGGAAATTTATCTTTAGGAGAACCTTCAATCAAAAGAAACTTGTTAAATGAATTTGACAGGATATTAGAAAATCAAGAAAAATCGTTAAAGGTTTCAAAAAGTACTCCAGATGGTAAAATTTTCTTTTTATTTTTATCTCCTCCTCACAGATACTATATGTAATAGTCTTAAAATTATTTTTCCCAGTTCTTTTGAGTATGTGTATTGGAAGAGATTTACAATGCAGTTTAATATGTGTTGCCTTATTTGAAAGTGGACTTTTCCTTCATAATACCTAGTATAATGCCAAGGTAATTGGAAAATATACTTATAAAATGATGACCTTTTTATTTTAGAAAGGTGTAAGAATTTAGTAAATACTGGTATTTTAAATCTGAGATTTTATAGTTCAGTAAGGCTTTTGAGCCCCCAGCATTCCACCAAAATCAGTCTTTGCTAAATTACAGTGATCTCCATGTTGCCAAATCAAGTGAGCGTTTCTCAGTCCTCATTTGACTCTTATCTTTTAGCCACATTTGACATAGTTGATCACTCTTCTCCAGAACACCACTCTCTCTTTGTTCTCCTTCTAGATGGCAACTCCTTCTCCCTCTCATTAGCTTTTTCTTCCTCATTTTTTCCTTACTTTAAATAAGAGTGCCCCAAGGCACTCTGTCTTTAGATCTCTTTTTTACCTAAACTTCATTAGTTGCCAAAGTTATATATGCAGCTTTAGCCTGTCCCTGAATTCGGACTGATTGATTTGCTACTTGATACATCTCTACTTGGATTTCTAATATGCACCTCAAAGTTATTGTAGCTACTACTGAACTCATGATTCCATCCTTGCCCCAGACAAACCTGTTCTTTCTCTTGCCTTTCCTTTTTCATTTTGCTGGTTGATCTCATCAAAACTTTGATGTGTTTTATTACTCCTTTGTTTCCCTATACTCCATCCAGAGCTGTGGAACCTGTGGATTTCTGATTTCAAGATGGCTGTTTATCGTTCTGTACTGCACCCTTTTTCATAAAAGAATTTATTCTGTAAGTTTTGGATTCAGTCAAAAGGCTGCACTCAAGGATCCAGAAGGCCACAGGTGGCAGAACCCATCAATAAGTTCTGTAGGTTCTGCCTTCAAAGAAGAATTTGATCACTTCCTTTTACCTCTACCCTACCACCCTAGCTTCTAGCTGATCTCCAACTTTTGCCTTTGCCCCTCCTTGAGGCTGTTCTCACCACTGCAACCAGAATCATCCTCCTGGTCAGATGACGTTACTTGACTTCTTAAAACTCTATGGCCTTTATGTTATTTAGGCTGAAATCCAAACTTCTAACCATTGAATGCTTGAAAATAAAATAAATGTAACTATTGCTCACTACATGTTTGGTTTCTGAGTTTGGATAGGAAGAGTTCAATTAGTGAGGAATGATTATATTAAACTATAAAGGCTTAGTTCTGAAACATGGGTAAGTCTCACAAGAAGCGGAAACAATTTGGAATTTTCTGACTCATCTCCCATTTGATGATAGAAATTTGAAAGTTATCTCAAAAGCAGGACAATTTGAATATTCAGGAAACTGCACTTAATTCTGTTTTTCTGCTAACTTTGTTTACTAAACCTTAATATGCATAGGAATTCTGAGCAGGGTCAAAAACTAAAGCCATGGTGCACAGTAGTTACGGCTCCAGCCGTGTGCACCACAGGTGAGGGGTCTGAACCTGGCCCTGGCCAGCTAAAGAACAATGACAACTGCAACAAAAAGAATAGCCAAGAGTTGTGGCAAGCGCCTGTAGTCCTAACTACTCAGGAGGCTGAGGCAAAAGAATTACTTAAGTTTGTGGTTGCTGTGAGCTGTGATACTACGGCACTCTACCAAGGGTGACATATGAGACTCTGTCTCAAAAAAAAACTAAAGCCGTGATCTCTGTTCTTTATGAGAATATAAGTAATTTGTAGGATAATTTTTACTGTATTTATTACTTGATAAACTATCTTTTGAATCTGCTTAAGATGCAACATTGCAGCTACTGAAAAAATGGTATTAAATAGTATTACATATGTACACAAATCTTGTCTTTTTAAAAAAATTAGTTTTGACATAGTCCAGGGAAAAGTACATGAAAGAACATGTATTTAATTCTAACATTGCTACTGATGTTGCATAAAATTATTATCTTAAAATTATCTTAACTCCCCTTTTGGAATTATTTTGATTCAGTAATTATTCAGTATTTATTTGATCACCTTATTTTATTTTTTTCAAATGATTTTTTTCAGTGGAATCATCACTCACCACGTGCCAGTTATTGATTCTTTCCTTCTAACTTTCATTTTTAACTTGGTCACTCACATACTTTATTGTTTTGTTTAAGTATTTAATTTATTCCTGATGATCTTTTTTTCTTTAGAATATTACAGGGGCACATGTGTTTTGGCTATATGAATTGCTTTTGTATAGTTCAAATCAAAGTTATAAGTGTGCCCATCACCTACATAAATATGCATTATACCCATTAAATGGGATTTTACTTATTCTTCCCCCACCCCACCTGTTTGATTTCTGTTGAGTTTAACTTCTCTATGTGCATGTGTGTGTTGGATTGATTATTTCCAATTTAATAGTGAGAACATGTGGTGTTTGTTTTTCCATTCTTGTGATACTTCACTTAAGAGAATGGTCTCTAGTTCCATCCAGGTTATTATACATATAACGGGCATTCGTTCACCTTTTTAATGGCTGCATAGTACTCCATGGTATTAAATATACCATATTTTTTATTAATTCACTCATGTACTGATGGGCACTTGGGTTGATTGCACATCTTTGCAATTATGCTGCAAGAAACATTTTAGTACAAGTGTCTTTTTGATAAAATGACTCTTTTTTCCTTTGGGTAAGTATCCTGGATCAAATGGTACATTTACTTTTAGTTCTTTGAGATATCTCCATACCCACCAACAATGTGTAAGTGTTCCTTTCTCTCCACATCCATGCCAGCATCTGTTGTTTTGGGACTCATTGTTAAAAGGCATTCTTACTGGAGTTACCTGATACCTCATTGTGGTTTTGATTTGCATTTCCCTGATAAAGATTCTGAGCATTTTTTCATATGTTTATTGGCTATTAGTTTTTCTTCTTTTGAAAAGCTGCTGTTCATGTCTTTTGCCTGCTTTTTTAGGGGGTTGATATTTTTCTTGCTGATTTGCTTGGGATTTGCATAGAGTCTGGTTATTAGCCTTTATATATCTGATGATATATAGCATACAAATATATTTTCTCCCATTCTGTAGGTTGTCTGTTTGCTCTATTGATTATTTCCTTGGCTGTGCAGAAACTTTTTAACTTAATAAAGTCCCATGTGTTAGTTTTTCAGGGCCTAGGCTAATATCTACAAGAGTTTTTCCAACATTTTCTTCTAGAATTCTTATAGTTTCATGCCTTAAGTTTAAGTCTGTTATGAATCTTGAATTAATTTTTGTGAATGATGAGAGATAATGATCCTATTTCGATCTTCTACATGTAGCTATCCAATTTTCCCACCACCCTTTCTTAAATTGGGACTCTTTTTTTTTTTTTTTAATTAAATCATAGCTGTGTACATTGAGCAATTATGGGGTACAATGTGCTGGTTTTATATGTAATTTGAAATATTTTCATCAAACTGGTTAATAAATTGGGACTCTTTTCACCAGAGTATGTTTTTGTCTGCTTTGTCAAAGATCAGATGGCAGTGTGAGGATGGTTTTATATCTGATTCAGTGGTCTGTTTCTGTTTTTGTGCAAGCATCATGCTGTTTCAGTTGCTATAGCCTTGTAGTGTAGCTTGAAGTCTAAAAATGTGATGCCTCTTGATTTGCTCTTTTTCCTTAAGGTTTGGCTATTTGGGCTCTTTGTTCCATACAAAGTATAGAATTTTTTTCTTCTAAGATCTATGAGAAATGACACTGATATGGGTATTGCACTGAATCTGTAAATTAGGGTAGTATAGATGTTTTAACAATGTTTATTCTTCCAATCTGTAAGCATGATTTGTTTACATCCTCTGCAATTTCCTACCTCAGTTATTTGCAATTCTTTTTGTAGAGATCTTTTATCTCATTGGTTAAACATATTCTTAGGTATTTTATTTTCTTTGTTGCTATTGTGAAAGGTATTGAGTCTTTGATTTCATTCTCAGCTTTACCGTTGTTGGTATATAGAAATGCTACTGATTTGTGCATATTGATTTTGTAACCTGAGACTCTGCTGAATTTATTTATGAATTCCGGCTGTTTATTGACAGAATCTTTGAATTTTCTGCATAAAGATTATATTGTTAGTAAAGAGTGATAGTTTGACCTCCTCTTTCCCTATCTGAATACCTTTGATTTCCTTCTCCTACCTGCCTGATTGCTCTCTCTGGGATTTCCAGCACTGTGTTGAATAGAAGTATGAACAGTGGGCAACTTTGTTTAGTTCTGAATGTAAGCAGGAATGCTTTCAGTTTTTCCCTGTTCAGTATGGTGTTGGCTGTGGGACTGTCATGTATGTCTTTTATAATTTTGAGGTATGTTCCAGCTATACCTATTTTGTTAAGGGATTTTATCATAAGAGAATGCTGAATTTTATCAAAAAAAATTTTTTTGCATCTTTAAAGATGATTGTATGATCTCTGTTTTTGCTTCAGTTTATGGATTTACATATGTGGAACCATCCTTGCATACCTAGGATGAATCCCAGATCATGGTGAGTTTTATTTTTTGGAGACAGAATCTCACTGCTACCCATGGTAGAGTGCCCTGGCTTCACAGCTCACAGTAACCTCAAACTCTTGGGCTTAAGTGATTCTCTCGCCTCAGCCTTCATTTAGCTGGGACTATAGGTGCATACAATTCCAGGCTGTTTTTTAGAGATGAGGTCTCACTCTGGCTCAGGCTGGTCTCAACTTGTGAGCTCAGGGTATCCACCCACCTTGGCTACATTACCCTGTCATGGTGGGTGAGCCACCATGCCCTGCATGTTGGTTTTTTTTTTTTTTTAATGTGCTACTTAATTTAGTTTGCTAGAGTTTTGTTGAGAATTTCTGCATCTATATTCGTAAGAAATGTTGGTCTGTAGTTTTTCTTGTTTTGTTGTGTCCCTTCCTGGTTTTGGTATCAAGGTGATACTGGCTTCATAGACTGATTTAGGAAGGATTCCTTCCTTCTTGATGTTCTGAAATAATTTCTATAGTATGGATACTAGTTTTTCTTTGTAGGTCTAGCAAAATTCAGCTGTAAAACCATCTGGTCTGAGATTTATTTACAATGAAAGACTTTTTATTGTTTGAATTTTGTTACTCAATGTCAATTTGTTTAGGAATTCTGTTTCTTCCTGGAAGACCCTAGACAGATTGTGTATTTCCAATAGTTTGTCCATTTCCTCAACATTTTCAAGTTACTATATGCATAGAGATTTTTATAGTATTCAGAAATGATAGTTTGTATTTCTGTGGTATCATTTGTAATACCTCCTTTTTCATTACTGATTAAACTTATTAGGGCCTTTCTTTTCTATTTCTGGTTAATGTAGAGAGAGGTCTACTGATTTTGTTTATTTTTTCAAAGAACCATTTTTTTTTCAATAATCTTCTGTATAATTCTTTTGTTCATTTAGTTATCCTCTGACTTTAGTTATTTCTTTTCTTCTGCTGGGTTTGGGATTGGTTTGCTTGTCCTTTTCTCATGCCTTGGGATGATTCATTGGATTGTTAATTTGTGATCTTTCCATCTTTTTGATGTAGGCATGTAAGGCTATAAATTTTCCTCTTAGGACTGCTTTTGCTGAATCAAACCACAGATTTTTTTTGTTTGTTTTTAATTTATTGTTGGGGATTCATTGAGGGTATGAGAAACCAGGTTACACTGATTGCATTTGTTAGGTAAAGTCCTTCTTACAATCCTGTCTTACCCGCAAAAGGTGTGGCATACACCAAGACCCCACCCCCCTCCCCACCCCACAGATTTTGATAACTTATGTCCCCTTTGTCATTTAGTTTCCTCAAACTTCTTCAAATCTTTTGATTTCCATCTTAATTTCCTCCTTTACCCAATAATCTTTCAGCAGTGAGTTGTTTAATTTCTTATTAAGCTGTCCCCCTAGGTAGAGTGCTGTGGCATCACAGCTCACAGCAACCTCCAATTTCTGGGCTCAAGCGAATCTTCTGCCTCAGCCTCCCAAGTAGCTAGGACCACAGTCACCTGCCACAACACCCGGCTATTTTTTGGTTGCAGCCATCATTGTTGTTTGGCAGGCCTGGGCTGGATTTGAACCCGCCACCTTAGGTGTATGTGGCTGGCATCTTAGCCACTTGAGCCACAGGCGCCAAGCCTGAGTTATTTAATTTCCATGACCATAGAATTGATTGCTTCTGTTGGGATTGATTTCTAATTTTATTCCACTGTCATCTGAGAAGATAATTTCTGTTTGTTTGTTTGTTTTTAATTTCTGGAGACATGTTTTGAAGCTTAAGATGTGATCAATCTTAGTGAATATTCCATGTGCTGATGGAAAGAACGTCTATTCAGTAGTTTTTGGATAGGATGTTCTTTAAATATCTCTTAGGCTGGTTTGTTCTAGAGTCCCATTAAGTCCAATGTCTCTGTTTCATTTCTGCTTGGAGGATCTGTCTAGCTCTGTCAGTGGGATGTACCTGGCTGTTATGTTGCTGCTGATTATTATTTTGCTTAGATCTAGTAGGATTTATTTTAAGAATCTGGGCACACCTGTGTTAGGTGAATATATTTTTAGGATTTTCCTGTCTTGTTGAATTGCTCCCTCTACCATTATATAATAACCATTTTGTCTTTCTTTACTATTGTTGATCTGAAGTCTATGTTGTCTGATGTGAGAGTGGCTATACTAGCTTTCTTTAGGTTTCCATTTGCATAAAATATTGTTTTCTATCCTTTTACCTTGGAATCTGAATGAGTCCTTGTTAGATGGGTTAGATGTGTTTCTTGGAGACCAAAGATACTTGGCTTGTATTCTTTTATCTGTTTAACCAGTTTGTGTCTCTTAAGTTAGGAATTCAAGCCATTCACTTTTCTGTAAAATGTTAAGTGTGGTGGATTTTGTTTTGATTTTGTTGTTGTTGTTGTTGTTGTTGTTGTTGTTGTTTTGTTTTGAGGCAGAGTCTCATTCTCTTGCCCTGGGTAGAGTGCTGTGGCATCATCATAGCTCACAGCAACCGCAAACTCCTGGGCTCAAGTGATCTCCTTGCCTCAGCCTCCCAAGTAGCTGAGACTACAGGCATGTGTCATCACACCCTGCTAGTTTTTCTCTTTTTAGTAAGAACAGGGACTCAGTCTTACTCAGTCTGGTCTCCAACTCCTAAGCTTATGTAATCCACCCACCTCAGCCTCCCCAGAGTGCTAGGATTATAGGTGAGCCACCGCACCTGGCCATTTGTTATACTTCTTGAGTTATTATGGTATATGGGTTCTGAACTTTAGCTTTGGGGTAATTTTACACTGGTAGGTGTCTATTATGCTGATCTATGTATAATGCAAATCTGAGGGCAGGTGTAGTTATAACAAATTCCCTCAATGTTTGCTTGTCTGAAAAAAAGACTTAATTTCTCTATCGAAGGTGAAACTTAATTTAACAGGATACAAAATCCTAGGCTGGTAGTTCTGTGTAAAAGATGATGATAGCAGCCCACTCCCTTCTGGCTTGTAACTTTTCTGTTGAGAAGTCTGCAGTTATTTTGATGGGTTTCCTTACAGGTCAGTTGTTGCTTACCTCTAGCTGCTTATGGAGTTTTCTCTTTCATTTTGACTTTGGCCAGGTTGAATACTGTGTGTCTTAGAGGTGTCTTATTTGCTATGAATCTTCTTGATGTTCCATGACCATCTTATATTTGGCTCTCTGGTGACACTAAGGATGTCTTTCTCAATAATTCCCTCAAATAGATTTGCCATGCTTTTAGTGCTTTCTTCTCCCTGGGGGATACCTATAATTTTATGTTTGTTCACTTCAAATAGTTTCATCTTTTCTAAGTAGTGGTTCTGCCTTTATTGTTCTCTTCTCTGCCTCTTTAAATCATTAGGTTAGCTCAAGAGCCTTTTCTTCAAGCTCTGAGATCCTTTCTTCTTGGTTTAATCTGTTGCTGAAACTTTTTTACTATGTTTTAAAAATCCCTGAATGACTAGGCATTTCTTTAGTTCTGTTATATCCCTTCTAATGGCTCTAGCATGAGAGCATCAGAACCAAGACTAAGGGGGAAGCCAGAAGCAGAGCTGCTGAGCGGTGCCTGTGAGCCAAAAGCTGGGCTTTGCAGATGGCAGGGGTGATCCCACCTGGAGGGAAGAGTCAGGACCAAGCAGGCAGGAAGCACTTGGGGCTGATTAAGAATAGGCTATTCGGCTCGGCGCCTGTGGCTCAAGCGGCTAAGGCACCAGCCACATACACCTAAGGTGGCGGGTTCGAATCCCCAGCCTGGGCCCGCCAAATGATGATGGCTGCAACCAAAAAAAAATAGCCAGGCATTGTGGCGGGCGCCTGTAGTCCCAGCTACTTGGGAGGCTGAGGCAGGAGACTCGCTTGAGCCCAGGAGTTGGAGGTTGCTGTGAGCATGATGCCATGGCACTCTACCCAGGGGGATAGCTTGAGGCTCCGTCTCAAAAAAAAAAGAATAGGCTATTCAACAGAGTCAGGGGTCCTGCAGATGCCAAGTCAGGCAGGCAGAGGCAGGTTCCAGCACCCTAAGGAGAGACCCCAGAGTTTTCCGTGCCCCACCCTGGGCCTGCTGAAGTAGTCCGGAGCCCCTCAGGTCAGAGCCTGCTACTCCCCAGTCAATTCCTGTGTTTAGATTCTGTTGTGCTGTAGGAAGGAGAGAAGTACTTGGCTTCAAGTCACATAGTACAGCTCAAGGAAGTCATAAGACAGTCCACTTCCTCCCCAGATTGGTACAGACCTGGCACAGTGCTACACCTGAGAGTTCAGGATGGCTTTAGTTGCTGCATGGTCCCCACCACACTTGTATGGTGTAGTGCCTCTGCAGTCCAACCCAGCAAAGGGCTATGGGGGTGGTGGGTACTGTCCTACAGTTTAGTTTGCACTGCACCAGCAGGGCAAGTGCTAGGCTCCAACACTCTGTCATCCTGTTGTTCTCCTTGCTTTCTCTGATCTCATTGTATGTATCATCCCATTGTTGTTGTTTTTTTTATCCACACTAAGTATTCCACGTTGTTTTGCTGTGATTTCACAGTGCCGCCTCAGAGAACAGTGATCTGTATATAGGCAGCTGCTTGCACTTTTTCACTTCTTTCCTTGGGAGCAGTATGCTGGCAGGCTGCTTTTGGTTTGCCATTCCTCCCCCCCCTTCTTATTATGAACGTTTTCACAGAAAAGTTGAGAGGATATAATGAATGCCTACGTATTCCCCATCTTGATTTAGTAGTTGTTATTATTTTGCTGTTTCTTATCTAAGATTTAGACATATGTACACATGGTAATATACCTATATAAATTTGTTTATGTGTGTGTTTGTGTGTGTGTGTATATATAGGTATATGTATATTTTTGCTGGATTCTTTGAATGTTAGTTTCAGACATACTGACTTCTTAATAAAGGTATAACACAGAGCAATATCACCAAAGAAAATTTCCTAATGTCTGATACAGTTTAATCTATCATAGTCCCCTCTTGCCTTTTTAAATTTTTTATTTCATTTTCTGTAACACTGACACTTTAAAGTACCAACCCAGTTATTTTGTGGACTGTCCTACATTTTGAATTTGTCTCCTTGTGGTATCGTTTAATTTGCTCTATTCTCCATTTGGGTAGAACACTTGAATTGGATTAGGCTATGCATTTTTGGCAAGAATGCCTTATAAAAGAGTTGTGTATGTGTATGGCATCATATCAGGAGCATAAATGTCAAGTGATTTGATGACTTGGTTAAAATGCTAACTGCAAGATCACTTCATTGAAATGGTCTATTTTCCTTTTTGCAATTAGCAACTAATCTGTGGGATGATACTCTGGTACTTTGAGAATATCCAGATTACTCAGCAATCTTTAAGTCACGATTTTAACATCTATTGATAATATTTGCCTGAATTGATTATTTACTTGGAGGTTGAAAAACTGTTTTTCAAATTGTTATTCCTTTTCCATTTATTAGCTATTAATCTTCAACAAAGAAGAGCTTTCTCTTAACAACTAGAGATTAACTATAGCTCTACCTCAAAAGGCAAAGGAAAAACTTAATATTCCCCCTCTAATTATAGTTTTTCACAGTAAGGAGCAATTATGGGTAGTCGTTACTGTTAATGGTAGTGAATAATTTGTTGAGTAAAATTGATATCTTGAATTTTCATAATATATATATAAAGTTTATAGGTAAAACATTATAAATAATATACTTAACAAAAAGAAAACATTCTTTTTGATGTTTAAATCATCTGCAATTTGAAAGTAGAAACATCTTCAAACTATTTTCCAAGGGTTTTGGGTATTTTTCTTTTTATTTTGACTATACATTGGTTAATCTTTGAGTACCTCCTTTTTTAAAAAAAATCAAGATTTGTGTGCTAGGTGTGTTATAGCTGCTGCTAGTATTACTGTTTTTGTAATACTAAAATTATTTGCTGTATCTTGTATTAGTGGTAAAATTCAGGGTCCGAAAGAGGATTTGTTTATGTAGATTACAGCTATTGTTGTTCACCATGTTGGATATTAAAATTTATAACATTTAATATTTGTAATATTATATATTGGTCACTTGGAAAATGTTAGTTCACTGAGTTATGAAGTAATGTCCACCAAAGTTGATAATTTTATTATATGGTATTAATAATCACTTTTCTTCATGTCATTACTGATCTAATCTGGAAAGTTTAAGTATTAGAAAGTAGTCAAGCCAGATATAAACTTTCCAAATTTCTTTTTTTTTTGAGACGGAGCCTCAAGCTATCCCCCTGGGTAGAGTGCCATGGCATCACACTCACAGCAACCTACAACTCCTGGGCTTAAGCGAGTCTCCTGCCTCAGCCTCCCAAGTAGCTGGGACTACAGGCGCCCGCCACAACGCCTGGCCATTTTTTGGTTGCAGCCATCATCATTGTTGTTTGGCGGGCCCGGGCTGGGGATTCGAACCCGCCACCTTAGGTGTATGTGGCTGGCGCCTTAGCCGCTTGAGCCACAGACGCCGAGCCCAAATTTCTAATTTTCATTTAAAAGCTTGAATTTTACCACTGCCAACAAATATTGTCACTTGTTTTCCTTATGGCTGACAATTCTCATTTTATTCATTTTTGACAATTATGTTAGATTCGTTTGTTTCCATCTGTTTCCGATATTAGGATTTGCTTTTTCTTATTTAATTTTATATTTAAAGAAGTAAAATAGTTCATTTATCAAAACTACAGAGAGGTTTTTTTATTATTATTAAATCATAGCCATGTACATTAATGCAAACGTGAGAACAATGTGCTGTTTTATATACAATTTGAAATGTTTTCATCAAACTGGTTAACACAGCCTTCACGGCATTTTCTTAGTTACTGTGTTAAGACATTTATATTCTACACCTAGTAAATTTCACATGTACCCTTGTAAGATGCACCATAGGTGTAGTCCCACCAATTACTCTCCTTCCACCATCCTCCCCCCTCCCTTCCCTCTCTCCTTTCTCCTTCTTCTTAGGCTATAATTGGGTTATAGCTTTTATAAGAAAGCTATAAATTGGTTTCATAGTAAGACTTGGATACTTTTTCTTCCATTCTTGAGACACTTTGCTAAGAAGAATATGTTTCAGCTCCATCCATGTAACCATGTAAGAGGTAAAGTCTTCATCTTTCTTTAAGGCTGCATAATATTCTGTGGTGTACATATACCACAATTTATTAATCTATTCATGGGTCAATGGGCATTTGGGCTTCTTTCCAAATTGACTTAGCAATTATGAATTGGGCTGCAATAAACATTCTGGTACAAATATCTTTGTTATAATGTGATTTTTGGTCTTCTGGATATATACCTAGTAGAGGAATTGTAGGATTGAATGGCAGGTCTATTTTTAGATCTCTAAGTGTCCTCCAAAAATCTTTCCAAAAGCAACATATTAGTTTGCATTCCCACCAGCAATGGAGAAGTGTTCCCTTTTCTCCACATCTACGCCAGCATCTCTAGTTTTGGGATTTTATGATGTGGGCTACTCTTACTGGAGTTAGATGATATATCAAAGTAGTTTTGATTTACATTTCTCTGATGATTAAGGATGATTAAAGGATGATGAACATGTGTCTGTAGGCTGTGCGCCTGTCTTCTTCAGAGAAGTTTCTCTTCAAGTCCCTTGCCCACCCTGAGATCAGATCACTTGTTCTTTCCTTGCTAATATGTTTGCGTTCTCTGTGGATTCTGTTTATTAAACCTTTTTTGGAGACATAACCAGCAAATATCTTCTCCATTCTGAGGGCTGTCTGCTTGCTCTACTTACTGTGACCTTGGCTAGGCAGAAGCTTTTTAGTTTGATCAGGTCCCAGTAGTGTATTTTTGATGTTGTGTCAATTGCCCAGGGGATCCTTCTCATAAAATATTTGCCCTGCTTCTTTGAGCCACAAGTGCCATCCAGGATGTCTTATTTTTATTAAGTATTATACAACATTCTACATTTATTCAAATACAATTAAGCCCTCTCCTTCTGGAACCTGTCAGGGGGAACCGACCTTGTTGGTGGGCCTGGTGCTAGTGATGTGTGAACTCCTTTCCCCTAGCCATTTGCACATGAGACTGTGGTTACCACAGCGCACTTGCACAAGTGCGAACGGCTTGGAGAAAGGAGCTGTGGCAGATAAAAGGCATTCCAGTCTTCCTTACTACTCCATACCAAAATATATGCTGCATAGCCACACCCGTCACTAGGTCTTATTATGGGGAAGGGCTTATATTTAACAAATGCATAGAAATCCTGCTAGGGCTTATTTGGGGAGTAGGTCTTATTTGGGGGAAAACACAGTAGTTATGACAAATTTCTTCAACATGTGAATGTCATTAAAGTAATTAATTTCTCTATCATAAATGAAACTCAGTTTGCTGGATATAGGATCCTGGGTTGAAAGTTATTTTGTTTTAGGAGATTAAAAGTCAATGACCGCTCTCTTCTAGCTTGAAAGGTTTCAGCAGAGAGATCTGCAGTCATTCTAATATTCTTCCCCTTGTAGGTTATGGTTTTCTTACATCTGGCTGCTTTCAGAATTTTCTCCTTAATATTAACTTTAGTGAAGTTGATTATGATGTGTCTAGGTGTTGTCTTATTTGGGTTGAGTCATGCTGGGGTTCTGAAACTATCTGCTGTCTGCATTTCAGAATCTCTTGGCATGTCTGGAAAGTTCTCCTTCATAATCTCATGAAAAAGGGCCTCTGTGCTTTGTGAAGTAATTTTATTGCCTTCAGGAATTCCTATAAGGCGAATATTATTTTCTTCGAATTATCCCAGAGCTCTCTGAGAGAATGATCCGTTTTTGGTCTCCATTTCTCTTCCTCTTTGAACACTTGGGAGTGTTCAAAAGCTTTGTCTTCAATGTCAGAAATCCCTTCTTCTGCTTGCTCCATTCTATTACTGATGGATTCTACTGTATTTCTCAGATCTTTGAGGGCTGAAAATTCTTGTCTCGGTGTGTCAAAATCTTTGGTGATTTTGTCTTTGAATTCTTGAGACAACTTTTGAATTACTCCTTGAATTTCTATTTCTGACTTTACCTCCATTCTATTAATCTTATTTGCAATCCAAACTCTGAATTCGATTCATGACATCTCAGCCATTTGTCTATGAATTGGATTTTCAGTTGTGTCTGCCATATTGTTCCTTGGGGGAGTTGATCTACTCTGGTTATTTATGTTACTGGAGTTTTTCTGCTGATTCCACCCCATGATTATTTTACACTGTTTGGCTAGATGACCAGATAAGGTGAAGTTGTGTTGGGGGACTCCTAGAGTAGTGATTAGCCAGTCCTTTGCCCAAGAGCTGTGACTGGTGTCTGTACCTTTTCCCTTAGAGCTTTGCAAAGGACCTGTGCAGTGCTATGGCCTGAGACACTGGAGACTTACTTGGTGTGGTGGGACTAAGTGGCTCTGTCTTGTTTTCAGCTGGTCTCTGTCCTACCCTAGTGAATTAGTTACTCTGGGTTGAAGTCTCAGCTGTGGAGAAATGCCAGCAATTAAGTCACCCCACCCCCCACAGGCAACAACTAGAAAAGGAAAATCAAACCTTCCCATAACCACACAACCAGGATACCACTTTGGATAGTCCTTAAGTGATTGGGCCAGTCTGAGAGAACCAAATCAATTGTCCCAGTCAGCACCTGGTCTCAAGTGAGGGAGTTCAAAAGGTCTCTGGCAACTAGTTAGCAGGGGTCTGCTGGCAGCTCATGAATGCCTCATTCTGATACTCCATTGAGTCAGAAGGACCTCCCCCTCACCCCCCCAGTAAATGAATTAGTCTGGGAAGGTTGATGCCTCCTTCCCCACCTTGCACTTCTCTCCCGCCCAGTCACTGGTAACCCCACAGGGCTTTGACCCAGTTCCCTCCAATGAGCAGATGCCCCAGGGGGTTGAGCCTACCTGAGTCACAGAGAGATCTTACGTCTTCTTGGCCAGGCCTCCACACTCTGCCACCATCCAGCAGGGGAAGTTGAGGCCTGACAACCTCAGGTGGTTAATGAAAACTGGGGTGGTTCACTCATTTCCAGCCCTGCCCCTGATGTTGGTGACACTTATATTTGCACAGAATTTGTGATTCTATCCTGGCGACTTTCTCCTGTGGACCAGGAGCTGTTTGAGTTCACAGAAACTGCGACTCAGCCCCAGTCTGTGCAGCTGCCTGGAACTGGTGTTTCTGTTTCCCCTATAGTCTTGTTGGGGTGGGTGCAGTTAGCGCTCACACTCCACTTGGAGTTCCAGCTTGGGCCACTGGCCTTTGTCTCAGCTATAATCTCCTGAGGGCCGGGTGTTTCTTAGGCTCACTAAAGCAGTCCTCTGGCTCAGCCCTGCCCTGAGAGTATCCTGTCTCTGCGCATGTGTCTTCAATTCTTCGTTCTGGCGACACACCAGCCAGGCCAGTACCACCTCAGGCATACCCTTTGCTCATGGGGCCTGTGTTACCATCCCAGATCTATTCTGCCCGTGTCTGCCACCGGACAAGATGCGGGCTTTCTCTGGTTACCCAGAGAGACAGAGAGTGTCCTTCCAAAATATTCCTAGGGATGTGAGCTCTATTGTTCCCGCTGCTGCTGCTCTGTGCTGGGAGGCACCGCCTTTCCCTTTCCCATATGGTTCCTTCAGTCCACTGTCTCCTTCTTATCCCTGTGCCACAGAATCAACACAGACCTGCAACAGCCCATGCCCTGTCCACACCTCTCGAGAAAATGCCTAAGTATCTGGACTCCATGGGGGATAGGCTTCCAGACCTCAGGGTGAGAGGAGAGGAGTGCTGAGAATTCAGAATTATAGGTAGAGAATATATACAGTTTTATGCCTGGCAGTAGAGTGCCACGGCACCCTAGTAGGGGAAGGAGGTCTGGTTTTTAGAGGGTCTCTTCCATGGGATAAAATGGGAGGATGTTTGAACTGTGCTCGCTTGTTTGTAGAAAGTATACTGCGAGCCATTCTTATGGGGGAGGGGACTTCCGTCTGCTTGGTGATGGATTTTGTACCTATTGTTTGTATCCTTGGGGTCGCAGCTTGCCTCAGGAAGGTTGCATTCTTCAATCTTCTCTCTTGGGCTCACCTCCAAACCATCAGCTTACTTGCTAAACTTCTGTCCTTTAACTCTCCTTCTGAACGGGAGACTCTGTGGAAAGCTGGCTCCAGTTGGCCATCTTGCCTTCACCCCCCACCCCCATGCCCCACAGAGAGGTTTTGATTCTGTTCCTATGTCCTCCAGACTATTCACTACCTTTCCTACCACTTGCTCACTCTTGACAACTCTAAGTAATGGTATATAGTTTTTGGTTTGTTTTCTGGACTTCTTCTTATAAAAATAAGCAAATATGGCTTGGTGCCTGTGGCTCAACTGGCAAAGGCACCAGCCACATACACCTGAGCTGGCTGGTTTGAATCCAGCCTGGGCCTGCCAAACAACAATGCTTGTTGCAACCAAAATATAGCTGGGCATTGTGGCAGGTGCCTGTAATCCTGGCTACTAGGAGCTTAGGAGTTGGAGGTTGCTTTGAGTTGTGATGCCACGGCACTCTACCCAGGGTGACAGCTTGATGCTCTATCTCAAAAAAAAGCAAATATGTGTATATGATGTATTGTCCTTCTTACTAAAAAGATAATGGTATAGATGCCATTTTCACCGAATTTGCTGCTTGTTATTAAGAATTTACTTAATGAGTGTGCAGAGATCATCCTCATTCTTTTTATGGTTACATAGTAGTTGATTTTGTTGCTGTGTCAAAGTATCCTAGTTTAATTCAACCAGTTTCCTACTTAATGGACTTATTGAGATTTAATAAGTATAAATTATTTACTGAAAATGAGTAATATATAAAGATTAGCTTCTAAACCTTCATAAGACATTTTTAATTTGATTGACAATTAGCTAAAACCTTTGAATTATGATTTTTAACATCAACTAAATTTATACTGAATTTTTTTATATGTTTGTACTGTGAGTTATTTAGTATAGTCATTTTAAATTTGTGAATCATTTACTGAGCATCCTTTATATGCATTGAAAATTTTAAAGTCTATCACTGACTCATATTTTTGTATGTAAATATTTATAGTAACATGTAATAAATAGATAATAACATTAGGTTTTTATTAATATAACAAAATAATTTTCTTCTAGGTACAATGAAAGATAGAAGATTGTTTATGCAGCACGTTTATTTAGAGCCAATTACCTGTGGACCCTTTTGGTAAGATTTCTTAAAATTCTAATATGTAGTGTAGGAAAGGCTGGTTTTTTTAAGTCAGTACGTATAAAAATAATGGCAACAAAGTAGGAAATGCTGCATCAGGATAAAATGATTCTGTACTTTGGTAACATTTTGTAGTGCTGATCCTAGTATTATTTCAGTTTTTAGTTTCTTAATATCTTTGCAAAGTAGACAAATTTTATTCCAATTTTATGAGATAGTGAGGTTGAGAGGAGTTAAGGATTGCTCAAAATCAAGTAACAAAAACATTGTAGATGTCAAAAATATTCTTTTATCTTTCCTCCCTCCTTAAATCTTACTAAAATAACTTAAGAGGATTTTTTTCAACATATAATTCCCAAAGACAATGATCAGAAACAAACAACAGAAGTTTGGAATCCAAAAACATGAATGTCTTAGCAAGCCTCAGACAGCTAAAACCTGACTCAGAACCCATAGCTCAGTGGTTAGGGCATCAGTCACCTACACTGGGACTGCCAGGTTCCGGGACTGCCAGGTTCCAACCCAGCCTGGGCCTACTAAACAACAACAACAAAAAAAA
>NW_003852515.1:366613-367718 GCF_000181295.1 Otolemur garnettii | reverse complement strand
AAGATTGGTTGAAAATCTGTTTTTAAAGCATCTATATTTCCCTCCCCCACTGCACATAGGCACTTTCTTGCTTCCCTAAGAACTAGAAGTTTATTATTTGGAGAAGATTCTGAATTGGGAATAGGCTGAAGGGAGGGGACACCAGGCACATTTGAGGGAGAAGTACTAAAAACAAAAATTAAGTAAAAATCTATGTATTAAGCACTCAGACTCCCTAGCCTCTTTCCCACCCTTAACTCCCAAATGTTAGCAGTCAGGGCCTCTGGGAGGTAGAAGACTGGAAGATTTTCGTCTGGGGAACATGACCAGCTCGATAGAAAATACCTAAAAATTCTGACCCTTGGTGGTACTCAAATGGAACAGCATAGCCAATCATCAGTGAAACACAGAGCTTCCAGTCAGCAATTTAGTTCTTTACTTTTAAATAAAAATAGATAAGCAAGCACCACTAGTCACTGGAAGAAAGCTCCTGTGAAGGATAGTCACCTAGGTACAAAAACCAAAGCAGAAAGGAACTTAGAGGAAATAGACTATGCAAGAAGAAGAAAACTTTATAAAAACTTATTAATACCACCTCCACTGCCAGAGGTTCTCTTCCCCCTCTTTTGTTTGTCAATCTTTCTTTCTTTTTTTTTTTTGAGACAGAGCCTCAAGCTGTCCCCCTGGGTAGAGTGCCGTGGCATTACAGCTCATAGCAACCTCTAACTCCTGGGCTCAAGCAAGTCTCCTGCCTCTGCCTCCCAAGTAGCTGGGACCACAGGCGCCCACCACAACGCCCGGCTATTTTTTGGTTGCAGCTGTCATTGTTGTTTTGGCAGGCCCAGGCTGGATTTGAACCCACCACCTTAGGTGTATGTGGCTGGCGCCTTAGCCACTTGAGCCACAGGTGCCGAGCCAGTGTGGTTACTACTTAACAGGGTATCCAATGTTTTTTTTCCCTACCACACACTGGAAAAATAAGAATTGTTTTGTGGGCCTCACAGTAAGTACAAATATTTGTTTTGTTTTTGTTTTGAGACAGAGCCTCAAGCTGTCCCCCTGGGTAGAGTGCCATGGCATCACAGCTCACAACAACCTCCAACTCCTGGGCTCAAGCAAGTCTCCT
>NW_003852515.1:364268-366370 GCF_000181295.1 Otolemur garnettii | reverse complement strand
AAAAAAAAAAAAAAAAGAATAAGTAGCTATAAAAATTGCTCTTAGAAATTAAAAATATGATGGCGCAAATAAATAAACACAGTAAAAGTACTAACAGATAAAAATCATGAAAAGCTCCCAGAATATAGAACAAAATGAAAAAGATGAAATGAACAATGAAAAGATAATTCAAAAAGTCAGTCTTGTGGGTCTAATGTCTGAAAATATAGAGTTTAAGAAAGAGAAATGAAAAACAATTTTTTTTTTTTTGAAGACAGGGTCTTACTATGTCGGTAGAGTGCCATGGTGTCACAACTCACAACCACCTCAAACTTTTGGGCTTAAGTGATTCTTACGCCTTAGCCTCCCAAGTAGTTGGGACTACAGGTGCCTGCTACAACACCCAGCTATTTTTTTGTTGTAGTTGTCAATTGTTGTTTGGCAGGCCTGGGTTGTGTTTGAACCTACCAGCTCTAGTGTATGTGGCTGGTGCCCTAGCTGCTGAGCTACAGGCGCCAAGCCAAAGAACCAAATTTTTTTAAGTGATTTTTAAAGTTTCATGAGTACTGAAGGACATGAATTTCCTCTATTAAAAGGACCTGCTAGGTGAACATGTGAACAAAAATGGCACAGTCAGACACATGCTTGTGAAATTTTAGAATACTAAGAGCAGAAAGGAATCTTAAATTTATTAGAGGAAGGTAAAAATCAAGTTTCAAATAGTCTCATCAGTAATTCATGAACTCTTATCCACAATGGAATCTAGAAGTTACAATGTATAATACAGCGCAGGGCCTTAAATTCTGAAAATGACTAACCTAGAATCCTAGCACTAAGCAAAATAAGAGGAAGTGTGAACACTTTTCAGATACAAAGCACTAAAATATTATCTCTCATGTAGTTTCTGAGGAAGCTAGCCAAAACCAAGTGATTGATCGGTAAGGAAGAAGATACAGGACTTAAGGAACAAAAATTCAACATAGGAAAGAGGCAAAGAGAGCCCTTAAGTTAATAATGAAGGGAGATGCCAGAACTATAGCTCCATTCCTAAATCAAGAAAGGCATAGACCTTTTTGTAACCAAAGAATAGTGAAGTCCCTGAGAGGCTTTGCCTACAATATGAAAATAAAGCGGTACTTGAGTGTTTCATGTATTAGGAAACTTCTTGGTAAAGATGGTGAATTAAATATACTCATCTGCTTTCTTTGTCTTCTTAAATTTTACCAAAGGGACAGTGAAGAAACATACACAAAAAAATAGTGAGAAATAAGAGAGACCACAGTAATTAAATTTTTTGAAGTGTGCAAGAGAAAACTGATTCAAAGCTGATAGTGGGGACAGGAGAGAACCAACCATTTTATAGCAAAATCTCAAAAGCTGAGGAGGTGGTACCTCTATGTGTCTTCACAATTGGGTGGTAATGGAGGGGGGAACCAAAAAAATGTTAAAAATATGTTTAAGACTCAGTCAGATGCACTCCTTCATTTTGTGAAACTGGGCGACTACATCATGCCTACTCTACCAAAGACAAGAGGCTCAATCTCCAGCGAGAATATGGGGTGAACCCTCTTGTTGAACACACCAGGCACAATTGAAGGACGAATTAAGTGCTCAGAAGTCAGGAGAATAAATTAATATATGCCTACTGTCAGGGACATACGTTAGTAAGTTAATAAATGCATAATGTCAGGGATCTCCCGTCAAGCCCTCTTACCCCCATTCCGCTTTCAGGATGTAGACAACCAAGTTTTCACTATTGGAAATTTCCAGTCAATCAATCTACGGTATAGCCTGCAGTCAAGGAGTTCCATCTTTTATCAAGGTTTTTCAAATAACATTTTTTTCTACTCTGAAATATAAACAGACATCCAGAAATTACCAGACATCAGAAAAAGTAACCAGCTCGGCGCCTGTGGCTCAAGTGGCTAAGGCACCAGCCACGTAAACCCAAGGTGGCGGGTTCGAATCCATCCCGGACCTGCCAAACAACAATGACGGCTGCAACCAAAAAAT
The DNA here is from genome assembly GCF_000181295.1 of Otolemur garnettii. NCBI lineage: Eukaryota > Metazoa > Chordata > Mammalia > Primates > Galagidae > Otolemur > Otolemur garnettii. The sequence goes on along the minus strand of NW_003852515.1, from coordinate 364,378 downwards.
AGCCGGGCACCTATAGTCCCAGCTATTTGGGAGGCTGAGGCAGGAGACTCGCTTGAGCCCAGGAGTTGGAGGTTGCTGTGAGCTGTGATGCCATAGCACTCTACCCAGGG
>NW_003852515.1:358928-363700 GCF_000181295.1 Otolemur garnettii | reverse complement strand
GAAAGCAGAAATTGTAAAGAAAGGAAATACAATCACAATATACTACATGTTATTATACTTCATACCAGTGTAACACTCTTAACTGTAAAAAGTATTTACTTATCCATAATGTAAATGATGAATATTGGTAGGCTCAAGTATATAACGTGGTAGGCTGGGGAGAGGTGAGAGGGAACATGTGAATATATGTAGTAAGGTGAAAGTGGAGTTAACAAAGAACTAACTACATTTTCTGTCTCAAGTTGTTGAAAGCAGTTTACAAAACCTTTTCTAGCTAATAAATTTTTGAGCCCAAAGATTTGATTGAAATTGTTTCAGTGTTACCTTTTTAAAAGATAACTACTTATAAAAATTGTTGAAGTTATTGACGTGTATTTCTGGAGTATATTTAGCAGGCTGCAAATATGTAAGGGTGTTCATAAAGTTTATGTGAAATGTATGTCTTTTGAATGTAGAAAGAAAGCCAGGTGTTTTTTTTGTTTTCATTTCTTTTTTATCAAAAACAAGTTGTAATATTCAATAATAAAGTAAATGCCTAGTTATTTATCTGTATATTACCTTAATTTACGTATGAAATGGGAAAATACTGGTACTTCAATGTATTTAACAAACATCTGATTTTTTGGTTTTTAAATAGTCTCATTTTGTCGCCCTCAGTAGAGTGCTATTGCATCATAGCTCACAGCAACCCAAGACTCCTGGGCTTAAGCGATTCTCTTGCCTCAGCCTCCCAAGGAGGTGGGACTATAGGTGCCTGCCACAACATCTGGCTGTTTTTTAGAGACCAGTCTTGCTCTTGCTCAGGCTGGTCTTGAGCTCAGCCTCCATGAGCTCAGCCTCCCAGAATGCTAGGATTATAGGCATGAGCCACTATGCCCAGCTTAACAAACATTTGTTAAAGCATCTGCTCTAATATATACTATGCTCATGGCTATAAAGATAAATAACAGAAATACTTTTATTATTTCCTATTTTTACTAGTCTAGAAACCAGGCATAAGAATAAGAATTATTTAACATTATTTAAAATAGAAGTAACGGGGTGATGTGAGAACAATGAAAAATTGGCAGCTAATTATGTAACAGAAAACTTCATGGGAAAAGTAATACATCAGGATGTGAAGAAGGCTTGGTTAAAGAGCTCTTTCTAGGCTCGGTGCCTGTGGCTCAAGCGGCTAAGGTGCCAGCCATGTACACCTGAGGTAGTGGGTTCGAATCCAGCCTGGGCCCACCAAACAACAATGACGGCTGCAATCAAAAAATAGCCAGGTGTTGTGGCGGGCACCTGTAATCCCAGCTATGTGGGAGGTGGAGGCAGGAGACTCACCTTGAGCCCAGGAGTTGGAGGTTGCTGGGTGCTCTACCCAGGGCAACAGCTTGAGGCTCTCCCACAAAAAAAAAAGAGAGGTCATTCTAAATAATGAGATTTGAAGAGGGAGAAGGCCCCTGGAGGAAACAAAAAGAAATAGGAAGGTTAGAACCAAATAGGAAGCTTCCTGTGTATCCTTTCTGATAAGTCAAAACCCAGAAGGGTGATAGGCTGTCCTTGAGAAGGAGGAACAACATAACCAGATTTATGTTTTAAAAATTGACTGAAGCAAACTGTTACAAGGAGATTAGTAAGGAAGTAAAGGTCTAGCAGAGGAGATAACAGTCAGGGAATGAATAGGATATAAATTCATTAGGTTTGACTAAATGGTGATTAATTGAGACTGGCAAATTATCTCCATGTAGATTCAAATAGATATCTTGAACATAAACCTACAAAATCAACTCCTCATTATCACAGTATTCTTCATATTTAAAAACCAAAGGGTAAAAAGGAGATCAGTGAAAAGGATTTTGGTTTTATTCTTCAAAAGAATTTTGAAGATTTATTCATTCTTGTGTACTAGTTCTCATGTAAATCACTTACACGAGGAAACCAGTCCCTCAATTTTCCCCTTTTTCCTGAATCAGTAGTTTTTCCTCTCTACTGGATTATTCCCATCAGTATAAGCAGTTGCTATAAATCTCTCATCTTAAGAAGAGCTTTCTTGGCCACTCTAATCTCAGCTTTGCTCCCCTTAAAGCCCCAATCGCTGGATTTGTTTCTGCCAGTTGTCTCCACTTCATCATCTCTTCCAGTGCTCTGGTGAACCCACATCAGTCTTTTTTCTCTACCCATCAGCTCTTATGAAGATACCATTTACTTTCACATTGCTAACTCTTTTTTTTTTTTTTAACACAATTCTTTATGTATTGCTTACAATCAAATCCTACCAACTAGCATTACTTCTACTCATGCACCATTAAAAACAAAGGACATTTCCTTGGTATTTTCAAAGGATGCATTATACAATAAACAAATCAGAGCTTAAAATACACACTGATTAATTATATAAACTGGTAATTTGCTTAAAAAAGGATAACTAGTAATTTGGTTCTTTATAAAATGGAAATTGAAATATTTCTCCTCATAGTCTTGAGGTTATCATTATGTTATGAGTAGTGCAAAGTGTGGCACATGTAGTTTCATCTAGAAAAATGTGTATCTTACACACCTTATTTAAGCAAACAAAATGTGCATGACAAATGCATACACTCAATACATGATAAAAAGCATGTTTCAGATATAAGGCAGCCCATCAGGCCACCATATTATTTAGGTTTTGCATTATCATTTATGGCATTATAGATTAATTACACATAGCATACTTTTACGTATTTTAGCCCTGAAGATAAGAAAATAATTGTTGCTTGAAAAAATAATTCCAGGCAGCCATTTGGTTTTTATCAGGAGAAAGTGAACCTCCAAGAGTTTAGTGTCAGCTGAGCCAGAATTATTTGCTCAAGTCAGTGACTCAGATATGTGACATATTTTACAGTGGCTGTTTCCAAGTCCTGGCAATGCCTCGTCCATATTATGCCAGATGATGAAGCGTTTCTGGGATTACTGTTATATGTGTTCTCCCCCCCACACACACTTTTTTTCTTTTTTGACTGAATTAATTGTATCATTGTATTATTTCTTCTCACTTCTTCTGTGACCTTACATTTTAATTATTCATAAGTCCTTTTAAAACATCCTCAGAGAGATCCATAAGGGGAAGTTCTGGAGATGGAAAATCCAAGAGAGGAAAAGTTGGTATTAGAATGTCCTTGGCTTTCCTGGTATTTGCTGTAAACTTCTGCCAAGTAAAAGAGGCTGTAGTAGTTTCTGAAGGTAGTGGCAAGCTCCATAACTCTGACTTTTCTACAAAATCAGCATCTATTTCCAACTCCTTTTCTTTCAGACATTTTGGAAGTCTGGTCTTTTCAGCCCTTAGTTCATTTTCTTTCCCTAACCGTTCATTCTTAGCCACAAGGAATTCCACGTGTCTCTTTAAATCTGCAATTTTGCTTGCCTGCTTCTCTATAATTGTTTTATCATCTTTTGGGGATTTGCTTCCCATACATAGCTATTGACTCACTCTTTTTCTCAAGTAAAAATAGCAGTGTGTCTGGATCCCTGTCAAAGATCCCGTGAATTTCAGGCAGGTATCTTTCTGTGGAAGGGCTATACTTCTGAGGAAGAAGGGGATTCTGGCCCTCTGTCCTCAGCAGAGGGTTTATGAGATGCCCAAAGATGGGTAGATACACCCTTGTCTGCGTTCTGCTGAGCTTTCAACCTTTCCTCATGCTTTGCCTTTTCCCACCACTTCTGAATGAGGAGCTGTTTCATGTGGCTGTCCCTTTGCAATTTCATTGATAATTGAGCCTACACAACCTGTGTCAGTGTCATGGCTTCAGAAAAATAAGCTGCAGCCTTTTTGTGACAAAAAATAGCCTCTTTGTATTTTTCTATGGCTAATAAACGATGCTCTCATCTGCTCTATAGATGAGCCAGGTTGAGAGGTCCTTCCATCACTTCCATAGACCCCAGGAAAAGCAGCAGCCTGAGGAAGGAGAGCAGTGGCACCAGGGTACATGGAGGGAAGCAGTGGGGAGGCATAACACAGCTTTGGAGACTGTAGTCTCTCTGCTTCCCGAGAGCCAGCTCCACATTGCTAAATCTTGTCAGCTCTCCATCCTCATGTTAACCTAGGAGTAGCATTGACACAATCACTTTTGCTATCTTAACACCTCTCTACTCTGACTTCTGGGACATCTCTTACTTCTCTTTCTATCCCATTAGCTATTCTGTCTCCTTTGCTGGTTCTTCAACTAACCACTAAATGTTCAAGTCCTCTGGGTTCACCTCCAGTTCTCTTACTGCCCTTCCTCCCCGGTGGTCACATCCACTTTTCATGACTTTATAAACTATCCATTTCCTGGTGGCTCCAAAATTAGCATCTTTAGCCCCAGGTCTATTCTGTAAACAACATATTCATCCTACTACCCAACTAAGATTTTTATGTAGGTAACTAGTAGGCATCTCAGTTTTAAAATATCCAAACCTTATATCCCTTACCCTCATCGATTTTCTTTTTCTTTTCTTCTTTCTTTTTCTTTACCTTTTTTTGATTCAGAGTCTCACTATGTCGGCCTCAGTTGAGTGCTGTGACATCACAGCTCACAGCAACCTCAAACTCTTGGGCTGAAATGATTCTCTTCCCTCAGCCTCCCAAGTAGCTGGGACTACAGGTGCCCACCACAATGCCCAGTTATTTTTTTGTTGCAATTATTTAGCTGGCCTGGGCCATGTTCAAACCCGCCACCCTCAGTGTAGGTGGCTGACGCCATAACCACTGTGCTACAAGTGCCAAGCCCCTAATCTGTTTTCTAATGAAAGTAAAAGTCGGCTCGGCGCCT
>NW_003852515.1:357354-358658 GCF_000181295.1 Otolemur garnettii | reverse complement strand
ACTCTGCTTTCAAAATATATCCAAAACTCAATCACTTCTCAAAATTCAAACACGTTACCCCGACACCCTGGATTAAATCATTATAAACTGCTAGGATTATTTGAATGGAACTGGTTTCCCTGCTTCTGACTTAACTCCCACCCCCATACACAGTGAATTCTCAACAAAAAAGCCATGGGAATCCTTTTAAACATAAAACAGTATGTCGTTTCTTTACTCAGAACTATTTTGTGGGAGCCCATCCCAGAGTCTAAGCCAAAAGCCCTTACATAGTCTTGAGGTGCTCCATGATCTGACCACTATGCCCCCTGTCTGTTTTCAGCTTTTCACTTTCTTCCTCTTGCTCTCTCTGGTCAAGGCACACTTGTGTCTAGGCCAGTTGACATGTTTTTTCCACTGGAATGTACAAGCTGTAATTTTTCTATTTTGGTTGGCACTGTATTCCCCAACAAGAAAAGGTAGGAGGAATTCATTGAATATTTGATGGTGAGATGCATGGATAAACTAAATGAATTCTAGGGTAACTTTAACTTCCAGATGTTCAGGATTCTAGCAAAGGGAAGTCTGGGGTTTTCAACAAGGTATCAAGTTATCAAGAAGAGCCTGTGAGCTACTGAGGGCAATAGATTTAATTTTGGACATGTTGAGTTTAAGATGTATGAAATAGCAGGATATGGGTGTCTGATGTTTTATACAGTTTAAATGTAGGAACAATATTTGAGGCAAAGTTGAGCATGAGGATAAAGGATGTTTTTGTTGTTATATGAGTGATAATTTAAGCAATGGCAATAACTTATGTCAGCCTGAGAAAGTTTCTACAGAATAAATCAAATTTTGGATAAATAAAAGTAAAAATTCATTTTAAAAAAAATGAATGTTTTTAAGAATCAGGAAGAAGTAAAACCTGTAAAAGAAGCAAAAGAAAGGGCGGCGCCTGTGGCTCAGTGAGTAGGGCACCGGCCCCATATACAGAGGGTGGTGGGTTCAAACCCAGCCCTGCCAAACTGCAACCAAAAAATGAGTGTTTTGGTGGGCACCTGTAGTCCCAGCTACTGGGGAGGCTGAGGGAAGAGAATCACCTAAGCCCGGGAGTTGGAGGTTGCTGTGAGCTGTGTGACGCCATGGCACTCTACCAAGGGCAATAAAGGGAAACTCTCTCAAAATAAAAAGGAATAGAAGCACAATGATGTTGAAGATTTTTTTTTTTTTTTTTGAGTCAGAGCCTTAAGCTATCCCCCTGGGTAGAGTGCCATGGCATCACAGCTCACAGCAACCTCCAACTCCTGGGCTCAAGCGAGTCTCCT
>NW_003852515.1:354320-356430 GCF_000181295.1 Otolemur garnettii | reverse complement strand
GGTTGCTGTGAGCTGTGATGCCCCAGCACTCTGCCCAGGGGGACAGCTTGAGGCTCCTGTCTCAAAAAAAAAAAAAAGAACAAACAGGTAGAAGAGAGAGGAGGGAGAGGGTGGAATAATAATTGAAAGAGGAGAGCTCCTGAGAAGACTGAGTTGTTAGATGGGATAGAAAGTTCAGGTTAGGGTAAGAGCCATAGGTATTTCCCTGGTAAAGGAAGTAAATAGAGGGAATAAGGAGGGACACACAGGGTGGAGGATCCACGATTGATAGTATTATTATGTGAAGTATGTTGTAAAGGCAAAGGCCAAGAATTAGTATGTGAGAAATAAGCTTAGCCTTGAAAAGTGTGGTATTGTTTGGGAATGAAAATGCTGAGACATGCAATAATAGTTGCCAGAATAGGATGGCCATGTGACAGTTGAGAGTCTGCAATAAAAGAAAAAAATGCATATTCCCAAACGTTTATATATATACATCTACTGCTTAATAATCAAACTTAAATATTTTCTACCCCTTGTAGCACAACTAAAAAACGTCAAGGAATACAGAATCCAAATTTTACTGCACCTGGTCAAGAATTTCTGTCTAAATCTCATTTTTATGAACACCTGACTTCAGAAAACTCATCAAGCAATTTATCAGTTTTGGGGCAGCCATTTTATAAAGTTCCTGCTACAAGAAGTAAAGAAATGAGACACTCAATTTCTACGGGCAAATCAACCAAAATCTTTGTCCCACCTTTTAAAACTAAATCACATTTTCACAGAGATAAACAGTGTGCTAGCAATACTGTTGTGGAAGAAAATAAACAAAAACAAAACACAGATGAACATGACTCTGGTGATAGTGAAAATAATAACAGTGAGATTCACCAACTTAATAAAAACAACTCTAATCAGGCATGTGAAGAAGAACCTTTAGGTATTGTATGACAATTTGTGTGACATATTTTTGCTTTTCAGTTAAATATTTCTCTTATTAAATAATGTGCTGAGGGCTTTCCTCCTTTTATGGTACTTACTATAGTAGAACTTCCATAGCGGACCTCATCCCTACATCGACCACCTCCTTAAGTTTACATATTTTCATAGACTGGACATGTACCACATGTATATATCAGTACAGTAGGCCTAGTTCTTTATGTTGACCAGTTTGTTATGGTCCCTTGAGTGGTCAGCTTATAGAGGTTCTATTATAATTTTTGAACCTTTTCTAATGCTTTAAATTTTCTAAATCCAAAGATTATATTATTCTAACATTTTTTTTCTTTCAAAGATGACTGTTTGTGGACTTTCTTGTTTTGAGAAAAGTTGTTACCAGGATATATTTTTTAGCATCCTACTAATTTTCATCAAAAATTGAAATAATTTATATACATATTTTAATTTGAATGCAATTCTACTATCCATAGACCATATTCAAATTTTATCAGTTGATGCAATAATCTAGTTTTTTGGGTTTTTTTGAGACAGTCTCACTTTGTTGCCCTGAGTAGACTGCCATGGCATCATAGCTCATAGCAACCTCAAACTCTTGGGCGCAAACAATCCTCTTGCTTTAGCCTCCAAGTAGCTGGGACTACAAGTACTCACCATAGTACCCAACTGTTTTTATTTTTATTTTATTTTCTTAAATTATTTTTTATTAAATCATAACTTGGTACATTGATGCATGTATGGGGTTCAGTGTACTGCTTTGATACACAATGTGAAATGCTTACATTGAAGTAACATATCCATCACAATTATACTCATTTCTTAATAGTTTTGAAATGTACTATGGCATCATGCACATTAGGTGGAGGTCCCCCCAAATGCCCTTCCTCCTCCCAAACCCCTCTCCCTTATCCTCTCTGTCCTCTTCCCTACTACTTTCTGGACTATAGTTCTGTTTTACCATTCATGTGCATGTGTAGGTGATTATATATTGATTTCATAGTGTATTGAGTACGTTGGTCAGATTGGTCTCAAACTCTTGAGCTCAGGCAATACACCTGCCTCTTCCTCCCAGAGTGCTAGGATTATAGCCATTGCCTCAATAATCTAGTTTTTAGGCTCGGCGCCTATAGCTCAACCGGCTAAGGCACCAGCCACGTACAGCTAAGGTGGC
>NW_003852515.1:343441-354197 GCF_000181295.1 Otolemur garnettii | reverse complement strand
AGCCCAGGAGTTGGAGGTTGCTGTGAGCTGTAATGCCACGGCACTCTGCCCAGGGGGACAGCTTGAGGCTCTGTCTCAAAAAAAAAAAAATCTAGTTTTTATTAGCTATTTTTTCCAAGTTAAAGAGCCAATTTAAGCCTAAGATTGTATTTATCATCTTATCTTTTAGTCTTAGAATGGTCCTAAACCTTTCCTTGTTTTTCATGACCATAACCCTTTTTAAAGATTAAAGGCTAGTTACTTTGCAGAAATAGCCCAACGTCTGGTTTTACCTGATGTTTCCTAAAAATTATGTTCATACTATAGATTTTTTGGCACGATTATACCAAAGTGATGTTGCATGTTTTTCAAGGCACCATGTCAGGAAGCACACAGGGTTAGTTTGCCAGTTTTGAAGATGTTACCTCTGCTTACTTACTTAAAGTACTATTTACCAAGTTTCTTCACTGACATTTTTTCTTTTTGTGCTTAATGAGTCATCTGTGGGGAGATAGTTTGAGACTATGTAAATACCTTGTTCTTTATCAAATATTCATCTGCTAATTTCATTATTCATTAATAAATTCCTAACTCTATCCATCCTCTTATGTTATTTCACTGGCATTCTATTATAAGAAAGAACTTTCTTTTCTTCCTCAATAAATGTATTTCTACTCTTTTTTTTTTAATTTTGAGACAGAGTCTCACTATGTCGCTCTTGGTAGAGTGCTGTGGTGTTACCGCCCACAGCAACCTCAAACTTTTGGGCTCAAGCAATTCCCTTGCCTCAGTCTCCCAGTAGCTGGGACTACAAGCAGCCACCATAACACTCAGCTATTTCTTTGCTGCAATTGTCATTGTTGTTTTGGCAGGCCTGGAAACCTGCCAGGTCCAATTTATGTGGCTTACACCTTAGCTGCTGAGCTACGGGCACCTAGCCTATTTCTATTTATACAACTTTACAAGTTGAAACATTGCATCCATAAAATTTTCTTTTGGTTATTTGTTTTAGGTTTTTTTTTTTTTTTTTTTTTTTTTTTGAGACAGAGCCTCAAGCTGTCCCCCTGGGTAGAGTGCCATGGCATTACAGCTCACAGCAACCTCCAACTCCTGGGCTCAAGCGAGTCTCCTGCCTCCGCCTCCCAAGTAGCTGGGACCACAGGCGCCCGCCACAACGCCTGGCTATTTTTTGGTTGCAGCCGTCATTGTTTGGCGGGTCCGGGCTGGGGATTCGAACCCGCCACCTTAGGTGTACATGGCTGGCGCCTTAGCCGGTTGAGCTATAGGCGCCGAGCCTAGGTTTTTTTTTAAGACAGAGTCTCACTATGTCACCCTTGGTAGAGTGCTGTGGTGTCACAGCTCACAGCAACCTTGAATTCTTGGGCTTAAGTGATTCTCTTGCCGCAGCCTCCCAAGTAGCTGGGACTACAAGTGCCTGCCACAACGCCTGGCTATTATTTTTGTTGTTGTTGTTTAGTTGGCCCAGGCCAGGTTCGAACCCGCTAACCTCCGTGTACAAGGCTGGTGCAGTAACCACTGTGCTATTGGCACCAGGCCGCATCCATAAAGTTTTAAAAGGGTTAGGAGCCCCCTTTTTCTGTGTATGTAAAATTGGAGTAAAGTGATATGTATAAATGTTACAAAGTAAGAGGTATGCTTTTAAATTTTTATTCACTTTTATTTTTGCTATTTGTTCTTCAATAGATTTAATTACAAGTCTTCAGAATGCGAGAGATACACAAGATATGCGAATTAAAAAGAAACAAAGGCATCATATCTCCCCACAGCCAGGCAGTCTGTATCTTGCAAAAACATCCTCTCTGCCGAGAATCTCTCTGAAAGCAGCAGTAGGAGGTCGAGTTCCTTCTGCATGTTCTCATAAACAGGTATTTTGTCTTGTAGTGCTCATAGCTTTTATAACAAAGTGAAATTAACTAGTATCTACAAATTTTTCTAGAATGAACAAACTGTAGGAATGAATGAATGAATGAAATCATGCTTCCTAATTAGCCTGCATTGGCAGCCTCCCTTTCTTCTAGGCCTGCCTTATTCTCCCAAAGTGATCTGTGCTTCAAAATTACGATTTTTCTTCCTTCTCCAGATCTTACTCATTTTGTTACTATAAATGCTCTCTCTAGGTGTTAGAGGAAAGAAGTCTCATTGAAATCCAATAGTGAATAACTGATATTGTTGAACTTATTAGGTTCCACGCCAAAGGCTCATGCGGCTAAGGCGCCAGCCACATACACCTGAGCTGGCGGGTTCGAATCCAGCCTGGGCCCGCCAAACAACAATGATGGCTGCAACCAAAAGAAAAAAACTTATTATAAGCTATTTACATTTTTAAAAGAGGGTTCTTGTTAAGCCACTACTATCTAAATACAATTTTAGGCAATACAGAGGTGAAAATAATATTGATAATAGCTAACATTTAGTAAGCATTTTCTTTTCTTTTTTTTTTTTTTTGAGATAGGGTCTCATTTTATCTCCTGGGCTACAGTACGCAGTGGTGCAATCATAGCTCACTGCAACCTCAAACTCCTGGGCTGAAGTGATCCTCCTGGCTCAGGCTTAAGTAACTAGGAGTATAGGCATATGCCACTAGGCCTGGCTAATGTTTCTGTTTTTTGTAGAGATTGGGTCTTACTATGTTGTTCAGTCTGGTCTCAAGCTCCTGGCCTCAAACAATTGCCCTGCCTCAGCCTCTCAAAATTCTGGGAGTAGAGATATGATTGACTAACCCTGGCCTGTATATGATTTAATATAGATTAATTCATTTAAGCCTCATAACAAACTGTGATATAAAAGCTAGGCAAGTCTTCATTAATGTCATCAAGATTCTTGGAAACTGCTTTCAAGTGAAATAACTGCAAAATGGAACCAACTTTTTTCATCTGTGTTATGTAGAGAATCCTTTACAGGTATGAACTACCACGCCCAGCCTACTGGGGGTTTTTCTATGTGCAAGGCACTTTACATGCATTGGTTATGTCTCACTCAGTCCTCACAACCACTCTAAAAGAAAGGTATATTACTTTGTCTATCATTTTGCAAATTAAGAGGACTAAACCATAGCAAGAGTTAAGTAACAGTCCTAAAGCATGTATCTAGCAAGTGGAAGAGACACAATTCCAAAGCAACGAGCCTAAGTCAAACTCTAAACAAAGAAAAAAATATTTTGGGTTAGGCATGCTGAGGTAAAAGTTCAGTACCTTAGAAGTAGGCCAGAGCCATCCACAAATCTGACCTCTGAGGTCATTTTCCTGGAAATACTTAAAATATTTCCCTGTTAGTTCCCTTCTACATTTTTTAATTTAAGATATTTAGTAAAATATTAGTAGTTTTTATCCCTGTAGATTTAGCAAGAAGCATATACACAGGGGAAGTGAAAAGAGTACAGCAGACTCTTAAATGTATGTGTCGTTTATAATGCATTAAACTTTTTAGTTTCCAGTAAATAAATATTTTTATATTGAGTATTCTAGTATTTAAATAAAATTTTTTTTGTATATTTAGTTTTGGTTTGTTATAATTGTTTTTATTCTGTGAAACATTTTCATTTTGATTTGCTTTTCATCATCAGTTTTTTTTCTGTTTTCTGTTTTTGTACAGCTGTATATGTATGGCGTTTCTAAACATTGCATAAAAATTAACAGCAAAAATGCAGAGTCTTTTCAGTTTCATATTCAGGATTATTTTGGTAAGGAGTATTTATGGGCTGGAAAGGGAATACAGTTGGCCGATGGTGGATGGCTGATACCCTCCAATGATGGAAAGGCTGGGAAAGAAGAATTTTATAGGTACTGTATGTAAAAAGATTAACTCTTTATGTATTCCACCATTTCTCTCTTCCTTCCAAGTCTCTTTTATGTCTTTTATATACCTTGAACTAAAAAAACGTTGGCTAGATATCAAATTTTTATACATCAAATCAGTACATTGTGGCTCAGTAAATGTTCTGTTGAAATCTTTTTAAAAGTGAATAAGGTTTCTCTTGGAATTTAATAAGCAGAGTTTTCTTAAATTGGGGCATTTTTCTCATACATTTAAAAATAAAGGCTGATAAGAAAAGTCAAATTTGGCTCGGCGCCTGTGGCTCGAGTGGCTAGGGTGCCAGCCACATACACCTAAGGTGGCAGGTTAGAATCCAGCCTAGGCCCACCAAATAACGATGACAGCTGCAACCAAAGAATGGCCGGGTGTTGTGGCAGGCACCTGTGGTCCCAGCTGCTTGGGAGGCTGAGGCAGGAGACTCACTTGAGCCCAGGAGTTGGAGGTTGCTGTGAGCTGTGATGCCACGGCACTCTACCCAGGGGGACAGCTTGAGGCTCTGTCTCAAAAAAAAAGAAAAATCAAATTTGGCTCAGTGCCCATAGCACAGTGGTTACAGTGCCAGCCACATACACCAAGGCTGGCAGGTTCAAGCTCGGCCCAGGCCAGCTAAACAACAATAACAACTGCAACCAAAAAATAGCCGGGCATTGTGACACGCACCTGTGGTCCCAGCTCCTTGGGAGGCTGAGGCAAGAAAACCGCTTAAGCCTATGAGTTTGAGGTTGCTGTGGGCTGTGATGCCATAGCACTCTACCAAGGGTGACAGCTGGAGATGCTGTCTCAAAAAAAGAAAAAGAAAAAGAAAGGTCAAATTTGAAATGGCCATATAGCAGGCTCCCCCCCCCCACAGACTTATGTCATATTCTTTTTTGTTGTATATTTTAATAAATATAAATAGTATGGTGTTTAACAAATAAACACTAATAGTTAAATAGAAGTATGTAAATATCAGCAATAACAAATATTACAGTTTTTGGAAAGTGGTAAAACTTTTAAAAAATTTTTTAGAACTTTTTTGGAGTTTTTTTGTTTTTGAGATGGAATCTCAAGCTGTCATCATGGGTAGAGTGCTATGATATCATAGCTCACAGTGATCTCCAGCTCTTGGGCTTAAGTGGTCCTCTTGCCTCGGTTTTTCTATTTTTAGTAGAAACAGGGTCTCACTTTTTGCTCAGACTGGTCTTGAACTCGTGAGCTGAAGCAGTCTACCTGCCTCAGCCTCCCAGAGTGCTAGGATTATAGGCATGAGCCACCACACACGACCTCTAGAATATTTTGGCAGGCCCAGGCTGGGTTCGAATCTGCCAATTCTGGTGTATGTGGCTGGCGCCTTCGCTGCTGGGCTACAGGCACTGGGCTAGCCTCTAGAATATTTTAAAGCAAAAACGTTATTTACGTGTTACTCATGTCTTACATAACAAACATCTGCTATAGGTAGGAAATGTATGGTAAAACAGCTGTGTTATTTTTTTATACTGGTGTTAAGAATGATTACCCTGTAGTTGACTGGGCAAGTTCATAAGTTACGGCATTGCTCTTATTAGTTGTTTTTTGATTATTCAAGAAATATCTATTGTTTACCTATTACAATGTGAATAGTATAGTATGTTAGAAAGTGTTAAGTACTGTGAAGATAGATGAAACTGGGAAGGCAGTAGAGAAAGTTGGGAGAGGAGAAGTATATTGTTTAAATAAAATAGGAAGGCTCTACCATGTCAGTGACATTTAATAAATGACCTGAAGAAGGTAAAGGGACAGAGCATAAGACTGTCCAGGGAAAGCTTCCCAGGCTCTAAGAGGGGAGCATGCCCGAAAGATTTGAGGAACAGAAGTTACTGTAGGTGCAGGATAGTGGGCAAGAGAAAAGTACAAGTATATGAATAAAAAGGGAAGACCTCAGAGATCTTCATAAGAGCCTTAAATTTTATTCTTCAGTAACAATTTTTACTCTAAACCATCAGAAGGTTTAAAACAAACAGTGGCATGATCTAACTTACCTAAAAAAAAAAAATTCTGGCTAAAAATTGATAGTGGTCTGAGAGTGAGAAGCAGAGAGACCACTTAAGAAGCTATTGCTAAGACTGGGCATGGTGGCTCACACCTGTAATCCCAGTACTCTGGGAGGCTGAGGCTGGTGAATTGCTTGCGCTCAGGAGTTCAAGACCAGCCTGAGCCAGAGTTGAGACCCAGAGTTGAGGGTCTCTAAAAATAGTAGGCATTGTGGTGGGCCCCAGTAATCCCAGCTACTTGAGAGGCTGAGGCAAGAGGAATCATTTGAGCTGTACAGTTTGAGGTTTCTGTGAGCTATGATGCCACAGGATTCTACCAAAGGTGACAAAGTCAGACTCTGTCTCAAGGAAAAAAAAAAAGTTATTGCAGTAATGTGGGTAAGAGATGGTTGCTTGGACCAGGCAAGGGCAAGGGAGTTGGTGAGAAGCAGTTGGATTCTGGGTATATTTTAAAGGTGGCACCATTAGGATTTGCTCAAGGACTGCAAGTAGAGTGTGAATGAGGAGAGTAGAGTGGCTCCGAACATTTTGGCCTTAGCAGCTGGAAGGATGGAGCTACCACATAAACAACTCTACCAGAATTAAGAGAAGACCAAAAATGGAAGGGAAATTGATAGTACAGGCTGGGTGCCCATAGCTCAGTGGTTAGGGCACCAGCCACATACAGCAGGGCTGGTGGGTTCAAACCTAGTCCAGGCCTGCTAAACAAACAAAAAAATAGCCGGTCATTGTGGCGAGTACCTGTAGTCCCAGCTACTAGAGAAGCTGAGGCAAGAGTATCGCTTGAGCTCAAGAGTTTGAGGTTGCTGTGAGCTGTGATGCCATGGCATTCTACTGAGGGGCGGCATAATGAAACTCTGTCTCAAAAAGGAAAAAAGAAATTGATAGTATAGTTTTGGACATTTGAAGTTTGCAATGTGATATGCATCTAAGTAGAGATATGAGTTGTATATATGAGTCTACACATAGATGAATAGATGAAGTATAGCCAAAGAAATAAATTTGAGAATGTAACTTTAAGTTTAGATATAAATGTAAAGTCAGGAGAGACTGGGAAAGCAACTAGAAAGAAGTAAATGCAAGGAGAATGGGGGGGATGCTGCATGAAGATTGGACTCCCAGGGATAGAAAATGACTGACTATGGCATTCACAGCTGATTGGTTAAAATAAAGTAAGAATTGAGATTGACCACTGGATTTAATACTGTAAGACATTACTAACCTTAATAAAAAGAGCTCATTAGATCAGTGAGTCAAAGGCCAATTAGAAAACAATTAAAAGGTGATTGAGGGGTGGCGCCCGTGGCTCAAAGGAGAGGGCACCGCCCCATATACCTGCAAAACTGCCAAAAAAAAAAAAAAAAGGGTGATTGAAGAGTTGGAGACAGAATATAATTCTTTTGGGAATTGCTGAAAAGATAAGGACTGTACTTGGCGGTAGAAGAATGAAAGGGTCTTGTTTGTTTTAAGGTAGAAAAAAAATTTTTATGCTAGTGGAGATTGTGCAGTAGAGAGTAGGAAATATTTCCTAGTCAGTGGCCTTGATTTAAGCAGTAAAGGATGGTAGTTAGTGCACAAATGGTAGGAGAAGGCAAAGTGTAAGGATGTGGATACTATGGGTGGGTAGAGGGGAGGGTGGAAGTTCTCTTTTGATTACTTCAGTTGTCTTAGTGCTAAGAGTGAGTGTAAGAGAGGAGGAATTAGAGATTTGGGAATAGAGGGGACAGCACAAAACATCAGGATGAGAGAATGGCATTCTCAGGTGTCATTTCTAAAAACAATCTCCTTAATAAGAAAAAAAATCTAAAATACAATTCTTTTTTTTTTTTTGCAGTTTTTGGCCGGGGCTGGTTTTGAACCCACCACCTCCAGCATATGGGGCCAGTGCCCTACTCGTTTGAGCCACAGGCATTGCCCTAAAATACAATTATTTTAAACTAAAGATCTCATTTTCCAAGAATAAATACATGTGTGTGTGTTGCTCTTATTATTATTTTTTTTTATCATTTAGCAAATACTATGTGCCGGGTACTAAGGATAACAAAGCAAAACAAAAAAAAAATCCCTGCTAAATGAGTTGCACATTCTAGTGGGCATAGAAAACACAGAAAAGCTTTTAAAATAACAAGTGAATTGTATAGTCTGTTAGAAAGTAGTAAGTACTGTGAAGATAGATGAAACTGGGAAGGTGGTAGAGAAAGTTGGTTGAGGAGAAGTATAGTGTTTAAATAAAATAGTCAGGAAGGCTTTACCATGTCAGTGACATTTAATGAATGACCTGAAGAAGGTAAAGGGATGGAGCATAGGACTGCCCAGGGAAAGCTTCCCAGGCCCTAAGAGGGGAGTGTGTATGTGTGCTTGTTTTTAAGTTTTTGCATTGAATTTTATGTTAAGTGGAGTTTTTATAAGTATGATACTTTGGTATATATTAAATAATTTTCTAAAATTATACTACTTAGAGATCTTACATTAACCCATTAAAACTTAATTGAATGTACAATGTAGTTTTTATACAGAGAATAGGTGTCACTATTGATCTTAGTGTCATCCTATGTGATGATTTATTTATGATATTATTCTACCTTTATTCAGGGCTCTGTGTGATACCCCAGGTGTGGATCCAAAGCTTATTTCTAGAGTTTGGGTCTATAATCACTATAGATGGATTATATGGAAGCTGGCAGCTATGGAATTTGCTTTTCCTAAGGAATTTGCTAATAGATGCCTAAGCCCAGAAAGAGTGCTTCTTCAACTAAAATACAGGCAAGTTTAAAGCATTACATTATGCAGTCATGGCTCGGCACCTGTGGCTCAAGCAGCTAAGGTGCCAGCCACATACACCTGAGCTGGCGGATTCAAATCCAGCCCGGCCTGCCAAAGAACATTGACGACTGCAACCAAAAAATAGCTGGGCATTGTGGCAGACGCCTGCAGTCCCAGCTGCTTGGGAGGCAGAGGCAGGAGAATCACTTGAGCCCAGGAGTTGGAGGTTGCTGTGTGCTGTGATGCTATGGCACTCTACCCAGGGCAACAGCTTGAGGCTCTGTCTCAAAAGGAAAAAAACAAAAAAACCCCACAACATTTTGTAGTCATATACTGCAGTGTGGTTCAGGTTTCTGTGCAGTCTGTGACTTGACATCAAAGATGGTGCATGAACCAGTTGTTAGTGACACTCACCATCCCATGCTGCTGTTCATGCTGTACAGAACTGTTGTCATCCCTCACTTAAGAGAGATTACACATATACCTCTTGCTTACCTCTTCCCCTACCCCCTCCTTAACCTCTTGGCATATGAGAAGCGTATGAGTTACTAATTTAATCCACTATTCAAGGATTGCTAATAAAATATTTTTGCTTTTTGGAATTCATATTTTATTAATATAAAACTGGCTATAGAATTTTTAATTTTCTCTCTGTGTGTCTTGATTAATTTTTATTCTCGATTATTCAGTAACTTTTTTAAATGGAATTCTAGAGTCACAGTTCCTAAAATATGCATTTTTCTATTTATTTGCAGATATGATTTAGAAATTGACAGAAGCAGAAGATCAGCTTTAAAAAAGATAATGGAAAAGGATGACACAGCTGCAAAAACACTTGTTCTATGTGTTTCTGACATAATTTCATTGAGTGCAAATATATGTGAAACTTCTAACAGTAAAACTAATAGTGAGGATACCAAAAAAGTGTCCGTTATTGAACTTACAGATGGGTGGTATGCTGTCAAGGCCCTACTAGACCCTCCCCTGTTAGCTCTTTTAAAGAACGGCAGACTGAGTGTGGGTCAGAAGATTATTATTCATGGAGCAGAACTGCTGGGCTCTCCTGAAGCTTGTACACCTCTTGAAGCCCCACAGTCTCTTATGTTAAAGGTAAATTAATGTCTACTTTTGGTAAAAATCAGTCACTGATTGAGTTAAAATCTAGAGAGGTTTTCCATTTAAAATTTTAAATTTGACTTGGAGCCTGTGGCTCAAGTGGCTAAGGCGCCAGCCACATACACCCAAGGTGGTGGGTTCGAATCCAGCCCCAGCCTGCCAAACAACGATGATGGTTGCAACCGAAAAATAGCCGGACATTGTGGCGGGCACCTGTGCTCCCAGCTGCTTGGGAGGCTGAGGCAGGAGACTTGCTTGAGCCCAGGAGTTGGAGGTTACTGTGAGCTGTGATGTCATGGCACTCTACCCAGGGCGACAGCTTGAGGCTCTGTCTCAAAAAAAATTTTTTTTTAATTTACTTTGTTAAGGATGCTCCATTTCTTGAAAATGGTATTCTTATAGAAGAAGCAGAATCTGACCAGGTGCGGTGGCTCACGCCTGTAATTCTAGCATTCTGGGAAACGGAGGTGAGTAGATTGCTTGAGCTTAGGAGTTCGAGACCAGCCTGAGCAAGAGTGAGACCTGGTCTGTACTAAAAATAGAAAGAAAATAAACTAGCTGTGCATTGTGGCAGGAGCCTGTAGTCCCAGCTAGTGGATTTCTCAAGTCCAGGAGTTTGACGTTGCTATGAGCTGATACCGTGGCACACTACTCAGGGTGTCAGAGTGAGTGTCTCAAAAAAAAAGGCAGAATCTTAGACCATTAAGTTTTTGTGCTGTTTTGGGGAGACCCAGAGATATCTTAAGTTCAAGTAATGCAGTTTCAATTAAAGAGCAAGAGTGACTTTAGATTGGCTGTTCAGTTTTGATACCTGTAGCTCTTGCTGCCATCTTATTGTCAGCTTTGGCTGTACCCTATTTACTGGATCAGATTCCTATTCCAATATAATTAGAGAATTAGACTCAGTGGTTCTCAAATATATAACACTAAAATATACCTTTCTTCCATACAAGAACTTTGTTAGGGTGGTGCCTGTGGCTCAGTGAGTAGGGTGCCGGCCCCATATACCAAGGATAACAGGTTCAAACCGGGCCCTGGCCAAACTACAACAACAA
>NW_003852515.1:341899-343334 GCF_000181295.1 Otolemur garnettii | reverse complement strand
GCCTGTAGTCCCAGCTACTCAGGAGGCTGAGGCAAGAGAATCACCTAAGCCCAGGAGTTGGAGGTTGCTGTGAGCTGTGATGCCATGGCACTCTACCAAGGGTGACAAAGTAAGACTCTTGTCTCTTAAAAAAAAAAACTTTGTTAGAGAACTTCACCATGTTAATAGTCTGTAGTATTGCTGTCAGCAACTACTAATGACATTGCATTTTCAAATTCACTTATAAGATAATCCTGCAGAGAATTTACTTCTGTTACTCTGGATCACTGTAACGGAAGTAAACAGATCATTTTATAAATTAAGCATTTTTAAGGAAAAGAGATATTTTATTTGGCGTCAGCTCCACATTGTTTGGTCAATGTTTTCTGACCAAAAACATTCATCAGACTAATAGGCTTTTGTTTTATATTGCTTAGAATATCAGAGTTGCGATGGCTTTTACTTTTTTCTTTTGTTTTTATCAATTTAATGCATGTGCATAACTGCAAAACTCAAGTAACGTAAGGCATGTGACCAGAAGGAAAGCAGTCACTAGCGCAGCCTCCCACTTCCCTTTTCATGCTCCCAACAGGCAACCATTTTCAGTCCTGGTGGCCCTTTCCTTGACTCCTCCTGCCATGTCATCTTTTCCTTTTCAGTGCAGACAGTAACTGTTAACTTCCTGCTGTGGAAGATGAGGATTTAGCTCTCTTACACCAACACTGCCACATAATTCTTTCCTCCAATCCTCCCCATTCTAATATAGCATAATTTTTAGTGAAGGCTCTCTTCAGTGTATACATTAAATGACTAAAAAGAGTATCTTTTTGCAAATTAGCACCTGATATGCTATGATCACATTTTTTTAATTTACAACTTAGTGCTCCCCATGGAGTTATTTTCTGTCTTCTTGTTTTTCTTAGTTGTCTATATCCTTATTACTGACTTATTCTTACATCAGAGCTACAAAAATCTTCCCCACTATGTTGAAACACACACACCCCCTACCAGCTCTTCTTACTTCTACTCCATTCTGAAGTGGTTATTTTCAATAGGTACTGCACAGCTCTTAATTCTAGAAATTCTTCTTACCTCTTTTCTGTGTTAAAAGCACTATTTCCTGGATTCATGACATATTTCTAGGCTTACTCCCTAGTTCTAAAGGCACACAACTCTCAGAGGCTTCTTGAGAAAGGGAACATTTAGCTTTTTGATGTTTCATTGTAAGGTTGGCTGAATGTAGAATTCTAGGTTGAAAATAACACCTTCACAGTTTTTAAGACTTCCTTTTACCTTCTTGCACCTAATATAGTTCCTGCTAAGCTCACTGCCATTTTTTAGTCTCAGTCCTTCATTATGTGACCTGTTTTGAAGACATTTTATATTTTATTTTATTTTTTTGTAAAGAGAGTGTCGCTTTGTTGCCCTCCGTAGAGTGCGGTAGCATCACAGCTCA